>NC_053157.1:51647148-52000148 GCF_016835505.1 Polypterus senegalus
ACAGCTCACAATGCATGTCAGAGCAAATGAGAATCGTGAGGTCAAAGGAACTGCCTGAAGATCTCAGAGACAGAATTGTGGCAAGGCACAGATCTGGCCAAGGTTACAAAAAAATTTCTGCTGCACTTAAGGTTCCCAATAGCACAGTGGCCTCCATAATCCTTAAACCCTTCCTAGAGCTGGCCGTCCGGCCAAGCTGAGCTACCGGGGGAGAAGAGCCTTGGTGAGAGGTAAAGAAGAACCCAAAGATCACTTTGGCTGAGCTCCAGAGATGCAGTCAGGAGATGGGAGAAAGTTGTAGAAAGTCAACCATCACTGCAGCCCTCCACCAGTCAGGGCTTTATGGCAGAGTGGCCTGTCGGAAGCCTCTCCTCAGTGCAAGACACATGACAGCCTGCATGGAGTTTGCTAAGACTCTCTGTAAGATTTTCTGGTCTGAGACCAAGAGAGAACATTTTGGCCTTAATTCTAAGCAGTATGTGTGGAGACAACCAGGCACTGCTCATCACTTGTCCAATACAGTCCCCACAGTGAAGCATGGCGGTGGCAGCATCATGCTGTGGGGTGTTTTTCAGCTGCAGGGACAGGACGACTGGTTGCAATCGAGGGTAAGATGAATGCGGCCAAGTACAGGGATATCCTGGACAAAAACCTTCTCCAGAGTGCTAAGGACCTCAGACTGGGCTGAAGGTTTACCTTCCAACAAGACAATGACCCTAAGCACACAGCTAAAATAATGGAGTGGCTTCACAACAACTCTGTGACTGTTCTTGAATGGCCCAGCCAGAGCCCTGACTTAAACCCAATTGAGCATCGCTGGAGAGACCTAAAAATGGCTGTCCACCAACGTTTACCATCCAACCTGACAGAACTGGAGAGGATCTGCAAGGAGGAATGGCAGAGGATCCCCAAATCCAGGTGTGAAAAACTTGTTGCATATTTCCCAAGAAGACTCATGGCTGTATTAGCTCAAAAGGGTGCTTCTACTAAATACTGAGCAAAGGGTCTGAATACTTAGGACCATGTGATATTTCAGTTTTTCTTTTTTAATCTGCAACAATTTCAAAAATTCTTTTTTTTTGTCTGTCAATATGGGGTGCTGTGTGTACATTAATGAGGGAAAAATTAATTTAAATGATTTTAGCAAATGGCTGCAATATAACAAAGAGTGAAAAATTGAAGGGGGTCTGAATACTTTCCGTACCCACTGTATAGTTGTCGGCTGACCTACAACCGTGTGTTCTGAGCATTCATTTAAAGAAGTTCTGATCACTCCACAAGTCACCACTAGGCAGTGTGCTGGCTAAGAATCATGGACTACTTGTTGGACTTGGACTTAGAAAAGCCAAAAAAGGTAGTAATGGATTTGTGGAAATGATTATCACATAACTGTTTTGATGAGTTCACATTTCTTTTTGAATTCCTTCTTCTGCATCTAGGTAAGTGCAAACATTTGCGGCCAGAAGGGTGTTATTACTTGTCATGGCAGTAAGCTAGGGATCAGTTAGCGGACACCAGCGATAAAGAAAGCTATCAACGCGAAGAAGTGGAGATTGAATTCCACACAGTCTCAAGGATTATGGAAGAATAGTCAGGGACTCGGTAAGAGTAGGCAAGATGTTGTCACCATGACTGTTCTTCTTCCAAGCCTCAACATATCTGGTCAGAACTTGGAAAAGTTCCTATATGTATAAGATATACACCCTTTTAAAGGAGGTAGTGTCAGAAACTATAGATGGTTTAGGACTACTTTTGTGAGCAAGGTCAATAAGATTCTTAGTGGGAGGGTTACATGGGTGGATAGGCTCTGGGTGTGTTGGGTAAGACACCCCTTCATCATTCTTGTGTGGTAGGAGTAGTGCTTTGAGACTGACAGACTGGAGTGGTGGTCCCCATTTTTAAAATTGGAGAAAAGAGGCTGTGTTCCAATTCTCAAGGGTCCCACTCCACAGTCTCCTAGTAAACATCTTTTTGAGCTCACTCTATGGCAGAGATTTCAATCTCAAGCTGGATTACATTTACACTAGACGTTAAAATGCATCACCATCATCCGCTTGCATTTATCTATACAGAACAGTGTAGAGTAGCTCTACTAAACTGTAGAGATGGTAGTTTCACATCACACATTAAAAGAGATATGATACAGAATACTCGTATATGATTGTAAAAAGTAGAAAGGTGCCTTTTTGTATTGTTTGTATAAAAAAAAAAGTGGCGAAAGTTGGGTGTTGATACATTCCTGCCTGATTGGGTATATAAAGTGTTAATAGTCTTCTGTAAAATTTAGTCCAACATCTCTGCACCGTGGAATAAGGTCAGGAGCTCAGCAATATGGGAAGACCATGGAGTTGGGCAAAAGGATGGTAAGGTCCTAGGAATTTGGCAAAAGTTTTGTGAAAACAATCAGCAGTGTATAAACGTTTACATAAAAATGTGAGCTTCATGTCAACTCAAAATTGGCATGTTTAATTTTCATCTCATTTTTGGAATTTTCTGCTGCGCGTGAGGAGTTCACATGGACCTTCACATTTTGCCTCAGGAGTATCTGCTAGCATGGCAGAAAGGCTCAGCAATTTATTCCATGTTTAAAACTTGTGTAGGTGGCTGGGACTTAGAAGATGGGAGGTGAGGTTTCAGATGAATCGCTTGTGTTCTCCTGTTTGCTATTAGGATGCCTTTCTCCTTTTCTTGTTCTTGTTGTCTTGCTGTGAATGAAAGCCCCACTACCCCTGTCTCATTTTGTGCTACAGTAAATGCAAAGTGGTCATAATTTAGATGATTCTGCCTGTTTCAATTTTTTTTTCCTTTTAGTTATTTTAATTCAACATATGGAAAAGGGTAAGAAAAAAGTGGAATTTGAATGGTGGACAGATTGATCTTATTTAACTAGGCAACCCCTATTTGTGTAAAGTCACAGCTGATTTACTTGCACGTGTCCTCAGCTTCCATACAGCAGATGTCAAGAAGTAACTGACCTAATATAAAGGAGAACTACACTTAAAAATATTAATCATTCCTGTGCTAAGAGTTTCGCTGTTATAGATGCTAAACATTGCTTATAGTACCCCCATATCATGTCCAGAGTCTAAAAAGATTATGACACTTCTTAATGTGCTCCTACTACATACTCCAGTGTTTCGGTCTCATTAAAGTTGTTTTTTCTCTAATTTGTTTGCTGTTTGACTCTCACTTCCTGTTTCTTCCAAGCCAGTGTTACAAAAGGTAATTTTTGAGGGGGTTGGGGTTTAGGTGCTAAACATTGTGTTAAATTTCCTAAATAGTTTTCAATTTCAAATCAGGCAAAAAAAATTAAACCGTGCTTATGCACATCTGTAGTTAGGCATGGTTATTAAGACAAGACCATGGTGGTAGACCTGGGATGTTCTGGAAGAACTGTATCTCTTGACTACCTAGCCTGAAGCACTTATGAATTTCCTCCAGAAGATGTTGGAAGAAATTCCTCAGAATAAGGGTGGCTTGATCTGCCCAGTTCCTTCTGTGGCAACTACAGACCTGTTTAGTATAAGTAGTGTGAAAATAAATAATGAGCAATACCTTTTGAGAATTTAAAAGCTATTGTGCAATTATAAAATAGTCTTAAATTAGATGGCTATCTTGGACACCTGAGTGCTGAAACCTTAAACTTTATTCCCCTGTATTTTAGTGACTGTATCTACGTATTATAAGCTGTGTATTTTTAAATGCATGTCAACAATAGTGATTTACTACCCTCTGCCAAATGTCTTTCTAGTCTGTTGTTTTTTAGTTTGCAACTGTTTTACATCAGTCTTGTCTTGTACATAATTAACAAGCATTTAATTTTGTGGTTTATACTTGGATTACAAAAGTCATTAAAAGTGTCAACTCTCATTAAAAAAACTTTGATATTTTTTCTGGAAAAAAGGCTCATTTTTAAGTCAAATATAAATAATTGAGCTGAAGAAATACATTCTGCCATTTAATTATTTCATCCTAAATCTCCAGTATTTTAGGTATTATTTGTTTTGTTTTTTTAATGAATTTACCAGAAATCACAAAAAAAATCAAATTTTTTATACTATAATCAGGTGTGGTCTCCGATTTTAACACATGTTGTCAGTTTAAAACAAACTGTAAAGTGAAATTAAACTTATCAATGACTAGTTATCAGTATCATGAGTGGTGTGTTGGAGTACTGCAGTATTCTTAATTGCAATATATCATTGACACATTATGGAAGCAGTGCATTTTACTGGTGGATTTATTGCATCTACATTTTTTGTAACCACAGTGGGCATGTTGAGAGTGATGTTAATAGATGTGAGTTGAAATCATTTGTCATATGCAAGCTTCTGCAGATACTTAAATTTGACTAAAGTTCATCTCACGAGAGCAACATTGAAGCATCGCAAGCAAAGAGAAAGTCAACATTCCATTAAAAATAAATTTTAAAAACGGGTGCAAATCATCCCAGAGTTTTTCCCTATGTATGTCATTACAGTGTGCATTTGTAATGTATATTCAAACAATGTTTTAAATGCAAAATATACTCTTGTCAAATATATGTATAATTTTTGTTTGGTAACTACACTAGAAATAGGGCCTTCTCTCACAAGGTGTCGCATACGATTGAGTTTCCATTATATGCTAATGTGTGTTATAAGTATAATAACTTAGTCCCCAGTCTTAATTTGAATATTTCAAAGATCCTTAATTCATTTACACTATTAAAACAAGATAAGTGAAGTCAAGGATTTCTCTGATCAGATATAACAGGTATATATTTTTGAATATTGTGGTAATATTTCACTTTTACCTTAATTTCAATAAAGTCAGAAAATGAATGGCAGAATTGCAGAATTAAGTTTTTAATACTTAACGTACTGGAAAACTGCAAAATTAAAATATTATCTGATCATTATCCACCTATATGAGTAATGTTTCATTGGATAACTGGCAGTTTCCTACCAGTCTAATATCAAACATTTATAGCTAGTAGTCAATTTTCTGTGTGTTTTTTTTTTAACTACTTTTTTTTTTAGAGGGGTTATTTTGAAAAGATCTGCACTAAGAATAATTCTATTTCTCACTTGATAATAGCACAGCGTTTTGTTTAGCGAGCCAGTCCAGTTGTAAATGTGTATGTGTTAGTAACATAAAAATGATAGGGTTTATTTACAATGCCAGAGAAATATCAGTTGATAACTTTTGCATATGTAATGAAGAGGCTGGTGAAAAGTGCAAACTTTCAAGATAGAATGGTTTGCTGTAGTAACTAAAGCGGTCATTTAGTGTACCTGAAGTTATCTTGTGACTTATAGTGTTTGTGAGCATGCATTTTTGCTAAAATTGTGAATAAAACATACTTAGTGACTCGGTTTAATATTTATTTATTATTTAAATGTCATCTTTGACTAATGGCTATGGTTAATAATTTTGCATAGCAAATTTTAAAAGATGAGGGAAATTACAAAATATATCCTCTTCTTAGGATAAACCTGGGTTTTGTTTATACAAATCCTGTATATTTTAAATCCAGTTAATTATTCTGGTTTGTTAAATCAATAGTTGTAAAGTTGTTGCCAAAAATATAGTATCTCTTAAAAGATTGTATCTCTGCACAGACTAAAATGATTGAAATTTAGTGACACAGTTGCAATGCCTTTCCAGTGGCCTTGAAACTTTTTTCATATAAAGAGAATTGGGCCATTTGCCTCCAGCTATTATGAAAAGTAGGCTGACAAAAGAAAAAAACACTTTTATACTGAGATCTAATTAGCTGTAGTTGACTTCTCCATAATGTGCAAAATACATATCCTTCACCTAATTTTTTTTTTTTTTCAAATTATGGTTAACAGTGCTTACTTAAGATATTCATTTAAACAAAACAGTCTAGAATTACATGTATCTGAATTTGTATAGATATAAAAACACCTAATTTGTTGAATTAGTAATATTCTTTTATATTGTCTTCTTATTGGATTGTTTTGAATTCAGTTTTGGTGCATAGTAATGTGTATGTTTGTTAAGGTTGATGCCTTTTGACTATTAATTACCTGTTTACAACATATGCAGTCATCACGTTGGCATGGTTTTGTATGTTATCATAATACAATGAAATTTCAGAAATATTATTTGAAGGATCTTGAAGCATACCAAAGGCCAAATTAAAAAAAAAAAAAACATTAAAAACAGCCCTTGTGGGTGAACTCTTACAGTTAATTGGATATTTATTAATGTTCAGAATATTGGTTACAAATAGTTAACAAATAATGATTTGGGTCTAGCATGGTCAGCAATCTTTGCTTGCACCAAGTGTTATATGGGGGATGAGACCCTTTACATGTTAATGCACCATGAAAGATGCCTTATCAAGTTTATAGCACTTCTTGTGAAAATGATCCGTTTTTGCTCAGTTTATTAAATCACGGAAAGTCCTAAAAGCTATGTATGTTGTTCCTTCCACTTCTGAATTCAGATTGACCAATATTTGCCCTTCAAAAGCCCATGTCACCTAGAAAGCATTTGAAATATCATAGCAACTAGCTCCAGTTAGGAGTTGAGATGCAAGTGCTGAATCTTCAAATAATGTTCCTGTACAAGTATTTAGATTGCTATTAATGAAGAAGAGAAACTGTTAAAAAGAATTTAAAAAGAAATTATTAATATAAATTGCAACACTGTGCCTCGGGATTAATTTGAAGAAGGGTCTGTGTTCTCGTATTCCTAAACTGCAGGTTGCAAATTGCTTACATTTTGAGCTTCGGATTCATTTACCTCTTGGCAGTTGCTCACTTCACTCCCACCCTGCATTAATATATAGTAACCTTTTAATTGTTTTGGCTTAGGTTGGCTTTAAGTAGGTGATATGTTTGCTTTATGGTTATAACTTGTCTTTCAGTTGTTTTAAGTGCTCAGTAGGCAAAGTCACAATCTGAAGTGACAACAAGTACACCCCAAACCTCTTCCTTCTATTTGTAATAAAAGTTTAGAAAAAGTTATTTTATAGGCCATCTGCTATACATGCACATTAAATTGAAGGATGTAAAATTTACAAACACATACAGGTCATTTGCTTGAGCTCAAGTGCATTTATGAAAAGACAAAACAGATGCCATGTGATAGGTATTTTTTTTGTTTTAATTATTAATATGAAGGTGTGACAAAAGCCCACAGGAGTGCATTGAAAATGCTGTAAGGTACAGACCATGAACCAGATACAAAATAAAATGATTTTTGTAATTTTAAGATCCTGCAACTGGCATAAATTAGTTAGTAGTGAATAGCTCAAGGAGAGAGCAGTATTTTAGGTATTTTGGATGTTGTACAAGTACGCTGTTATACTAAGTCTACAGTTGGCGACAAAAACAAAATCCTTTCAAAATCAATACAATGCACTTCAAATAAAATCAGGCATTTTTTTTAACTTCAAATATTTTGATTGAAAGCAACTATGCTATTACACTTGCTGCCTTCTGTAATGACAAAATGTTTCTTTAAAGTAACCAGTTATCAGTTATGAATGGCAGCAGACAAGTTGGGCTGAATCAGAGAATGTGTAATGGATTCCTTGACAACTTTAAGTTCAGGTATGAATTGTTTGCAGTGTGTAAGTAAAACAGACTACCTAACATTATTTGAAAATATAACAGTGGAGCATTAGATCTGCCATCATGATGACATTTTTTAATTCCTTGATAGCTTTTGTAGCCTACTAATTAGTGAAGAATTTCCTGTTTTTATAGTTGCTTGCTTCATTTTTTAACTCACATGAAAGACTGATCTCAGGCATATTATTGGTTGTAGGTGTATGCATCTTTATATCTGGTTCATTGTCTGAATTCACTTTGCATTGTTCCATATAGAAAGAGGGATATCTTTGCCTGTGATTCCTGTTCCTTTTGAAGAGAAAACAAACGAGACTTTAAAAACGTTTTTACAAAAACAGCTTCAAAAAGTTGTTTTAAACGTAAATATCTGTAATTATCTTGAAATTAACTGATACATATGTAATAATGTGTGAATGTGTACATTTAATTTGGATTTAAGTAGTTTTCAGTTACTGGACAGCAGCAAATGTTAGGAAATAAATTGAGACAATGGATATGCTAAGGCAGTTCATGACACATTGTGCTTTATAAACCCTACGCTGAAATCCAAACCCCGAAGATTATAAGCTCCCCATTTATTGTTACATTGTGAGGATTCCTACCTTTGCCATGCATTAAAGTTCAAGCTTTGCATTGTATTTTGATATTTATTAATTCAAATATTAGTTAACACTAGAATTACCAGAGCCTACGAAAAAACTCGTAAATCTGTCCCACCTTAAATCGCTTCTTAAAACCATTCTCACCTCTCCGCCAGCGTCTTTTGTTAATCTAAATGTGCTGATAAAAGAAAAGCTGCAAGTAGCCGGCTATTCCATCCCCCCACCGACTTGAACGTGCACAAACTTCTCTCAGCTCATGCCTTGATTGATTTTCTGGGAGTGAAGTAGAGTTTTAGAGTGGAAATAATAGATTGTTGTTTGGAACACCCGCATTTCATGTCTGTTCCGTTTCTACAGTAATCTGTGTAAACACATTGTTAAAACAAAAACATTTTTCATATTCTAGTAGTAGATGACAAAATGTAGGCATAAACTATATAATGTATGAAGCCTGAAGTCCAAATATCAAAAGAAATATTTTCACAGAAGTTACAAATCTAACGCAACAATTGCGCTTTTATTCAAAAATATAACTGCAGAAACAAAAAGCCGCCTTAACATGCGACATTGACACTTGTTTATTATGACTGCCTCCGTAGCGCAATATACTCAGCTGCCGACTGGGAATCAAAAGGTCGCGAGTTCGATCCTGCATCTCTCCGTTTTGAGAAGTAAACTGCTCTTACCATTGCTTGCATACTAAAGTGTCAACAGGCACTTTTCGTGGCATTACACACATTTTTGTGCATGCCCACTGCACACTACTTGTGACTTTAGGCTTAAGGAAGTAAGTAAATAAATAAAGGTAAATTGTGTCATAAAATGATTTCTACCTCAGCTTTGTCATTAGCATGGTTGTGTTGGCTGCCTTCAATGCATGAACTCCACACGCTATTTTGTCTGGCTAATTTCCTATAATTTTACACCAATTTTTATTGATTCAGTTGAAGTGTTTTTGAAATCTTGGGGTATTTCAACTGCAGGGAGATACCCATAAATATTGATATATCAAAATATCCTTTCTAGCAGATTCCTACTGCCCTAAATATATCATCTCACCAAATTTCAGCTTTTTAACCAAACAGAAAATTGTCTCACTCACTCAACAACAAAAACACTTATCAGTTTTGCATTGTATTTCTCTCTCTTTATATATATATATATATATATATATAAAAAATCTTGAGACAAGATTATTGCCAAGAGATTTTATCAAGTCCCACCCTCCTCTAGACCATTTATGGTTAATGGCCCACACCCATGGTCCTCTCATCTCTCATTTGTGTGAAAGCTTTTATCAGACAATAGTTCCTGCACTCTCAGCTCTTAATAATTTTTTATGTTTTCCTCATTTTGTTCCCAATAAAAGAAGACTTGCATCCAAATCTTAATGAAGAATTTCATCCCGAAGGTTTATCAACAGAAGAAATCAGTACATGGGCAATCCTAACACAGAGAAACAAAGTCAGTCGGTTAAACGGAAAATTGGTTAAATGTGTATCAATAGACTTTGCTGAAACAGTTGGTGGTGATTGTGCAGAAGATGAAAACATCAACTTACAATATCCCGTAGAGTATCTACAACCATTAAGACCGTATGGTCTTCCACCGGCCGAATTACTGTTGAAAGAAGAATGTATCGTAATGTTATTCTGTAATTTATGTCTGAGTGATGTATTCAGAATTGGTCAAACAATTCTGACATGTAAAATTTTAACAGGCGACAAGAAAGGTAATGTACATCTTCCGCGGAAAACAGACACCAAAGGAGATCTTGATATGCCATTCCTATTAAAAACGTTTACAGTTTCAAGTTAGAATAGCTTTTTCTATGACAGTTAACAAATCACAGGGACAAACATTCGAAAAAGTCGGTTTATTTATTAGAGAGAGAAACAATATTCACTCACTCAGTTATATATTCCAAACACGGAATCAAAATTCAAAGTGATGTTGGTGAAAAGTTAATTCCAAGTACAGGTAGTCCCCAGGTTATGGACATCCAACCTACGACTTAAGAATGGGACCGCAGCAGGGATGCATGCGCCTCAGTAACTGCCACTCCGTCATCTTTGGCCTGGGGATGCTGCAAGCGGTGGCTGGACAGGCCGGAGGGGTGCCATTTCACTGCCCGTGCAGTGTAGTGTCCCTTGTGCGGCTCCCGGCGGCAAGCGGTTTCACTGCCCGCCCACCACATAAGGCTGCCCCATTCGTTCTCGGTGGGCGGCTGGTAATGCTGCAA
Organism: Polypterus senegalus; assembly: GCF_016835505.1. Classification (NCBI taxonomy): domain Eukaryota; kingdom Metazoa; phylum Chordata; class Cladistia; order Polypteriformes; family Polypteridae; genus Polypterus; species Polypterus senegalus. The sequence continues at coordinate 51,657,582 of NC_053157.1, forward strand.
GCGGTGACCCAGTTGTGGCTGAACGGAGGCCACTGAGGGTGAATGGGGCGGCGGGGGGTAGCATTGTAGTGTGCTTCGGATGGCTGCCTATTGAATGGGGACGATTCACTACCTGCCTTTGGCCGCACTGTGTTCGTTCTTGGTGGGCGGACGCTGCAGGCAGCATACTGCAGTGGATGATGTGACTGTGAGGTGGGCTGGTGATGAACCGCCTGTCGATGCCCCCATTCATTCTCAATAGCAAGCCTGCTTGTACTGTTATGTACATAGCAAGAAGTTGTCTCTTGTCAGTACATCAGATGTGTTGACGACTGGTGCCTTCCTGCTGTGATAGCATGTACAGTGCTGTGCAGAAGAGCTTATCTTAATATTTTGTCTTCACCCTTCAACAGTGTCTCTGAAACACAAATCTGATGCAAGTGCTGGTGATACAGTAAAGAAGAAAAAAACCATCACCATTGAAAATAAAGTAGAAATAATTGTCTGAGAGAGGTGAAACTCCATTCATTGGCAGAGCTCTTGGTTACAGTCGGTCAACAATCACATTTATTAAATTTATGTATGTGTTCCGACTTACATACAAATTCAGCTTAAGTACAAACCTACAGTCCCTATTACGTACGTAACCGGGGACTGCCTGTATTGTTTTTACTGAAGTTTTACAGTAAAAGTGCAAGTTTAAAAAGTATTTGCGTGTTAATTTCAAAGCCAAACAGAATGAAAACATAACTCAACGAATACCTCTAATGCAAAATGAAACATAATTTTCTTTAAATTTATTACATTTTACTATTGATTTTACTATGGTTAATTATTCACTGTAATGTAAATTGTGAGGTCTGTTCTGCATATGTAACAATTCCAATGAAAATAATAATCTGTTTAAATTGTACATCCACTTTCCAATACGTGAGCCGTGAAGTGGCTAGCACGTAGCACCCACATGGGGGTTAGTGAGTCGAACCAAGCAGGGGCAGAACCTCCTAGTAGTTTATATAGATTCATGTAATGCAAAATGGAAGTGATTGTGCTGTTATTACTTCATACGCAAATCTTTGTTTATAAACATTGTGGGTTTAGGCATACACTGTACCTATTTTGCTATGATGGCATAAAACAGGTTTTCTGGGGTGGCAGTCACTTAAGCCTCTCTCAAGCTCTTGATTAGCTATTTGGTGTTACTAAAGGTATTTTTCAGTTCCTTTCACAGGATGAACCTTAAAGTTGTTCTACATTGGTTTCATGTTAGTTATTTATTTTATCAGAGTTTAACAATTTTTTTTGTTTTATTTTTAGGATGTTTAGAGGGAGAGTTTACAACTGGTGACCAATCGATCTGTGGTCCTCTTAAAATAAAAGAAGAAATAAACATTGCATCATCAGATAGTGAGGTGGAAATTGTGGAAGTACAGGAAAATGCAAGGTATTGTTTTCCTTCAGCTCATCTAAAAATCTATGTTTTACTATTCATTTTGTGAAATACTTTGTATATAATAAAAACTAGAAATTTTTAATCAAACTTTATTTGTGAAACAGCTTTTTTAGCTGTTTGGCTAGTTCATACATTTTAAACACAGGGACGACAAGTGTTTATAGCTGCTGTTAATGGTAGTAGTAAGAACTGCTACACAAAATTCCAGAAATCTGAGCTTGTATTAGTTTTAGGTATGCTCACATAGAGTGCATGAAGCACCTATTTGACATCACCCTGTCTGTCTGTCCATCTCTCTGTCCACATGACAAAAAGCAGTACCCTGTAGACTGATGTTTCTTGAAATGTGACACACTGATTCTTCAAGAAAATTTGTCAAGACAATCTAATTTTCATTAAAATATCTTGAGCAAATTGTACTGTACACAGTTTTAAAATTTCTAAATCTCCCAATGAAAAGCAATGTTGTATTTACAGAGTTGTCTCTGTCCTTCTTTTATTACAGATTGTTTTACAGTTTAAATTTTACCTTGACAGCAGTTACCAGTTTGTTTGTCTTGTATATTTTCCATTTTTCACCTGTGAAAGCTGCTGCTGATGGCAAACAGATCCTCAGAACAAGTTGATTTAAAAACTAGCAGACTATGAGTGTGGTTAGGAAGTTGCTGTCACTAGCTGTTTGCTTGTGCCGGGATCGGAATACTCTGTCAGCAGGTCCAGCTCAACAAGCAGAAACCTCTCCATTATTAAGTTGATTCTCCTTTATTAACTCTTCCCAGTAGCTTGGGAACAAGTGCATCAGCATTTCAAAAATTGTGATGCTTCATGTCTTAACATGTAAATGAAATGATCTTTCTAACTAACAGTAAAAAATGCAAGCAGGGAAAACAAAAGATCTAGATGTGTATGTGGCATGTAAGCTGTTGTGCACAGAACAAATGAAAATTTACTTTGGTTTACCTTAAGGTAAACCAATCTCATGCCTCCATTATTTGCAGATTATAATTATTCATTATTTCACTGTCAGTGTAATTTACTGGAGTGACTAGATGTCCCGGTGACAAGGGAAGTCCCAATTTCAGGCTATGCATCCTGATCAATAACTGGAGAAACTCAAAATGTTCCCATTCTAACAGCCAGCCCATTTAATAATACATTGCTCCACTGAAACAAACATCTTCATGTATATTTAGAACTGCATGTGCAAAACTAAAAGGGGAACCCTTCTGTACCATCACTTACTTCTCTCACTGGATTTAATATACATAGTGCATTCAAAACTCAAACAAGGAAAGCTTGATTAGGAACTTGTGTTACATTAGAACAGCATTAATAGGCTGTCCAAGAAGTAGACAGAAATATAGTACCGCCATTTATTTGTTTCCACATTAACCACTGTGAAGGATCATATGTGTTTATTTATGAAAGGGTTTTTTTTTTCTTTCCCAGTGCCCTGATCCTTCTCTTATGATCAGTTAAAGCAGACATTTAACAAATTCACTTGATATCCATAATGGTCAATTGCACTAGTAAAGTTTGCCTATTATTTTATTCCCTAACATTTATCATAACTGAATAGCTGTGCAGGTCCTATTTTATGAAAATGGTGGAACATACTCAATCCAAGATGTAGTTAATTTAAAAAGATTTTTTTTTTATTTTTTAGGCTATGTTAATTGCCATTTGCAAAATATCACTTTTTGTTAATATATATAATTCACTAAGGCAAGATACCCATGGAAAACACGCCGGAAGGGACATTGGATACGATGACAACTCGCAGAGCCACGCCCACCAATTCGGACGCGATGACACAGAAAGAACGGCGTCATTTATATTCGTCTGTCGTAGAGCCCTCATGTACCTCCGAGCCACCTTGACTGTTCATAGAGGCATGTTTCTCGTGGAGGTGAGTCGCCATATGCAGCGTGTAAAACGGTTTGCGAGGGGTATCCCATGGGATCCTTAAAACAATCCTTTACAACTGAGGTTAAAACACAATGAAATAAGCAGTCTTTAAAAAACGAGTTTTCGGTTACGACGCACAACCTCGTGTACCATAGCAAACTGTTTTACACGCTACATACAGCAATTCGCACCCACGACAAACATCCGTCTTCTTCACTCATGGACAATTATATGTTGCTCTTCTCCAGAGTTCCATCTTTTCATTCACTTTCTGTTGTATCCTCAAACCCTCCCTTTTTAGACAACTGTGTCTTTCCAGAAGTGGTCAACCATCAATAAATAATTATGCAGCGTTTGTTATGCCACGGGTTCACTATTGTGTTGTATTTTGCTCTCTCCAGAGTTCCATCTTTTCATTCACTTACTGTTGTATTCTCACACCAACCCGTTTTAGATAACCATGTCTAGTGTTTAGCATTCAATAAATAATTATACATGAGATTGAGCATGTGTCTACCCGGCGCAGAGAGGCGTGGGTAAGCCATTGAACCCCATTCGGGCTGCAAACTGTGGAATTCCCACTAAGTGCGACTCATACGCTCCCACTGGTTACTTCCCTACCCTTTGTACACACCCCTCTCCCACCTCGCTACTACCGTGGTCGGGTGTCTTGGTGGATTATTTATAGAAAAGCAGCCAAAACCGCACAGAGCAATGAAACATCTACGTGAGTCACAGGTGCATCTGGACTGTGTAAAGATGACAACGACTCAAGTGATGAGTTGGAGGTGGGCACATGAGCGGGTAGTGCATACTGAACAAGAAATCAGCAGACTAGTATTACGGACGGAGCTGAATGGATGTCCTTCTCCTCTCCTCCCGTTCCACCCTCAGCGACTAAGCGCCTTACACCCCCATCCCTCTGTCTGGCAGGAGAAGGCGCGATGGCGGTCCACCAGTTTTCAGTTACGGACGATTGTGTGTTGGTTCGTTCCATGCATTGTTACAATGTTGCTTTTCTTGCTGAATTATTACATTACCGATTTTTCAAATGTTAATTTTCTCCCTGTGCTTAAAATCTTTAGAAAAGCAGCCTGATTATGCCGTGTATGGTACGCCGCAGGTTGGCTAGTAGGTTATACTTGTGTATGTGCGAGAGAGTGGTCCCTGCGTTGGATTAGAGACCTGTCGAGAGCTGTTTTTTGCCTTTTGCCCAATCCTAGTGAGAGAGTCTTCGGCTCCCGCAACTCTGAGATGGATTGAAACCTACTGAACTCGGTCTATTGCCTGCACAGTCCTCAGCGCACCTGAATTTTAAACTTTGCCTACATTTTCTAACTTCTTCAGCATAGGTCTGTCTTCCACATAACAAAAATGTGCTGGGTTTATTGGTGGATTTAAATTTGCCTGGTGTGGTTTACATTATTGGTTCCTGACTTGAATGTTGCTGCTGAGATAAACTTTGGTCACCTTAGACCCTGTAATTGAATTAAGTGGGTTACAAATTAAATGATCGATATTATGTGACTAGAGATATTGTTGAAGATAACACAGTTTTTGGACTATTTAAGACTCCTTTTTTGTATTTTTCTTACCAAAATTCGAATCTCGTAATTTTTGACTGCAAAGAATTTTCTTTAGCAGTATTCATAGTTGCATTCTCTACCTCATATGTATATTTTTTAAAGCACTTTCCAGAACATCAGTGCTGGATGTTAAAAAATCCCAAATTTTTTTTAGTCTATCCTTTGCTTCAGCAAAGGAACCCTTCATAACAGGTTGCATATTATTTTCATCATCTTTTTCCTCACTTTCCAGAGTTAAGACATTCAATGCATTTGACTGTAAATTTTCAATAATGGCTTTATCATTTAGCTCAGTTGCTATCATTAAATTATCTGTGTTAATGTACTCCTCATAATTTGCACCATCTGCAACTATGGAGCTCTGTATTCTCTCACTTCATTTTCCTCTTCTTCACCCTGATCTGTTTCAGCAATCTTGATTTCATCATGGATTTCAATAATCATGGCATTCTTTCAACATTTAACAGTTGTTGATGATTTTACTGACCACTAAACTGCACAAATTATATTGCAACCTTCTTTGACATCAATTTTTTTTGTTGATGACCCCATTTTCTGAAGACAATATTTTTTTTTAATGAGTTGTCTCCTGTAATGCATTTTTACAGCACAAATAATACCGAGATCCAAAGGTAGCAGGACTGCTGTATAGTTTGGTAGTAAAAATTCAACTATAACATGTTCTAATTCACACGTTAAATTATGTTCCAATTAGCAATCAAAATAAGAATTTGTCGTCTTTGTGCAGCCATTAATTAAATATTCCTTGTGTTATCCAAGCTGCTTGGTTTGCTCGATAATCACAGGGAAGTGGAGGTGGATTTGAATATCTTCCCATAATCAGTGGTTTCAGCTTTTCTTTATCAGATGCATTGTAGCAAAACAGGATGTACAGTAATTCCTCGCTATATTGCGGATTTCTGAGGACAATGGGTCTTTTAATTTATGGTACATGCTTCCTCAGTTTGTTTGCCCAATTGATTTCATACAAGGGACGCTATTGGCGGATGGCTGAGAAGCTACCCAATCAGAGCACGTATTACATATTAACTAAAACTCCTCAATGATATACTATATGCTTCCTGCGTGCTGTTTAACAGCGCTTACAGTCCGTATTGATTTTTCATTGTTTGCTTTTCTCTGTCTGTCACTCTCTCTGAGAAATACAGGCAGATACTTATCCATCATGCAATACCATCAGGGAGGCGTATGATTGGCCCCATTATCTGCTCCTGAAGGAGGGGGTGTGAGCGGAGGGGCTGTTTGCACCGTGGCTATTTGCTTAGAAGATACGGACGCGCCTGTAAAAAAATGCTGAAAGGCTACCTTCACGTTGATCCCTTCATTGCACCGCTTTATCGCGGTGCTTGCATACTTAAAAGCTCAACAGCACGTATTGATTTTTTGATTGTTTGTTTTTCTGTCACACTCTATCTCTCTGTGACATTCTCTGCTCCTGACGGCGAACCTTGAAGTGGAAGATATGTTTGCATTCTTTTAATTGTGAGAAAGAACTGTCATCTCTATCTTTGTCATAGAGCACAGTTTAAACTTTTGACTAAAGGGTGTTATTTCATGTCTAGAGGTCTCTAATGATGTTAAAAAACGTATTTAGAAGGTCGTAAACAGGTTTTCAATTCTCTAACTGCAAAAATATTAGATTTATAAATAAAGAATCCTTCTTCTTGGAAATCCTTTTTATCTGTCTGGAGCGGATCAACCGTTATAAACGAGGGTTTACTGTATAACTGTGCAGAGAATATTTCTAAACAGTGTGGGAGAGTTTCCAAGGACTTAAAATATATAAAAATAACCATACAAACATATGGTCTCTACATCGCGGATTTTCACCTATCACGGGTTCTGGAACGCAACCCCTGCGATCGAGGAGGGAGTTTTGATTTGTTCCCTTGTTTGTATGGATCTCCTTTAATAGTTAGGATGCGGTAGTAATTGATAAAGTAACCCTGTCTTGTTTTCATTGAAAATGTTGCTACTATTGTATTACGCCACTATTTTCATTTTCACCTGTATGCCATTTGCCATACTGTTTTCTTCTCAACAAATTACCATTGAAGTTATTCCATAGTGTTCTTTAAACGTGTTAAGCCATCCAGTACTCACTTGAAAAGATAAGTTTTCAGCAGTTTTACAAATCCTAAAACTTTTATCTGTATTTTTTGTCCATTACTTGGAATATTCCATGCTCTCAAATCTTGCAGCTTTGAAAATGTAGCTTTGTCATCATGTAATGCACTTCTGACTTTTTTCTATGAGGTCCAAACACCAGCTCTTTAACATTTTTTTTTTTTTTTTTTGAACCTTCAAAATTGTTGACAGCATTCAAGGTGCTATTCCAAATGCTTTAATATTTTTCAGTGTGAACTAATGCCCTTTCCTACTCCTTTTGTTCATCACAAAGAAAACTTTGACATGTTCTATGAAACTCTTTAACAGTATTTTACTTCCGTGCACCAACGCACATGACACAATTACCCAAGCAAACTGAACACTGACTCAGAATTCAGCTATGTGTATGATGTTGCACTTATTCTGTTGCCGAGACTGCCTGAGACCGGAAAAACGTTTTTTATACTGAAATTTACGTTTTGTTAAACATGATGATGTATGTTTGTTCAGTCTAACAAAAAATATTTATTCTGAAACTGTCTTTATCGGCAGTAACATAATTTGACCTGTAGTGATGTTTGTTTAGTACTTTGGAATTTATTTCCATGTTAGTGTATGATTTTGTGGTGTCAATTTTCAGGATTTATCTTTGGTTACATGTAAATTGTTTTTTTTTTTTATATTCAGTTTTCCCCTTAGACACCTTGTTAATACCACTTTTAGCATCAGCAACTGCAGTCAGTATGTTTTCCATGATTAAGTGCCCAAACAGTGTTGTCTTGCAGGGCTTCTTGAACTATGTGCCATTTATAGGTTTTTGAGTATGAACTTCTCATTTCTGGTGTTTCCACAGTATGTTAATGGAATAAAGGGTGGAGTTTTTTTCCTGAATTACATCTGCTTGTTTGTTTTAAATTGACATGCTTGCATTTTTAAAGGTAAAGCATGTAAAACCAAATTAACACTCCAAGCAACAAAGAATATAAACAATTCACCCAAATTCACTGACATTGAAAATGTAATTAACTGAAATGCATTTGTGCAAAACAATGTGCAGAAGTTAATATGTTAGATACTGTATTAGACTTAAGAACAGAAGTATTTTTACATTCTCAAAAATAATGCCTATTTATAATATGGCATGTTCTAAGCTGTACCTTAGCAGTAGCATGTACAAATACTACATAATTTAAGCATTAACACTAGAACAAACAATTAAATAAGTTTGAAATGTACAATATGATTCTACATGCTTTAACATATTTAGTAGGTGGTTTAAAACATCTCCTTTCTTGAAAACTTCTTGAAAACGGATGTCAAAAAAATACATAACATGACAATAATGACGCTAAACAGCGACAGTAGCATAGAGATTTTGAAGAGCAGTACAGTATTTGAACATGTCTGTGGCTCAATATATCCTCATGCGGACAAACGGTTGCAATCAGTCTTTTAAAGCCTTGGTGTTCAACTGTTTTGTTAAAGACCTTCTGTTTGGCTAAGGAAAGATTCATGACATGTATTAGTTGCATTTATATGAGGAATTGTACGGTATAATTCTCACCAAAATACTTTGGTGAATGCCTTTGTTTAGGTGGTGGTGTTGCCTCATACTGTGTAGATGAAGAGGTGGCTGTGGTTGTCACACTTAAATTTGACACATGTATAATAAAATTCTCTGCAGGTTGTTTTGGGTTCTGTTATTTAAGGTGGTTGAAAAGGTTAGTTGTGTTGCCACCAGTTTTGTGACTAGGTGAGCAGTATTTTTCCAAGGCCTGCAAATTAAAGAGGATTGGCTCAAGTTCGATTTTGCAAATACAATCTTTTTCCATATAATCAAAAATAAAATTTATTTTGAACCAATTTGTTTTCCTCCTCCATACTGCACTTTGTTTATGCTAATACCATGTCAGCATATGTGGCGTGACAGCCAAATAAACATAGCTGTTGTATGGTGAGTAAAATAGAATTGAGGTGGTCTGCCAGTTAACTCAGAAATACATATAATATTAATGGATCTCACTGAGGTATTGATTTACAGCAGATGAAGATGGTTAAAGAGACTGAAACTTAAACAGCCTAGCATGTTGGGTTTTTGCGGAGTGTGAAGTAACCAGCGAGCAAGTGGTCATTTCTTTGACATATACTGCCATTAATTACTCAAGAGTAGAGATGAGTATTTTTGAAGTACTTCATGATTCCATTCATGAGATCCAGCTGCTGTGATATGATATAATTTAACATTATCAGAACCAATTGTCTGGCTAAATCAAAATGTTTTAATACCACTTAATTGTCATTGTGCATGAAAGTTTAAATTAGAGTGGTTTGTTTTAGATGAAAGTTACCAGATACCAGATATGTGGAATTAAATATATATACATATGTGTAAGGGATCTATCAATAAATGTATCCTAGATGAAGGAAGCATCTCTTTCTTTAATGACTTGGGAAATCATACAGATTTGACGCTGCTATCCATTTGACAATTTAATTTCATGTTCCAGTTGCAGGTTAAGGCAAATAATTGAAGTTTGGAAAGTATGGAGTATAACTGTAAAATATCACAATGTTCCAAGGTGCACAAAATTGGAGTATTGTGGTATAAATTAAAGTACAAAATTTGTTTTTTCATATCCTGATGTATTCAAATTCTATATATACATGTTTTTCTTAAATTATATGTAAAACTAGCAAAATACCCGTGCTTCGCAGCGGCGAAGTACTGCCTTCAAATTTTTATTAAGAAGAAAATTAAACGTTTTTAAACTGAGGAAAAATATACCAATAATAATTTGTTAAGAATCTCTTTGTATACCACATTGTGAGTTCGGCCCTCCGGTTGTAATACGACCAAGCTGTGCGCTGAACTTACTCTTGAGCAAGCAACGTACAGTTATCCATGTGAACAGTAATCTTGTTTCAAATCTCACAGCTTGGATTGCTGCTGTCATAATCGTTTTTTGTTTCATGGTTTGTTTCAATTACGACAGTATTTGTCAGACTTGTGTTGAAGAGACATTCGGCATCTGTCAAGCGTTGTAAGTATACAACCGGTTTCATCGATAACTTCACATCCAGCTTTTGAGAGTTTAAACATTCATAAACATCAAAGTCTCCACTACTGAAATCATCACCTGTCAATCTAAGATGTCTAAGAGGCATTGGCGGTTGTCAAAAGGTGTAAAATATTTGGCCATTTCGGTACACTTGAAAGCGACAACCGAACAATTCAGCAGCAGCCATCAACTCACATGCAAATGCATAGGTGAAGGGCTTAAGCATTTCACTCTTCTAGTGCTCCTGTGTAGTATAATTATCTCCTGTACCGTCATCAGTCCACACCTTGAACTTGTCCCAGTCATTCAATACATAAGACACAATGTTCCTCCGGATATCAAGAGTGAACCTCATATGGCCGTTCGGTATTTAACAAAGAGAATGGAAAAGGTAGGTGCCTTCTCCGGGCATGGAAACCACTCGGTAAGTGACAGTTCTTTGATCGATGGTGATCTCCTCGATAGACATGTTAATGGGGGTACGGTTGGAATGATAAAGGAAATGGGTTCCTGAACAATGTAAAGTAAGTCTAAAATACCTACACAATAACTATAATCGTAATAAATGAACAATAAAACGGCGGAGAAGCCGTGGATTAAATAGAAAGGTTGTAGTTATCAGCAGGGAGACGTGAATCCCATGGCGAAGCAAGGAAGGGAATGTAGAGACTGGAGCGGCGGGGACGGCCTTATATAGGCAGGCAGCCAACAAGCGTGAGGCGTTGGGATGGGGACCCAACCGCCTCACACAGTGACCGAGCTGCAGGCTATGGACGTATATATGTACGTAAGTAGGATTCAGTTAGCATTGGGAACCCGCGTACCAAATTTCTTGAAGATGGGCCCATAAGTAACAAAGACCATTGAGAAGTTCAATATGGTGGCCGACAGTGGCATCGTACCACCGAAATAAGTACCAAATTTCAGCCTTCTACCTACACGAGAAGTTGGGAGAATTAGTGACGTTGGAAAGTTTAATATGGCGGCTGACAGTACGTACATTGGTTTCGGTTAGCGCAGGGAAGCCACCTAGCAAATTTCTTGAAGATGGGGCCATGAATAAGAAAGTTCAACATGGCAGACGTTGTTGACCGTTATGACCGTTACGTGTAGAATTTCGAAATGAAACCTGCTTAACTTTTGTAAGTAAGCTGTAAGGAATGAGCCTGCCAAATTTCAACCTTTCTACCTACATGGGCAAGTTGGAAAATCAGTGATGTTGGAAAGTTCAATATGGCGGCCGACAGTGGCGTCATACCATCGAAATAAGTATGTACAACGGTTTCAGTTAGCGCAGGGAAGCCGCCTACCAAATTTTGTGAAGATGGGGCCATAAATAAGAAAGTTCAACATGGCGGACGTTGTCGACCGTTATGATCATTAAGTGTAGAATTTCGAAAAGAAACCTGCTTAACTTTGGTAAGTAAGCTGTAAGGAATAAGCCTGCCAAATTTCAGCCTTCTACCTACATGGGAAGTTGGAGAATTAGTGATGAGTGAGTCAGTGAGGGCTTTGCCTTTTATTTGTATAGATTAAATACAGCACACAGTTATATTTCCCCTCTTGAATTATTTAGTCAAAATTAGTTATTGGATTAATCAAGTAATTAATAACATAGTTGATACACTAATCATTTACAAAATAATCATTTATGGTCCCCTATATATTATAAACATTTACTATACTCTGCATATTGTGTCCTGAGTCAAAGTTCTGTGTGTCCATACTACACACTCCAGTTTCTCAATTTCAATACATTATGCCTTCTCTTTGCTTTGTTTGATTGTTGTCTGACCATAACCTCACTGTGGCTTCCATGCCAGTCTTAAAAAAAGGCACCAGTGCATGCAAAATGAGTGCATCCATTTTACCTTGGTTTTCTAGAGATCGATGTGTTATTGATTAAAGGTCTTTTGTCAAACTACATTACTGTTGCAATGTTGTAATTGTTTCTTCTCAAAAACGATTGTGATTTGGAGAGTGGGCAAGGGATATGGGGGAAGATACTTCTTTTTTTTCTCAGATTTAGAATGCTGAGAAACATATTTTGAAATGTTATATTCCACTGAATCTACATTTATGGAAGACAACTGAGAATGAGCAGATTAATAAAGATGGGGAATGATTAACAAAGCCGTAATATTGTGCCATTCTTAAAGTGTAGTGTAGATGTGTCCATTTTGTTATAGGAGTTTGAATGTATGCTTGACTGAACAAGCCCTTCTGCCGTGTAGGTATTGCTGCCAGGATAGAGTTTGGCCTCTTGTTCCCTTTGATGGAAGTAAAGCTTAGAAAATAAATGCACAAATGATTGAAATTCTGCTTCTTATGCATTATTGCTTTAGAATTTACCCTTAGGTAAACCTATCTAAATGGGTATTTTGTAAATTGGCTGCTTTTCCTTTAGCCTACTGTTCTTGTTAATTTCTTTTTTATCTTCAGGTGCATTCATCCAAGAGGGGGTGTAATACAAAGTATTTCCTCATGGAAGCACACTCCTGTTTCACAGTACAACAGCACAAGGCAATCTCATCTCTGGACAGCAGTTTCTACCCAGTCCAACTGGGCTTCACCTCCAGAAGTAGTTGATCTCACTCTGGATGAGGACGCTAGGCGCAAATATTTACTGTAAGATCTGGTGCACTGATTCCCTGCCCTGTTTCACCTTCAAGAAGTCCTACCTGATGTTTAACGAACATGTCTAATGTGAACTCTTCCTATTTACTAATAATCAGTTTATTATTAATGCAGTTAGAGCAATATATTTATTTTTACCTCACTGACATAGAGGTATGTTTCTAAGTAGGAGACTTTTCTTGTGATGGTTGATCAGAAATACTGTTTCTTTTAAAGACAACATTCATTCTCAGACATGAAATTTGTTTGGATTTTGTATTTTACTCTATCAACTTGTTCTAGAAGTGTGCACATTCAGTTTATAAAACCATGTGTTTCAGATTTACATGATTTGATAAAGAAATAATGGTCCTTTTGGATTCTATTGAGGCTAATACCAAATCCCCATTACTTTTGCATAGCTTTAAAAGTTAGATATAAAAATAAAAATGAAATTTCAATTTTTTTTGTGGAGAAGGAAATTTCCTAAGTGTCTGCCTTTGGAATATCTGGCAACGTAGAGTATATCTAAAAGTAGTACATCTCGACAAAAGAGATTTTGTAGGGGGATTTATATAAGTGGGTTTTGACTTGACCTCTACATCTTCTAGCAGAGCCACATCCAGTAACTGCTGATTTGATTATATGACCAGATATTCATGCTTTATGCAAAAAGAATGTCTCATGTGTGCCAGTGATTGTAACATTTGATAAAAGACAGCCTGCTTCTTTCTTTATCTAAAAGATTTGTCTGTTCAGAAATTAAAAATACTTTAGCAGAAACCAACACTTATCAGGTGTGCTTTTGTTTTTTTTTTCTCTTATTCTCCAGTCCTCCCAAGTCACCTTTTGAGAAGTAGCTTATTTGAATAATGTGTACAATTAGACCAGTAAATTACAGTTTTTGTTGGCAAAACAAATAATGAAATAATTGTTTCACAATTAATTTTGTGTGGTAACTTTAAAATACAGAGAAGCTTGTATTATATTTCATTTTGTATTTTTTAGTGTTCATCTTCCCAAAACTATGCATATTGGCTGGTCACAGCGGAAACCCTATGATATGTTGTCTTTAAAAATTCAGCCTTGGTTAAGATGGATTGTCCTTCTGATATTTTTTGAGAAGTAATGCTGTATCTTTTATTCTTCCTTGTATAAAAGTTAAATAACACAGCCACATGACCAGGCATTCTCTATTTGTTAACTGTCATTTTAATTTATGGTCATACTGGATTCTTTCTGTTTAACAATGGTTTTATTATAGGTGAGCACTTAAACTGTATCACATAAATAAGGAATGATTAGGTAAATATTGTGTTGGCTGATAAATGAAATGGGTACATACTACAGGAGTGTATAGCATACCTTGTTTCCATTAAAGAGAAAACAAATTTTATTTTTCATATATATTGATGTATGTATATATGTATGTTTGCAAATGAGGGATATATAAAATATCAAATGTATATATCTGTATATGTGTGTTTTGAAGAAATGCACGCACACACACACACACTCATCATCCAAACTGACCAAAAAAGCTCTGTTTGCTCGTTCCCAATGTGTAACTTTTTTAATTCCCTCATTATTATTATTATTAGGAAGATATTATTGCATCACTAGAGTTTACACATTTTTTTATACCCAGCTGTAGTATAATCCACTTTTTTATGTTTAACTTGCTGAAATACAATCCTTAAGTGTGTGTGTGTGTGTGTTTTTTTTTTCTTTTTCTTTTTTTCAAAATATAGTTTTCTTTGAAGGACAGTTTATTTGCAAACTGTCTTTAATTCATAGGCCAAACACTTACTATATTAATTGGATAGTTACTAATTATATGGAATTCCCCTTTTTCCTAGTGTTATTAATAACTGAGAGTTATGCATCAACTTTAAAAGAGCATGGCCAATGAGTGCATGTATCGTGTAAAGCTAATTTAAAATATTAATAGTTGTCTTTAATTTGCATTCAGCTGTACACTGTTTTTCTAGTCAGTGTATTAAAATTTTAGCAAGGTCAGATTTCTCTTTAATCTACTAAAGAGGGGACATGTCATGTGCTATCAGAACTCATGTGGGATATATCTAACATTTAGATTAGTCTACCAGTAAAGAGAGGGGCAGTATTTTCTTAAAGCACCCACCCTTGTTAATATTTAATGGATTTTGAATAGTATGTATTGAAAGTTTTTTTTTTTTATCGCTATTATTTGTGTGCTTGTACATGATTCAAGGGGTGTCTGAATTTGCTTTCAGAGTACACATACTAAATATTTAAAATTAATCACACCTATAATTAAACCATTTGAACCATTATTTTTTCAACATTCAGTATTTAATGCAGTGTTATGTTTTTCCTTTCAGTGTGAGAAATCCCTACTTTAATTGGAACTTTGAGTATGTAGTTTAAGAAGAAAAATAAATAGTGTATTATATAAAGCCTTTGCTTTTCTGTTTGTTGTACTTGTGGTGTTGACTGAATTTTCTGTGAATTCTGTACATGTTTTCTCTTCACAATCATTCCAGCATTTGTTCTTAAGATTATATAAATACAATTTAAAATGCTTTAAACTGAAGTTTCCCTTAATCTCATTTGCTCTTAATTGTGATTTGTTAATGAAAATTGCAAGTATTCAAACCATTTTGGAGATTTTCCAACCCAAACAAAACGCAGCATTCTTCAGGTTTTTACCTTTTTGTTGGGTCTGCATACGTATATGTTACGCTGATTTGTGCTTTCCTTGAAGTTAGATCTCTAATATTTAAAACGTTCTTTATTTTAGTGGTATAGAGAGGCGAATTATGTTAGTCAGACATGCAGGTGAGAATTTCATTGTATTGCATGCACAAAGAATTGAGGGAATTTGAGGTCCAAAGCCCTGCTCATTGACCTGCGTCATTTGCATGTTAAGGTCTTGAAAATGCAAAACGGAAATGCGCCTTACTTTTCATTTTTGCAGCTTCATTGCTGTTCAGGCAGAAAATGAAATTGCAAATGGGGTTATTTCATTTTAATAATTTTTGCAGCATTCTTGCATGTAAACTTTGAAAATGAAATTGCAAAAGAGAGATTACATTTTCATTTTATAATTTATTTTCTTTTTTGCAGAAAATACCTCCCATACAGGAGGACACTGAGACATTTTGACTAAAAGACATGCTCTTGAAAAATTTCTATGATAAATCATCCATCCATCCATTACCCAACCCACTATATCCTAACCACAGGATCATGGGGGTCTGCTGGAGCCAATCGCAGCCAACACAGGGCGCAAGGCAGGAAACAAACCCCCGGCAGGGTGCCAACCCACTACAGGGCGCACACACACACGCACCAAGCACACACTAGGGATAATTTAGGATCACCAATGCACCTAACCTGCATATCTTTGGACTGTGGGAGGAAACCGGAGCACCCGGAGGAAACCCACGCAGACACAGGGAGAACATGCAAACTCCACGCAGGGAGGACCCGGGAAGCAAACCTTGGTCTCCTAATTGCGAGGCAGCAGCGCTACCCACTGCGCCACCGTGCCGCCTGTTGATAAGTCATAAAATGTAAATTGATTTTTAAGTATAATTTTTTGTTAAATGTAGTGTTACCCAGTCTTTCACAGTAATACTGTGTTTGTGGTGACCTGAGACTACACATCTACTTGAATTCACAATAAACAAAATGAAGATGTTTACCTATCAAATGGTGAGAGAGAAGATTATTAGCTTTAAGGCCTGATCACTCTACACGATTTTGTCCAACAATATACAGTTACAGACATTTACCTTAAAGCAAGTCGGGGGTGAATAAATGAAGAGAACTAAGATTGTAGCTGAACTTACATTTCTGGGATGTGTTTGTACGTCAGTATACTGCAAGCTCTAGGTACTTTGGAAATTCAAAGCTATGGTGGAATGTCGTCACCGAGTCGCATAATGCGTCTTTCCCTGGAATTACTAGTCATGCAGTCATCATCAAGGCAAGTGTATTTATTTATTTATTTATTTTTTGCTGTATTTACTTTATTGGTTTTGATTATTCTCAGTGTTTCTAGCCCACAGATGCATATCTTCAATACATAGATGAATGATTTTGGCCTTTCTTTGTTGGTGGAGGTTATCAGTATTTAAAGTGAGATCATCATGAAGCTTGATGGGGAAAAGGTGAAGAGAATCTAGGGGGAAGAATGTGCTTGTGAAACCTGCATTACTGATTGACCTAAGAGTATAAGTCAAAGCTCTCTGGTTTCATCTTTCATTTTTTGACTTTGTATTTATTTCCAATTATGGCATTTGTGTGGATGATGCAGCTACTGAGAGTAAATCACAGCTGATACTCTTAAGGGATCAGAACAAGATTTTTTTTAAATTTAGAATTTGGATGATTGGAAATGTTTGATGCTACTCTTGAAGCACATGACAACCCCTCATTTCCAGCTACTCTTATTAAATTATTACTCACTAATAATAGCTATTTTACTATGTTATGGCAGAATTGGCCTGCATTGATAACAAATTAATATTACAGCATGTACTCCATTGTGTCTACTTCTAAGCTACAACAAAATGGAGATGTTTAGGATTCCAGTTTCTGACTTGGCTTTGTAAAAAAAGCTGATTGATAAATATGCTTAGATAAGTGTCACCCATGTAAAATAGCCATCATCATGTTTTTACTTCATGGTAGTATGCAAAAAAAAAGAAAAACCTGCTTCTACTGTCACAATTGCGACATAAGGCTGTGTGCTGGTAGCTGTTTCAAAACCTATCACACAAAGGATATATTAGACATAGAGATATGGCTTTCCTACTGTATTTATATTGACGTTTTAGTGTCTACATGTTTCTGTTAAACGTAATAACATTTTTTTCTTTTTGATAATAATTCCGTCTTTTTGGCTCATTTTTCCTGGTGTAACCATAGCACTAAGGAGGTTATTAAGGTATGTCACATATTTCTCAACAGTTTATTTTTCAGCTAAGGTACAGCTACATCCGGAAAGTATTCACAGTGCATCACTTTTTCCACATTTTATATTACAGCCTTATTCCAAAATGGATTAAATTCATTTTTTTCCTCATAATTCTATACACAACATCCCATAATGACAACATGAAAAAAGTTTACTTGAGATTTTTGCAAATTTATTAAAAATAAAAAAAATGAGAAATCACATGTACATAAGTATTCACAGCCTTTGGCATGAATCTCAAAATTGAGCTCAGGTGCATCCTGTTTCCCCTGATCATCCTTGAGATGTTTCTGCAGCTTAATTGGAGTCCACCTGTGGTAAATTCAGTTGATTGGACATGATTTGAAAAGGCACACACCTGTCTATATACGGTCCCACAGTTGACAGTTCATGTCAGAGCACAAACCAAGCATGAAGTCAAAGGAATTGTCTGTAGACCTCCGAGACAGGATTGTCTCGAGTCACAAATCTGGGGAAGGTTTCAGAAAAATTTCTGCTGCTTTGAAGGTCCCAATGAGCACAGTGGCCTCCATCATCCGTAAGTGGAAGAAGTTCAAAACAACCAGGACTCTTCCTAGAGCTGGCCGGCCATCTAAGCTGAGCGATCGGGGGAGAAGAGCCTTAGTCAGGGAGGTGACCAAGAACCCAATGGTCACTCTGTCAGAGCTTCATAGGTCCTCTGTGAAAAGAGAAGAACCTTCCAGAAGGACAACCATCTCTGCAGCAATCCACCAATCAGGCCTGTATGGCAGAGTGGTCAGACGGAAGCCACTCCTTAGTAAAAGGCACATGGCAGCCTGCCTGGAGTTGGTCAAAAGGCACCTGAAGGACTCTCAGACCATGAGAAACAAAATTCTTTGGCCTGATGAGACAAAGATTGAACTCTTTGGTTTGGAGGAAACCAGGCACCGCTCATCACCAGGCCAATACCATCCCTACAGTGAAGCATGGTGGTAACAGCATCATGCTGTGGGGATGTTTTTCAGCGGCAGGAACTGGGAGACTAGTCAGGATAAAGGGAAAGATGACTGCAACAATGTACAGAGACATCCTGGATGAAAACCTGCTCCAGAGCGCTCTTGACCTCAGACTGGGGCGACAGTTCATCTTTCAGCTGGACAGCAACCCTAAGCACACATCCAAGATATCAAAGGAGTGGCTTCAGGACAACTCTGAATGTCCTAGAGTGGCACAGCTAGAACCCAGACTTGAATCCAATTGAACATCTTTGGAGAGATCTTAAAATGGCTGTGCACCGACGCTTCCCATCCAACCTGATGGAGCTTGAGAAGTGCTGCAAAGAGGAATGGGCGAAACTGGCCAAGGATAGGTGTGCCAAGCTTGCGGCATCATATTCAAAAAGACTTGAGGCTGTACTTGCTGCCAAAGGTGCATCGACAAGGTATTAAGCAAAGGCTGTGAATACTTATGTACATGGGATTTCTCAGTTTTTTTATTTTTTAATAAATTTACAAAAACCTCAAACTTTTTTCACGTTGTCATTATGGGGTGTTGTGTGTAGAATTATGAGGAAAAAAATGAATTTAATCCATTTTGGAATAAGGCTGTAACATAACAAAATGTGGAAAAAGTGATGCACTGTGAATACTTTCCGGATGCACTGTACCTTTGTCTGTTTTGAGTCTTCAGAACATTTTCTTTAAAGTTGCTCTTTCACAGCAGTTGAGTGTGTAAACTCAGACATCTGTCAAAAAAAAAATTTTAGATTAATTTTTTTAGTTCATTTGTTGCAAATATTCTCAAATCTTCCCAAACCCCAAAGGAATGGCGCACACGGCCGCTGTGGCTTTGTGCTCCCCGAATAGGTGCTCTTTTCTGCTATTTTTCTTAATACTGATTTTAATTGTTTTACACACAGAAACGAACATCCACTACAGTCGTCAAAAGCTTCTACAGATCGGCTCTAATAGCAAAGATAATTATTATAACACTGAAGCAATACCACAGGAGATTCTCAGATCACCTGGACTTACGTTGACTCCTTCACTTGGAAGACGGGCACGTAGACTGCGCAGGGAGAGGAAGCAAAAAAGAGGCAAGCGAGCAGGATTACTAACTAGGCTAAAGGCTGCTCCGCATAAAACCCCTCTTCCTAACACTCTTCTTGTGAATACTAGATCACTCGCAAATAAAATGGACGAGCTCCGACTGGCTATTTCCACACATAAAACTACAAGGGACTGCTGCCTTTTGATTTTTTCTGAGACATGGCTGGATCCCACCATACCAGACACAGCACTTGAGCTTGCAGGTTGCACGCTCCATCGAGCCCCCGATTCCAGTAAGAAAACAGGTGGAGGGCTGTGTGTCTATACTAATAATGCTTGGTGCTCTAATATAACTTTAATCAACAAGTTTTGTTGTCCGGTATGTGGAATATCTGATGCTAAGTTGCCCACCGTTTTACCTACCGAGAGAACATACTGTCGTCGTCGTATACATACCTCCTCAGGCTAATGTTAAGTCAGAGCTTGAAAAATTGTTTGACATTATCAGTAAACAACAGAACTCGCACCCTGATGCAGTTTTTAATCATTGCTGGGGATTTTAATCAAGCGAAGCTTAAGGATGTATTCCCCAGATTTTATCAGCATGTACATTGTAAAATAAGAAGGGGAAAACACCTTAGACCACGTCTATACAAACATAAAAGACACCTATAAGGTCATTCCACGCCCCCACCTAGGCAAATCTGATCATCTCTGTCTCTTGTTCCAGCGCACAAAGCCCTTATCAACAGTACTAATCCAATTAGCAAGACTGTTAAAGTTTGGCCTGAAATGGCCATTTCCCAGCTCCAGGACTGCTTTAAACAAACAGACTGGGATATATTTTTTCATCAGACAGACTTGGAGACATACAGTGGTGTGAAAAACTATTTGCCCCCTTCCTGATTTCTTATTCTTTTGCACGTTTGTCACACAAAATGTTTCTGATCATCAAACACATTTGACCATTAGTCAAATATAACACAAGTAAACACAGAATGCAGTTTTTAAATGATGGTTTTTATTATTTAGGGAGAAGAAAAATCCAAACCTACATGGCCCTGTGTGAAAAAGTAATTGCCCCCTTGTTAAAAAATAACCTAACTGTGGTGTATCACACCTGAGTTCAATTTCCGTAGCCACCCCCAGGCCTGATTACTGCCACACCTGTTTCAATCAAGAAATCACTTCAATAGGAGCTGCCTGACACAGAGAAGTAGACCAAAAGCACCTCAAAAGCTAGACATCATGCCAAGATCCAAAGAAATTCAGGAACAAATGAGAACAGAAGTCATTGAGATCTATCAGTTAGGTTATAAAGGTTATAAAGCCATTTCTAAAGCTTTGGGACTCCAGCGAACCACAATGAGAGCCATTATCACAAATGACAAAAACATGGAACAGTGGTGAACCTTCCCAGGAGTGGCCGGCCGACCACAATTACCCCAAGAGCGCAGAGACGACTCATCCAAGAGGTCACAAAAGACCCAGGACAACGTCTAAAGAACTGCAGGCCTCACTTGCCTCAATTAAGGTCAGTGTTCACGACTCCACCAGAAGAAAGAGACTGGGCAAAAACGGCCCGCATGGCAGATTTCCAAGACGCAAACCACTGTTAAGCAAAAAGAACATTAGGGCTCGTCTCAATTTTGCTAAGAAACATCTCAATGATTTCCAAGACTTTTGGGAAAATACCTTGTGGACTGATGAGACAAAAGTTGAACTTTTTGGAAGGCAAATGTCCCGTTACATCTGGCGAAAAGGAACACAGCATTTCAGAAAAAGAACATCATACCAACAGTAAAATATGGTGGTGGTAGTGTGATGGTCTGGGGTTGTTTTGCTGCTTCAGGACCTGGAAGGCTTGCTGTGATAGATGGAACCATGAATTCTACGGTCTACCAAAAATCCTGAAGGAGAATGTCCGGCCATCTGTTCGATAACTCAAGCTGAAGCGATCTTGGGTGCTGCAACAGGACAATGGCCCAAAACACACCAGCAATTCCACCTCTGAATGGCTAAAGAAAAACAAAATGAAGACTTTGGAGTGGCCTAGTCAAAGTCCTGACCTGAATCCAATTGAGATGCTATGGCATGACCTTAAAAAGGCGGTTCATGCTAGAAAACCTTCAAATAAAGCTGAATTACAACAATTCTGCAAAGATGAGTGGGCCAAAATTCCTCCAGAGCGCTGTAAAAGACTCATTGCAAGTTATCGCAAACGCTTGATTGCAGTTATTGCTGCTAAGGGTGGCCCAACCAGTTATTAGGTTCAGGGGGCAATTACTTTTTCACACAGGGCCATGTAGGTTTGGATTTTTTCTCCCTAAATAATAAAACCATCATTTAAAAACTGCATTTTGTGTTTACTTGTGTTATATTTGACTAATGGTTAAATGTGTTTGATGATCAGAAACATTTTGTGTGACAAACATACAAAAGAATAAAAAATCAGGAAGGGGGCAAATAGTTTTTCACACCACTGTATACTTCATCATATATTATTTACTGTGAGGACAATGTCACTCTCAACAAAAGGATTAAGGTCTACCCAAATGAGAAGCCATGGATGAATAGTGACGTCAAACAGCTGCTCAGGGAAAGGGACAAAACCTTTAAATTAGGAGACACCTCAGCCTATAGAGCTGCCAGAGCTAACCTCAAGAAGGGCATCAAGTCTGCTAAACTAATATACAAACAACAGATTGAGGAGGACTTTGACAGTAACTCAAACTCACAGCGGATGTGGCATGGCATCCGATTAATCACGGATTACAAAAAGAAAAATGACGTACAAGACACACTGGCCAATAACAATGCCAACCTAGCAGAGGAACTTAACAGTTTCTTTGCATGGTTTGACAAGGACAATGACCAGCCTCCAGTCAGCTTTGAGCTGACCTTAGACTCACAGCTTTTGGTCGTACACACACATGATGTGTGGCAGGCACTTGAAAACATCAATACAAGGAAGGCAGCAGGTCCTGATAACGTGCAAGGACGTGTGCTCCAGGCCTGCGCTGACCAATTAGTGGAGGTATTTACACACACATTCAACCTCTCTCTCCTCAGGTGTAGTCCCCTTGTGCCTGAAATCCACAACCATTGTACCTGTTCCCAAAAAACCATGGATAACCTGTCTTAATGACTATCGACCAGTCGCTCTCACCCCTGTCATCGCAAAGTGCTTTGAACGACTGGTAATCACCCACATCAAAGCCTCCATGCCAACTGATCTAGACCAACACCAGTTTGCCTATCGGTCAAACAGATCAACTGAGGACACCATCTGTGTGGCTCTACATGCTGCTCTCTCGCACCTGGAAAAGTCCAACACCTATGTTAGGATGCTCTTCATTGACTACAGCTCTGCATTTAATACCATCATACCTAACCAGCTGATCCAAAAACTCTATGCACTAGGACTTGCTCCATCCGTATGCAACTGGTTTCTGGATTTTCTCACCAAACGCCCCCAGTCTGTAAGATGGGCAAACACACGTCCTCCACCCTTACCCTGAGCACTTGTGTGCCGCAAGTATGTGTACTAAGTCCCCTTCTCTATGCACTCTTCACCCATGACTTTCACCCCATCCACCAATCAAACATTATTGTTAAATTTGCGAATGATACAACTATCATTGGGCTTGTAACAGACAACAGTGAAGCTGCATATGGGGAAGAGGTTCAGAATCTGACAGCATGGTGCAACACCAACAACCTGGTCTTAAATACCAAAAAGACCAAAGAAGTTATTCTGGACTTTAGGACCACTAAAAAGACCAATCACTGTCCGATAACAATCAATGCAGATGCTGTGGAAAGACTTTCCAGCTTTAAGTTTCCAGGAGTCACCATCTCAGAGGAACTGTCCTGGGTTGGCAACAACTTGGCTATAATAGGCAAAGCACAACACACCTCTATTTTTTCAGGAAGCTAAAGAGAGCTGACCTCCACCAGAAGCTGCTGGTTAATTTCTATAGATGCACTACAGAGAGCATCTTAACTAACTGCATGATGGCCTGCAGGTACAACAGCTGCACCAAGGCTGCTAAAGAAGCCCTGCAGCGGGTCGTAAAAACAGCAGAGGCCATTATTGGGACTGAACTGCCATCACTCGAACTCTCGTATAAGACTCGCTGTGTGAGAAGGGCCAAAAACATTCTCAAGGACAAAACTCATCCTGGAAATTCTTTGTTTGAGCTCCTCCAGTCAGGAAGACGCTTTAGGTCAATCCGTGTTTACGCACAAATAGACTAAAAAATAGCTTTTTCCCATCTGCCATAAACTTTCTGAACTCTGAATCTCCTCAGTCAGAGATCATTTTTTTAATTGAACATGTGCAATAAACTATATTGGTAATGTGCAAATATACTAATGTATTACAATATGGAATATGTAATGTACTATTCATTAACAGGTGCAATAAAAATTTATACTGCTGTACTTTGAACAACAATAATTTGCTGTGGTTACTTGATCACTTAACACTGTATATGACATATTTGGAATTACTTGACTTTTCTTTAAATGAACCTTGGGACTGTCACAAAAAGTAATTTCGTTGTGTTACACAATGACAATAAAGTGGTTGAACTTGAAGGAACATGACAGATGTGCATTTTTTAATGTTTCTTTACTTTGAAAAAGAATAGTTTCATTTTAAGTGCACAACACCACTATTTTGTTGATGACTTGCCTAGGGTGCACTACACTGAGGTGAAGATTCTGCCATAAAATTCAGAACAGTGTTAAGTCTTGCGGTCACAGTGTTTGACATGCTGGGTGATAACTCTTAGCTTTCCACATAATCATAGCTTTTTGCTTCAAGGGATTTTCCTGTAATTTTAATCTTCTAGAAAACTGTTGTGGTTCCAGTTTCTCAAATGTGCAAATATTGTGAAGAAAACAGTGGAATTAACAAAGCAGGCAGAGTGAGTTTGTGTTGAGGCCCAGCAAAGCTACTTTGAGTAGTGGCAGAAGGCAGTCCTCGACCTAAGACAACAGTGGGTAGAAGGCTGAAGATATTGTCAAACAACAACAAAAAAGTCCCCTAATGTATATTTATTGGTTTTAAACTCGAGATGGAAACAAAGAGTGCAAGGTGAGCTTAGTTTGATGGATAGCTGATTACTCTGAATTTCCTGTAGATAAAGGAGTGTAGAAGCAGTATTATTTTTCCTCCCAGTGATTTATTGCTATTTTCTACCCTTGACTACAGGCATAAACTAGTAGTATGTTATGCATAATAATCTATACTAATAAAAGGCAAAGCCCTCACTCACTCACTGACTCATCACTAATTCTCCAATTTCCCGTGTAGGTAGAAGGCTGAAATTTGGCAGGCTCATTCCTTACAGCTTACTTACAAAAGTTGGGCAGGTTTCATTTCGAAATTCTACGCATAATGGTCATAACTGGAACCTATTTTTCTCCATATACTGTAATGGAGTTGAGCTCGATGGCCGTGGGAGGCAGAGTTTCGTGTGACCTCATCACGCCTCCCACGTAATCACGTGAACTGACTGTCAATGCAGTACGTAGAAAACCAGGAAGAGCTCCAAAAGCGCTGAAGAAAACATGCATTATACAATTGAGAAGGCAGCGAAACAATAAGAAGCGAGCGAGTGACATATACAACCATATTCATGAGTGCAGCTACTTCAGAAACAAAGCAATGTGTAAACCTAAAGTTTAAATTAAGTTCATAGACAGGCTGCCGCTGGCGTTTGTCATGCCCACGGCTAATGCGGGATACAAGTTTAATGAGAGGACGCAGGGTATAAACGAGAGTTTTGATCACTTTGTAACTAAGTTAAAATTGCACGTGAAGGGGCTGTGGTTATGCAAATTCCGAGAGACTGTGTTTGTGGGGGATTGACAGTTAAGGCGGTGGGGAGTCACGTCATCATCTCCCCTCCCATTCACCTCATTTCGCTCTGAGCTGAGCTCCGCAGCTAACGCGGTCTTGCAGAAGCAACTTTGTGACGCTGCCACCAAATACAGAAAAATCCAAAAGTTAATACACACGCTGTCTCTAGAGTTTCTCCACACTGAATCCTCCAGGCACTAATTACAAAAGGTTACATTGACAATCGTGCTACGTTATTTTTAAAATGTTTCCTTTTCTTAGCACAAGCACAGCTGAGAAGCTTCGATGCATGTGCTCCATAACGCGTTAAAAAATAATGCATTTAATCACACTTTGCATTACAAGCAACGGGGAACGTCTGTCAATGCATGATTTCCTGGTACACCGATTACATTGATGAACACATCACAGCTACAAAAATGTAAGAGTCGGAAGAAAGCGCGTTGCTAGGACCGATTGGAGGAAAAATTAATTTCAAAAGACTACCCGATGGAAGCCTTGATAAAAGCGTGGTTTTGTGCACATATATATGTGTGTATATATATATATATATATATATATATATATATATATATATATATATATATATATATATATATGTATATGTGGATGTACATGTATATATACTGTATATATGTGTGTATATGTATATATATGTTTGTGTGTGTGTGTGTGTATGTATATATATATATTTGACAGCAACACTCATAACAAGGTCAGTCATGTTAAGTTATTATTAAAATGTTTCCTTTTTTTTTTTTCATGACTTCTTTAACACACTACTTCTCCGCTGTGAAGCGCGGGTATTTTGCTAGTGAGTAATAAAATATGGTTTTGATGTCTAATGTGAAAGTGAGGTTTTTCTGGGCGGGGCGGAACTCCACCTACCGTGCAGCCATGATGATAAAAAATACACTTTTAAATAATCGGCGCATTGCTAAGTTTTATGTATTCTATAGATGTCCTTTTTTGCTACAGAAATGTTATACAGGAAGTCCCTGGGTTACGTACGAGATAGGGACTGTAGGTTTGTACTTAAGTTGAATTTGTATGTAAGTCGGAACAGGTACATTATTTTCATAAATTCAGTAGTTGACCAACTGTAACCAAGTGCTCTGCCAATGAATTATGGAGTTTCACCTCTCTCTGACCTTTTTATTATTTCTACTTTATTTTCAGTGGTGATGGTTTTTCCTCTTCTTTACTGTATCACCAGCACTTGCATCAGATTTGTGTTTGAAGGGTAAAAACAAAAGGTTAAGATTTGCTCTTCTGCACAGCACTGTACACACTATCACAGCAGGAAGGCACCCGTCAACACGTCTGATGTACTGACAAGAGACAACTTCCTGCTATGTGCGTAACCGTACAAGCAGGCTTGCAACTGAGAATGAATGGGGCCCGCGATGGGCTGTTCACCACCCGCCCACCACACAGTCACCTCCACTACAGTATGCTGCCTGCAGCGTCTGCCCATCGAGAACAAACATGGTGCTGCCAAAGGCGGGTAGTGAATCGCCCACCACCGCTCTCATTCAACAGGCAGCCACCCGAGGCACACTACAATGCTACCACCCGCTGCCCCGTTCAGCCACAACCAGGGTCACCGCTTACAGCATCACCAGACGCCCACCGAGAACGTACGGGGCAGCCGTGTGTGCTGGGCGGGCAGTGAAACACCCCCCTCCACTCCATCCAGCCTGCATCCAGTCAAGAGCAGTAGCTGCGGCGGAGTGGTGGGCAGGCAGCAAACCGCCCCATCAAGCCTCCATCCTGCACACGAGCGATAGCTGTGTCCCTGGTGACCATGAATCATGGGTCACCACTTGCTGGCGGGAGCCGCCTGAGGGACACTACACTGCACGACCAGCGAAATCGCCCCCTCCAGCCACCACTTGCGGCGTCCTCAGGCCGAAGATGACAGAGCGGCTGTTACTAAGGCACATGCGTTGCAGCTGCGGCCCCGTTTAAGTCGTAGGTCAGATGTCCGTAACTTGGGGACTACCTGTAATACATTTTATGTAGAAAAATTTACAGATTTTGCTGTGTACAGAGCCTATTAAAAGTTTCATTCCCTTAGATGTTTTCACATTTTATTTTTATATGACTTTAAATCACGATAGATTTAATGTTCTGTTTTTTGTTTTTTTTTTTGACATTGATCAACAAAAAAAAAAACACCAAAATGAAAACCGATCACTGCAAAGTGGTCTAAATTAGTTACAAATATAGAAAATAATTGCTTACATTTAAATATTATACACCCAAATCATCATTGGTGCAGTCAGTTGGTTTTAGACGTCCCTAATTAAATGGAGATCACATCTATGTGTGCTTTTATTTGATTGTAGTATAAATACACCTGTATTTGGGTGGACAAGTCTCTCAGTCTGGTGACCTGACCTTCATAATGAAGACCAAAAGAGTACTCCAAGCAACTCCATGAGAAGGAGGGTTGAAAAGCACAAGCCAAAGATCACTACAAGAAAATATCCAAGTCACTGAAATGTCATGAGTATGGCAAGGTTGTAAATCTGCAAAAACGCAGTGGTCATGCAAGGCTAGTGAGTGAGGCCACTATGAAACCTATGAGAAGTTGTATGTTACAGTGGCTGAGCTTGGAGAGACTGTGCAGACAACACCTGTTGGCCAAGTGCTTCATCCATCTCGGTTGTATGAGAGGGTGGAAAAGAGAGAGTCTCGAGGTTGGGGGGAATTAAAAACACCTACACTGTAAGCATGTGGCATCTTGGCTAGAGTGTGCCCGGAGGCAAATGGGAGACCCTAAAGGCAGAGGAAAGACACTTCTATGGGCTAATGAGAGCCAAAATAAGCTCAAAACGCCATGTTTAAACACTGCACATTATCAAAGATCCACATTCTCCTTTGTGCATTATGGTGGTGGCAGCATCATCAAATCTGGCAAACCATTTCCATGATGCCCCGGCAGCAGCTTTGGACTTGAGCTTAAGATCACACTAAATTTTGAAAGTTACATTTTGACAGCTGCCTAGACTTGTTACCATCTCCTTCAAGTCACTACTGGAGTCAAAGCTTCCACTGTTCCTTTGCACTGTTCCTCAACTCCAGATGTTCTGTTTGTTACACTTTCATCACCTGTTCATTATGTTACTACTTTTCGCGTTTCAATTAATCTTCCTGCAGAAAGTATTAACTGATTACAAGAAGAGTTCTGATGAAACGAAGTGTCGTAACCACAACATTCACAATTTGCTTGCTTAAGGAGCTCTCTGCTGCTGTTATGAGTGTGAATCATGTGAAAACCTTATTTTTAAAAATATATTGCAGTGAAGTCCTACAACTGCATCATCATTCACATAATTTACGTGATGTTCTGTACAAGTCTTCCTGTGCTTACAGATTCCTCTAAAAAATAAAAGTCTTTTGGGTATTCATCTGACTTGAAAGTCTGTCTGTCTATTGCATATTTGAGTAGTCCTCAGTAGTTCCACCTGTTGCATGGGTAGTATTGGGTCGAGCAAGGTCATTTAAGAAGACACCTCTACTCTGAAGTCTACATCATTTGGATGCCAGTCAAAGATGGTTTCTGAGAAGGTCTGAATATGTGGCACCGGTGACCGTTTTCCCCCTGGACATGTAGTGTTCCAAAATATTTTCTTCATCCCAAAAGAGAGTCGACATCACTTTGTCTGCAGATGGTAGTGTGCAGAACTTCTTTGGTTTTGGTGAGGAGAGATGACACCATTCCTTGCTTGTTCTCTTAATTTCTGACTGGTGGCTGTGAGTCCAGGTTTCGTCTCCAGTAACAACTCTTTCTAGGAAGCCATCACCTTCTGCTTCATAACAATTCAGAAGTTGGTGATATGAATCATCACATCATTGTTTCCACCTTTCAGACACTGTGGAAGTGAAGCACTTACTAACATGCTGGAATTATCAACAAAATATTGACACTTTGGGCACAATTTGGACATTTTTCACTTAGGGGTGTACTCACTTTTGTTGCCAGCGGTTTAGACATTAATGGCTGTGTGTTGAGTTATTTTGAGGGGACAGCAAATTTACACTGTTATACAAGCTGTACACTGACTACTTTACATTGTGTCAAAGTGTCATATCTTCAGTGTTGTCCCATGAAAAGATATAATAAAATATTTACAAAAAATGTGAGGGGTGTACTCTCTTTTGTGAGATACTGTGTATATATAATATCTATCTATAGTATATTTATACTGTCCTGCATTATATGTGAAACACTTTTAAACCTGTTCTCACTGTTCCTCGACTGTCTCCACTATTGAAAGCTTGTCCCAGTCTATTCTCCTTAGATTTAGTCACATCTGCTTAAAATTTGCCTAACCAAAGTTAAACTTAACAGTTACAGTAAGTCTTTGCATTTGCACTCTTCCAAAAACACTGAGAATTGCATTATATTATAGTGCCTTGATCCTTGTTGTTCAATCACCCTCACACCCTCAATTTTATCCTGAATATTACAAAATAATAAATCTAAATAGTTTTCACCCCATGTTGGTGCTTTAACATACTGTGTTAAAAAACGATCAATGATCGTGTCTAAAAGCTCCTGCTGTTCTACTGCACTATTTGCAAAGTGAGTGCAGATAATATTCTGGAAGTTAAAGTCATCCATTACTATAATATCCCTCTATAAACTTTTTAATTTCATTAAGAAGATGCACATTGACTTCACTGTCTGCATTTGGTGGTCTATACACACTCTTAAAATAAGGCCTCTTTCCCTAATGCTTTCCAGACAAAGCCAGATGTCCTCACTAAGTTGGTGCTTATCGTCCTATTGAAGAGGACTTGTGTTTAAAATTTGTTTGGTATAAACAGCAACCCCACCTCCTATTCTATTCTATCTATTGTTCCTAAAAAATGTATACCCTTTATGTTATACTCCACCCCATCTTTGTTATTTAGCCAGGTTTCCATTATTGCTGTAATATCATAATTATGCTGCACTACATACAACTCCATCTCACTTGTTTCATTTTTGAATCTTAAGGCAAGCTGTTTTTAATGTGTTACTTTGTTTACTTGTGCACTTAAACTTTGGGTTAGAATTTACACTACTATGCATGTTTATTTTTACATTTCTGTCCCTTTATGTTAAGTTCTAAACTTGGTCTGTCCTAAGCTCCCAGCTCCCCGGCCCCTTGTTTAAACAATCCACAACTAACCTAATCATACAGTATGCCTCCCCAGCACATGGGTTACATCTGAACTGGATGTGCACCTATCATAGTGGAACAGGTCCCATCTGTTCCAAATGCCTCATAAACTAAACTTAAATTGTATGAGTCATAGACGCCGCTGTGAGTGGCAGCCTTTCCAGCAGCTTCATGTACAACTTTAGATTTCTACCTTTTTCTCTATCGCTCTGATCACTCCTACCACTTTCCTTTATGTGGATGCGTTTTCTGGACACTTTTTACTACTTGGACATGGAATTTTGAACGCCTAGACTCATCTATTCAGGTAGTCAACTTTTAGCACTGAGAACAAAGGCCCGTGTCGTTGTGGTTCCCTATTTACCTGATGAGGTAAGAAGGCGGTATTGTGGCAGCAGAGTTGGCGCTAAGCTAAAGGCTAAGCAGCTAGCGAGGAAGTGGTGATACAAGTCTTCTGTGATCCTGGGAAATGTGAACTCACTACCAAATAAGATCGACGAATTGGCTGCAGTGGTGGAAAAATGTCAGGACCTACAGAGAATGCAGTTTGTTGTGGTTTTGTGAAACGTGGTGTGGTCCCCGGCCGGACGCCCAGGAGGACCAGAGGAGGGCTTGTGCCTCCTCCAGACCGCGAGGGGCCCGTCCTGGTTATGTTGGGGGCCACGGGTAGAGGGCTTGGAAGCCCAACCCTGTAGGGGCCCGTGGCCACCGCCAGGCGGCGCCCAGGTGCCTGAGGAATCCTGCAGCCCAGCACTTCCGCCACACCAGGAAGTGCTGGGGGGGAAGACGACAGGGGACACCCGGACAGCTTCCGGGTGCGCAGCCGGCACTTCCGCCACACTGGGGTGTGGCTAAGACTGATTGCCGGGAAGCAGCTGGAGCCCATCCGGGTTCCTAAAAGAGGGGCCGCCTCCCTCCAGTCATTGGTGGATGTCGGGCGGTAGTAGACAGAGCTGGAGAGAGGACTGGAGGTGGCCAGGAGAACGGGCACAAGGACTGTGAGGCCTGGACTTTTGGGGGAAC
The DNA here is from genome assembly GCF_016835505.1 of Polypterus senegalus. NCBI lineage: Eukaryota > Metazoa > Chordata > Cladistia > Polypteriformes > Polypteridae > Polypterus > Polypterus senegalus. The sequence continues at coordinate 51,689,360 of NC_053157.1, forward strand.
GGTGCAGAAGGCACTGGGTAGTGCACTGAAAATATTATTGTAAATATTGTAAATAACAGTGTGTTGGGTGAACTTACGATGTCCGTCTGTCTGTGTCCTGGCCAGCGTTCACAGAGGCTAACAACTAGCATCCCAGATGCTAACGTGGAGCTACTCGGGTTTAGCACAGTTAGAGCAGACAGAGATGCAAATCCCTGCGGGAAGCGGAAAGTAGGAGGATTCGCTCTCTATGTGAATACAAGGTGGTGCAACTCTGGACATGTAAACGTTAAAATCTCCACTTGCTGCAGGGACATTGAACTCTTGGCCATGAGTCTGTGTCCCTACTATTTGCCCAGAGAGTTTGGGCACGTCATCGTGATTATTGTTTACATCCCTCCTCGGACGGACATGGAGATAGAGGGTGACATCATCCACGCCACTGTTGCTAAACTACAAACACAGCACCCCGAGGTGCTTGTGATAATCTCTGGAGACTTTAACCATGTGACGCTGGACAAAACATTACCTGCCTTCTCCCAGTATGTGGATTGTAACACTCAGGGAAACAGGACTATTGACCTACTGTATACAAACGTTAAAGATGCATACAGCACCACCCCACTGCCTGCGCTTGGGAAAGCAGATCATAACCTGGTTCTGTTTCAGCCTCACTACAAACCAAGAGTGCGGGAGGTACCTCCAACCACACGCTCACTCAGGAAGTGGTCCCCTGAGGCACAGCAGGCTCTGAGAGACTGCTTTGGAACTACGGACTGGGATATCCTGCAGGGGTCACATAGTGAGAACAATGAGGAGGTTGTTGACTGCACTACTGACTACATCAACTTCTATATGGACATTGTAGTTCCAGCAAGAACAGTACGCTGCTATGCTGACAAGCCGTGGATTACAAGTGACATCAAGTGTCTTTTGAACCAGAAGAAAAGGGCTTTTAAAGGCGGTGATCAGCATGAGCTCAAGAGCGTGCAGAAGGAACTCTGAGTCCAGCTCAGGGATGTGAAGGAGCAGTACAGGAGAAAGCTGGAGCAGAAGTTGCAGAATAACAGCATGAAGGAAGTGTGGGATGGGATGAAGATCATCACTGGCTGCAGCTCGAAGCAGGGTGCCATCATTGAGAGAGACGTGGAGAGAGCAAACCTGATGAACAACTTCTTTAACAGGTTTGACCACCCTAACCCACTCTCACCTCAGAGTACTGCATCCTCCACCCATCCTTCTGCTGATACCAGCATAGGAGACAGTTTCCCCCCACCCACAATTACAGCAGCCCAGGTAAGCAGAGAGCTGAGGAGACTTCTTGCCAGCAAAGCAGTGGGTCCAGGTGGAGTATCACCACAACTGCTAAAGACCTGTGGGTTAGAGCTGGGGAGTCCTCTATAGCATATCTTCAACCTGAACCCGGAACAGGGGAGAGTCCCGAGGCTTTGGAAAACATCTTGCATCACCCCAGTCCCAAAGGTATCACGTCCTAGTGAGCTGAATGACTTCCGGCCTGTTGCTCTGACATCACATGTGATGAAGACCATGGAGCGGTTGCTGCTTCACCACCTGAGGCCACAGGTCCGCCACATCCTCGACCCTCTGCAGTTTGCATACATACTTCGCATATATACAACACTGAGCCCTCTCCCACTTGGACGGAGGCAGTGGTGCTGTAAGAATTATGTTTCTGGACTTCTCTAGCACCTTCAACATCATCCAACCTCCTCTCAGGAATAATTCCACCCGGGGTAAACGTTAACACTACACAAGATTATAGACTGTTATACCTGCCTTGCACTCTGTACCTTGCATTTTTTAACTTGCACTGCATTTTTATCACTCTTTAATTAATATTTAATAAAATACCAAGATCTGAGCCATCCATTAAGCCTTCTGATCTTCTCAGCCTTGCCTGGAGTGGTGCGTGGCACAAGACCATATACTTTGTCAGTTCTGCTCTTCAGTCTCTAAATTTTATTGCAGAACTGATGGACTACCCTTATACAGTATATGTCATTTGATCCAACGTGGACAATGACAATTGAATCCATCGTCGCTCTGGCCAAGAACCTGTCAACCCTTTTAGGGAGATCTCCCCTCTGGGTACTCAAAAGGCAACACAGTGTGCAAGACTTTCGGTCTGTGGAGCAAACCTATGTTTCAGTTCCCTACTATCAAAACCTCTCTCTTTCTTAGCTCAGATTTTAAGGTGACCCACTGGGGCACCACATACCTGCCTACCACCTCAGACTTGTCAGAGGTTCTGAAAACAGTTTGGGACTTCCTAATTTTGGGGTTGATCTTCCCAAACTTATCTCACCTGGAGTTTCTTCCCGCACCACCTTACGGGTGCACACTATCTTTAGAAAAGACACCAGGGCCAGTTACACCAATTTTCTACTACAATGAAAGCCATCAACTCCTTCTCCAGTCCAGTGACCTAGAGCTGGAAGTGCTGAATTAGGTGGCATCTGTTCCAGATGTAACCTTCAAAGAGGACTGACTCCTTCAAGCCGCCCTCCACATGTCCATCATCCAACAGGAGTTGCATTGTGCTGGTCTCATTTTTAAAATTTGAATTTGAAATACTGAACTGCTCAAACATTTTTTATTAAATGATTTAACTCTAATTATGCTGTCTGTCTTTCTGTGAAGCTATTAAACTTCACTTTTCCTTGTCTGTTTTCCTAACTTTGCGCCCCTCTTATTACAGTGTTTCCTTATTTTGAACATCTCTGCCTACACTGTTTGGGTTTCTTCCTATTAATGAACCCTACGCTGCCACCTTCTTACTAGCACTAACCTTCCCGAATGTTAAGAACTGTTCTACCAAGTAGAACCTTTTACACACCACTTCCTTCTTACTAAAAAAATTCACTTACTGAATATCTGCTGCAAGTCACGTACTCATTCACATGTCTCTCCTTTGCTACTATCTCCTACTACCTCCAGAGATCACTCTCTAACTGAGTCTGCCCTTTTAATTAGTCTGTTGATTCAGTGGGCCCCTCTTGAAAAGATGTTACTAGTTCAGCACACCACAGCATCAAAAATCACGCCGGCCATCACAGAGTTATAGAAGATGTGGCGGATCTCAATTCCCAGATTAAAGGAACGCAGTCTACTAAGGAAAAAGAGCCTGCTCTGCCCTTTCTTATATACGAGCGTAGTTCCTCTGTGCTCTGATACCAGTCCAACCTGCCATTGATTCCTATACGCTGTCTCATCCCTTTTATCAATACAGTACACCCCATAACTGCAGCATCATCTTAGAATTTCTGCATGTGACATGGCCTGGTGTTATAGCCGAAAGTGTACAGAGTAAGAACCGGTTTATATTTCACACTCAAAATGCGTACAAGCACTCATCATGGCTGTCACACGTTCCCAGCATTCATTTGAAGTGTCCTCTAAGCACATCCTCAGAATATAATGTGTTGCGTGCATGAGTTGCAGTAACAGCAAAAAGTCGTGAGGCGCAGTGTGGTCAAGTCGGAATATGACGTCATAGTTTCTGTTTACTATCAACATGTGACAGAAATCTGCTTTGTGGATCCTACGGAATTGATATGTGCACTTTGATGTTTGATGAATGGTTCAATGTGGTGAAGCAAAATGCTGACATACCAATGCATTTGTGGTGCTTTTACATTCATGTATTCCCAACGTAATGATACGATGGTCAAAAAACTCCTTGGTGGCAGGGCCCTGGGGGTGAATGAGTTACGCCCGGAGTTCCTCAAGGTTCTGGATGTCACACTTCTCAGCCTCCCTGGAAAAGTCTGTTCGGGGGTCCTGGAGAGGAGGGTTCGTCGGATAGTCGAACCTCAGATTCAGGAGGAGCAGTGTGGTTTTCGTCCTGGTCATGGAACAGTGGACCAGCTCTACATCCTTAACAGGGTCCTGGAGGGTGCATGAGAGTTTGCCCAACCAGTCTACCATGTGTTTTGTGGACTTGGAAAAGGCGTTGAACCATGTCCCTCGGGGAATCCTATGGGGGGGTGCTCCGGGAGTATGGGATACCGGACCCCCTGATAAGGGCTGTTCAGTCCCTGTACAACCGGTGTCAGAGCTTGGGCCGCATTGCCAGCAGTAAGTCGAACCCATTTCCAGTAAGAGTTGGACTCCGCCAGGGCTGACCTTTGTCACTGATTCTGTTCATAACTTTTGTGGACAGAATTTCTAGGCTGAGCCAGGGTGTTGAGGGGGTCCGGTTTGGTGGACTCAGGATTGGGTCACTGCTTTTTGCAGATGATGTTGTCCTGTTTGCTTCATCAGGCCATGATCTTCAGCGCTCACTGGATCGGTTTTACAGCTGAGTGTGAAGCAGCACCTCCAAATCCGAGACCATGGTCCTCAGCCGAAAAAGGGTGGAGTGCCCTCTCCGGGTTGGGAGCGAGATCCTGCTCCAAGTGGAGGAGTTCAAGTATCTTGGGGTCTTGTTCACGAGTGAGAGGAGAATGGAGTGTGAGATCGACAGGCAGATCGGTGCAGCGTCCAAAGGTCTGTCGTGTTGAAAAAGGAGCTGAGCCGTAAGGCAAAGCTCTCAATTTACCAGTTGATCTACGTTCCTACCCTCACCTATGGCCATGAGCTATGGGTAGTGACCGAAAGAACGAGATTGTGCTGAAATGAGTTTCCTCTGCAGGGTGTCTGCACATTTAGAATCCTTGGATTTATACTTGATATCACTTTCATGATGAAATGCATTAAAGTATGTATATTACATTTTACGGATAAGTCGTTAGCTTCATTTAAATAATGAATACTGTTAATAATTACACATGAAGGGGTGACACAGTGGTGGAGCGGTAGCGCTGCCTTGCAAGCAGTCACATTCCTGGTGTTCCCGGCCTGGAGTTTGCATGTTTTCCTAGTCGGTTTCCTTCCAAAGACATGAAGGTTTGGGGATTTGATGTTGCTAAAATAATGCTAGTGTGAGTGTGCCTGTATTCACCTTGCAATGAGCTGATGCTCTGTCCAGGGATTTTGTTTCTGTCTCACACCCGATGCATGCTGGAAGGGGTGCATCCCTGGATTGATGGATGTAATCATTAAACATCCTTTTCAGAGAAAATGAGGCAAGGTGTCCTGGGAATTTAATGGATATTTCAGTAAATTCACAGCACAGGGAAGCTGAACGTTTTCTCACCGGGATGATATCTCACAACTGCCACCTGGTCGAATCCTGCTGGAATAAACAGTTCATCCCTTGTGTAGTAGAAGTGTCCAGAGGAGCACGTGTCACATCACATGAAGTATAAACCCGGCCTAAAGAGTAAAGCAGACAGGATTGTTCCTTGTGTTGCCCCAGTGTTACTCACATCCTTATCAGAAACACAGTTCTTGAGTCTGACAAACTGCAGTCTACTCAATTATTCAGGACACCACAGGCTCATCCACCTGTATATCCTTGAGTTTACCCCTTAACATGGATGGCTGGACGATATTGAAGATGCTGAAGAAATCAAAAAGCATAATCCTCACAGTGCTGCCAGCTTTACTCAGGTGAGAATAAGCCTTGTGGAGCAGATAGGCTGAATCCACCACTCCAGTCTTTGTCGGATATACAAACTGTTATGGGTCCAGGTGGTCTATCATATGAGGACTCGTATAGTCCAGGACTAGTTTCTCAAAAGTCTTCATGATGTGAGACGTTTGTGCCACTGGTCTGTAGTCATTAGGTGAAGAGACTGAACAGGTGACAGAGGACACCAAAGGCCTTAAGAACTCAAGGGCTGACCCCATCTGGTCCCGCAGCTTTGCTCGTGTGTAACTTCCTTGGTTGTCTCCTTACTCTGTCTTTAGTTATGGATAGTTCATGCTGATGGCCATTCCAGTTGACGTGGTAGGAGTTGTTGATGTAATAGAAATGGTGTAGGGGACTGGTCATTGGAAGATGATGGTAGTGGGAGGGAAAATCCATTAAAAAATTGTTTTAGTTGTGTTAGCTTTGTCCCCATCCCCTTTTAGCACTTAAGTTCTGGATTTCTTGAGTCAAGTAATTATACCCGGTCCATTCCAGACATCCTTCATGTTATTCTGAGTGAGTTTGTTTTCTATTTTAGCTTTGTAAGCTTCCTTTACCTTCACTCAGCTTTTTCTTTAGTACAGGCCATACATCCTTCATAGCCTCTTTGTCACCAAATTTGAATTCTCTCTTTTTCTCATTCAGGAGACCTTTTAGCTCCTTAGTAATCCCCATTCTATGTACCGGGCAGCCCCTCTCTTTACTGCTTTCAAGTCAGCCCCCTATCTCTTTTTCCTTTTGAACACGTATGCTTTAGCTCTCTACTAGTGCTAATGCTTTATTGTATAAGTGCTATATGGTACCAAATCAAATTTTGCATTTGCCTTAACTTCTTCCCCCTAGGAATTGCTGTTACTTTTAACTATTCGTCAGTGCAACACCAGTCATTCACTTTTGGACTGGGTGGTTTCTGCAACTGCTTTCAGCCTCGGTTTTCAATGCAAGTAACTTTTCCAAACACTTTAGCCGCCTTTGTTCCTTTGTGGGGGGAAAGGAATGTAATAAAAACCGTTCTAAAGGGAAAAAAGCTTCCCATACAGCTCCTTAGCAGCAACCAAAAAAAAATCTGGAGTCGTCTCCTTGTGACTTTCTCATGTACTCCGATATGACTCTGGGGATGGATATTTGAGGAGTTAACCGCAAGACAATGATTATATTTTTATATTATGTACATTAAAGAACTATCAACAACAAATCAAATCAAATTAATAATATATTGAACAATTATTATTAAAGTAAAGTTGAATAAATCGAACTCTGCAGCTGCATGAATAAAAAAGTACCATTTCCAGTTAGCCGAAATAGGCCAAAATTTGATAGAAATCTATGTTTTGTACCTAATACTTGTATAGAAAATTTGGTTAACCTAAGTGAAAGCGGACTCAAGTTGTCATGTTTTCATACACACACTCACAGACAGACATAATTCCAAAAATGGTATTTTTGGACTCAGAGAGGTCTAAAACGTTGAGATTCATCAAAATCTCTAAGCGGAATTTTTGGACGATTACAATTCTTTCCCTATATTTGCTATACGAGAAAGTAAAAACAAAGGCTTTAGGAGCAGAATTTGTATTTGAATCATTTCTCATGTAGCAGTAACACAAAAACACTCCGCACTCCTTCCACTTCCACACAGAGGGATGATGCCAGCACATCAGTATGTCAGTCTCCTTCTTTGAATAGTATTATTATTATTATTATCATCATTACTATTGTGGTGATGCCTTAGTGTTAGTATCAGAAAACTTCAAAATGTCATCATGAACGGCAGTTTGCGTTTGCAGTTTGACTTCACTCATTCATTCATTCATTTGTTTTGTGTAGGATGCTTTTTAACGACTTCTCACGTTCTAATCTGAGCTAGCGCACATTCTTATCCTAGTCAGACTTTTAGTGCGATTCTTCTTCATGAGACGCTTGTTAAATGCAGGCACTGATTTAGTTCCTTCAACATTAAACCCCTTTGTCATCAGAATCAGAATCATATTTATTGGCCAAGTATGCACGCATACAAGGAATTTGACTCTGGTTTTGGTGACTCTCCAAGTACAAGATACATAATCGACGTACACATAACTGTTAATCACACATCTGAGATAAAAAAACAGAGACAGAGAATGTAAAAATATATGTGGATATAAAGTGCACAGTGCAACTCAGTGCAGGAAATGCTGAAATAAACACTAAAAAACAAGTATTAACAATACGTAAACAGTATTGCAAGATGCTGGGAGGTCTGGGGGGTACGGTGCCCAGCCTGATTAAGCCGAATTAGCCATTTGTGAGTTTGATGGCCTGTAGGAAAAAACTTTTCTTGTATCTACTTGTTTTAGTGTATATTAAATTATAATACCTGGCCAATAAAAGATATTCAAAAAGGTTGTGGCCTGGATATGAAGGGTTGGTAAAGGGTTTCCTAGCTTGATTCCTGACTCTTTAATAATATGGGTCCTGTAAGGTGGGCAGACCTGATAATTCAGTGTAGCCCGTGTTTGTCATGTTGAGTCACTGATCCAAACCACACTGTTATGGATGAGCAGAGAATGGACTCCGTGACTGCTGTGTGAAACTGAATCTGATGCTCCTGTGTAAGGATGAACTTCCCCAGCTGTTGCAGGAACTACATTTCACTGTTGTGCCCTTTTTATAATGGATGATCCTACGTTGGTCTCCCATTTCCTGGGCTGTTTCTGGTATTTTGTTCTCCCCCTGTAAATAGGACAGTCATAGGGCACCTCGGTTTATATCCAGTGTCATTCAGGGACCACCCTTAACACTTCCTTTTGATCATTCGGCCTAGCCTGAGTGTGTCCATTACCCAAGTTTAAATGGAGACTGAGCTGGATGAGTACAATGTATTATTCTTATATTGAGTAACAATGCATACCTGTTGCCAAATAATCATTGTAAGCTGAAGGTGCACCACCTGTGCAAGTGCATTTTGGAGTTACGGGGGCAGGAAACACGGAAAGGGGATTCTGTGCAGCTGCCATCGCCGATTGTGAAGAGAACGCGTTGTGGTCTGCACTTTACGGTTGGTATTCATGCAGGAAAGCAGTGCAGTTCCACTTTTGCTAACCTTGTCATTTCCTTGGGTCATAAACATTTATTGCAGAAGCGTCACATTTCTGGGGCTTAAATTAAAAATCTAATGAATAGCTATAAAGATTAAATCAGCATATTGTCTAGTTCTTATTGCTTCACAGTATGTGCCTATAATAGCAGAGATTTATATGGGTACAGAAGGAAATTATTACCCTTCACCTCAGTAATCGTCCTGTTGCTCCATGATAGATGTATGTGTGGAATATTTGGACACAATAAAAATTATTTTCTTAACGTATTCCTCATTAACAGTGGCACTGGGGCGTCTGCGTCTGAAGGAATCTTACTAATTACTGAGGCAACTTGAGTGACTACATGCCGCCCTGGGGACATTCAACTGCTTGTTAAATTCAATGTCCTACACCTGTGGGGATGGGGAAGTGAGCGGAGATAACGGAAAATAAATTTGAGATAATAAGGTGAGGATGGCGTTTGCTTGAAGGAGATGTCATGCTTCAAGGCCAATTCCATTTGCTCTGAGCTGCGTTAGTGAGAGAACTTACTCCACATGTAATCCATTTCACACAACACTTGCTTTTATATTTTCCTCATCAACCGCATGGGTGCATCAATCAGGTAGAAGGTCATTAGTGCGGCCCCGACACTTTGGAATTGTTTATTACGGTCACCTTTTCTCTGTATTTCTCATTAATCTCGCAGACTGTGACATGAATGGATTGTCAAAAAAATTCTTTTTATGCCAACGGCAGCCATGATAAAGCTGGAAATTCTTTACATGTTGTAATTTGAGAGAAATCAAAAAGTAAGTGTCCCTCCTTCACTCTGTTAACATAGTTTGGTACTATGACTTTGACAATATTTGGTACTTGTGCACTAAACGGACGGCAGTGAAACGTCTCCCATGGAGCCACACACTCGAATGGGTAGGGGGAAAATTTCTGTATATATTTTTTTTTATTCCCGATAGATATGTTATTAATTTGTCAAAACTGTTGTACGTATGTATTTCTATAATATTCCAATTTCTGCAAATTTCTATATATTTATTTATCCCAAAAAATATGTTATAAATACGTCATGCCATCCATCCGTTTACTACACAAGTACCCAATATTTAGTGCAGAGCGGGAACAATTTGGACTCGATTCATTTTAAACGGGGAGCGGTTGGAGTACTCGGAGAAAGTCTCTCAGAGAGAACTTGCTGTTTTAATTTGGGAAAATGGTTCAAGAGATTAAAGAGTAAGTAGGCAAGAATCAGAGAGAGAAGGTCCGATATTTTAGTAAAATTTACTTATTCAATTATAGCAACATTCAAATACTTATTCAATTATAGCAACATTCAAATACATATAATGCAGTGACAATAGACATACAGAAACAAGATTATGCTTACAGTAATATCAAAAGACCCAGAGCCATCATCCTAGACCAGTAGACTGAGGGAGCCCACTTGTCAGTCTCGTCAGAGGATCAACTCGTTAGCCTAGTCAAAGGTACCGGGCGGTGCGCACTTTCCCCACGGTTGAGCTTCCAAAGAAACTGAGGGCGGAACCTTCCCTTATATACTAATTGAGTGTCCTTGCCCCAAAAGCGGCTTACGTGCAAGCAGTGTATACAGAAGTGATCAGTTTCAGTGCACACCCTTCCACGGGACACGGTGTTGTTTTTCCTCTACTTGGCCTTGACCGATACGGTGCCTAGTACCAGAAGACACAATGAAGCCCCTCGAAGTGAAAAACAACTCCTTACATAGCCTTGGCTGTATCTTTAGAACATTCCCGGCTGTTTTTCCCAAAACATTAGTCTTTGCAGCTGGCTTTGCACTGAAGCGACCAACGTCCATCTGCTCTCCTGATTCCCTTCCTCTCTTTATTTTACCTTTGCTTTTTACAGAGAAAAATCCTTCCATTACACTTGCCAACTCCACACATTAGTAAGATGGCATAAAGGTTCACACTGCTGCTGCCCTGCTAAGAAAAAGAAAACAGAAAAAGCTATGTTTGAATGTCTTTCGATTCACTGTCACTCTTCTCCGCTATTCATAACTGGCGCTACAGTTTACTCCCACGTCTTAAGGACACGTATCGACTTTAAGCTGGAAACGGGTCAATGGGTAGGAGTGTGCGTATGGACTAGGGGCTGAGGCCTGTCTGGCTCTTGACACTTCTGAGGTGGGCTCAGGTTCCACACAATTTTGTAAATGAAAACAACACGGGCAAGGAAAATGGAAACGAAATGGGAGGAATATTTTTTTTCATTTTCTTCTGACTGAGTGGACTTGAAGCCCTCCAAGGTTGGCTCATCTAATTCAGTGGTCCTGGAGGGCCCCAGTGGCTGCAGCTTCTTATTTTAACCCTTTTCTTTATTAGTGACCTCTTTTGGCTGCTTGTTTTTCAGGATTTGTTCCTCTGAATTTTTTCATCGTTCCTCTGAACTTCTTAATTTATTTCCTTAAATGGCACCTGTGAACTATGGCCGGCCGTTCATCCCGGCCAATACCCCCACGCCGCTAGATGGAGCCCTTCCAGCAGCATGGAGATGCCCCGAATTCCAGCAGGGCAACATGGATATTGGAGTTTTCTTTCACAGCCCTGCTGGATACCATGGGGGCCGCAAGGGGATGCTGCAGGGAGGCTCAGAGATTTGTATTTGCCCTATAACCCGGAAGTACGTCCTGGTCACAGGGACAGAGGAAATGACGTACTTCCGGGATGAAAAAGAAGAGCTTTTGCTCTGACCCGGAAGTGCTAGGAAGTCACATGGACTGCACTTCCGGGTCAAGGACTATGAAGGACTATGGGAAATCCCAGACTGGGAGCTGGGTGGCAGGCTGGCAACGCGTCTGGGAGAGTGGAGGAATTGTGTTATTGATTTATTATTGTGATTTGTATGAGTATACTGGAGTGGAGGGTGCGTTGGGCACTTTATTATCCTAATAAAAATAATATTTGGACTTTTACCTGGTGTCTGGCGTCTGATCCGAGGGTTCAAGGGAGCAAGAGCGCCCCCTATCTGTCACACACCCAAACAGAAATGAAACGTGAAGTGAGTGAGCCAACAGAAGACCGACTAAGTCAGAGCCTGAAACTCCAAACAATTTCACTCCAAACAGTCTCTTAGTTAGGCGCCGACCCGTTCTTTAATTCCATGGCTTGTTGCTGCTCTCATTGTGCAATAGCAGACATTTCCAAAACTGTCGATTTTCTCTTTTCTAAGAACACTGTTGCAATGTTCTGGGGACCTGAGCAGATCAACATTCCTGAGACCTTCACCTTTCTTTATTTTCAGATATTGTACGATGGTCACAGTTTGCTGGTCTTGGTTTGGCTCATTTTGTATCTCATTATTGTTTGACTGCTAATTAAGCAAAAAGAAACAATTAAGGGGCATGAGTCTTCAAAAGCAAGTCAAATAAAATGAATTCAAAAGAAGTTAATTAGCAGCAAAAACAGGTCACTAATTAAGAAAAAGGTTAGAATGAAAACCTGCAGCCACTGTGGCCCTCCGGGACTGGAGTTGGGGACCCCTGATCTAATTGAAAATGAATTAATAGATTGAGCTTGATCATAAAACATAAAAGCAGTTTGCTTCACTGAGTTGACTCCAGTGAAATATGAAGCAGACATTAGAGCTGATAGGTTTGGTTTCTTCTATTAGTTAACCCTGAGCAGACTCCAGCCCTGAATTGGAGTAAGCAGGTTTGAAAAAGGGTTAATGGATGGTTGGCTTTTTGACGGTAAGCCTTCCTGCCTTTCAGTTGGCCAGATTCCTTTTCTGACTTGAACATTTTCGACCTGATCAGTAACGATTCCCCAGAAGACTGCTGTCTAGACGGCTGCTGAGACGGAGGGCAAAGGTTCCCTGGCCATGAAAGAAAAGAAAGGTCACGGGATACAAAACAAGCTGCTGGAGTGCAGTATTAATGAGGCATTCTTCAGCTTCAAGTGAGAAAGGAGTAACCAGAGGACATGCTGTACTCAGCCTTGAAAAACACAGACGGGCTGCCGCGTCACAAGTGAAGGAGCCAACTGGCAGACACTGGCAGTTTGTAATGCGGGGTGGTGGGCTACCAGCCCCCCTGCAAATATTTTAAAGGCTTTACATAAATTAATTAGGTAGTGCAAAACAATCAGGGGCTCCGGTTTTCACCCACAGTCCAAAGACATGCAGGTTAGGTGCATTGGTGACCCTAAATTGTCCCTAGTGTGTGCTTGGTGTGTGTGTGTGTGCCCTGCAGTGGGATGGCACCCTGGCCAGAGATTTGTTCCTGCCTTGTGCCCTGTGTTGGCTGGGATTGGCTCCAGCAGACCCCCGTGACCCTGTAGTTAGGATATAGCGGGTTGGAAAATGACTGACTGAAAATAATCAGGGTGTCAGCGCAAGTCAATATTCATTAAAAATTGGTTCCGACTTGTATTTGTTTCATTTCTGTGTGAATGTCTATGTTTTCTGAGTGAAGTGTGCCAGTCAAATGAGAGCGTATGTAAGGGCAGGTGACCTGAGGCTACCCTTTAATTGGTTACTTTCAGATTTGTTTGGGGACGCAGCTCTCTGCACATTTATTGACAGCGAATTAGAATTTTTACTCTAATGTGATTGGAGAATCGTTGAGACGCTATTTCACATTGACGTCAATAGATCAAGTACAAACCCACCACTAATGTAACTACAGATGAGCGTGTGCGACTTTTGGGAGATGGCAACATCAAGTGAAACTTCAGGAATCAAAGAAAATTTGGTTGTTCTTTAATGAAACATCCTTTCATAAACCATTCACTTGAACAATAAAAGAGGATAATGGAGTTTGGAATGGACCAACCTGACTTGAGAATTCAGCAGCAGGCAGGTGATCGAGGACGAGCTTACTCATTCTCATTCATGTTATGACAGACGGAGTTGGCTACCTGGATGTGGTGTAAGTAAAGCCTTTTTGTTTGCTTTCCTTGTTTTCTGTTTCAAAGTGTCAAAGCACTGTGGACAATGACGTGGGTATGAGATCTAAAACATCTTTCTGAAAAATGTGAGCAGCATGAAAGTAGCTGCAGTTATCTAGAGCAATGCTTTTCAACCTGTGTGCCGCAGTGTGCCACAGTGGTGCACTATAAAAATAATAGTGTAGCACCCCTAGGTCTGAAACTGAGTGGGACAACATCCTCGGGAGGTCGAGACTTTTCTGAGTAGGACAGGTCTACCTGAAGAAGCTGGCATAAAAGCAGCACCATAATCACAATGTTGCAGACACAGCACTTTGAGCACTTCAGATATGTCTCCAGGCTGCTAGTGTCCATCTGTCTGGGTGTGTGGTCACCAGTGAGTCTCACAGAACCAGTGGATAGTGCTCTTACGAGTTGAATCTGAGGCAGAGAGGGGTGGACAAAGGGTCGAAGCAGCTTGGAGATGCCACCAAAGTACTCACTAAGTACTAAGTGTCTGTGAACAATCATCCTGGAGCTCCTTTTCATCTGGTAGTCCTGCCCCTTCGGTCAGTTGAGCACATGTATCAAATATAATCTGTTTATGGTTAGTAAGATAGTGGTGTGCCTTGGGATGTTTCTGGTTACAAAAAAGTGTGTCACCAAAGAAAAAAGGTTGGGAAACGCTGAAATAGACAATAGCATGAGGCTACTTTTTTTTTTGACAGGCTTAGTTCAGGTTCAGGTTTGGGGAGCATGCACTGGTACAGTGTGTTGCCATACCCACCACACAACAAAACTGCTTGGTATCCCAGATGGCAAACCCCCCAGGCAGGCATACAGTCCAGTCCCGTTTTCTGGGAATGACCTTCTATCTGCCACAGCCAGGTGTTTTACGTGGGCGACTCCTTGGCCTGGTCCTGCCGCTTGGGTCCTCAACAATAATGATCCTGAGAGCTGGATCACCCTCGAGGAATCACGCCACATGGCCGTAGTGCTGTAACTGACGCTCCCTCACAATGCAGGTAATGTGCCTCATTTAGGACTCCATGAGTAACCTCTCACTCGACACAAAGTCACACCAGCGGTACATAAAGGTTCTCTGAAGAGACACAGTACCAGAGGAGTCCAGTCTTCATCTCAGGTCACTGGATAGCGTCCATGTCACGCAACCATATAGCAAGACAGGAAGCACCAGGACTCTAAATACTTGGACCTTCGTCCTTTTGAATAGATATCGGCAGCACCACACACCCCTTTCCACTGACCTCATGAGCCCCAATGCTCTCCCAATCTGTCTACTAACTTCATAGGAAGAGTCACCAGAGACATGAATGTCACTACCAAGGTAAGTAACCTCTCAACAAGGTCGACACTCTCTCCGCAAACAGACACACTGCTGATGGCTGTGCCCAAGAGGTCATTAAAGGCCTGGATCTTGGTTTTTATCCAGAACACTCGCAAGGCCAGACACTCAGACTCCTCACTCAGTCTCTCGAGCACCACAATCAGAGCCTCCATTGACTCTGTGATCATCACAACATCATCAGTAAAGTTAAGATCACTGAATCTTTCTTCACCAACAGATGCCCCACAGCTACTGGACCCCACAAGGCTTAGTGAAATCAGAAAGTAATTAAAAAATGTTCAGGCCTGGAGGATAGGAGGTCCAAATTTATGTTTAAGGAAATATAGGTATCCTAATTGTAAAGGCAGAATAAGATTTAGGTTGGAGTTGTCCTGTGGGTGTAGTACAAGGCAGGTTAGAGGGGGGTGAGTTGTGTTTTAAGAGATGGGGTCTTCAGATCTTACAATATGAATTTGTGCCCAGGTGAGGTAAACCTGGCAAACATGCATAGGACTGGGTAGACTGGCAGCAAGTGTAGAATAAAATTAGGGTGGGAATGATTCTGTGGGTGTGATAAATGAAAAAAACTGGGATGCAAGACTTGAGGAAAATCAGAAGACTAGTGAGTGTATGATGCAGATTTATGGAATACAGTGGAAATGGCCAAGGACTGGGCACTGTGTTAGCAGAGGCAGAAAAAGATTTGGTTTGAACTTATGCTATGGATGTCTTATAGGACAGACAGAAGTGCATATTATTGGAAAATTATGGCGGTGGGGTGCGGACATTATGGTGTGGGTTTTGGCAGAATGGGCAACTGGACTAGCTGGCAGGACTGGGCAGATTAGAGACAGGTGTAGTATTAAATTTGGATGGCAGGTGAACCTGTTCCATTCCACATCCATAAGGCAATGAAAAGAATAAGGTGTCCGTAGATGCAAGTTTTGGAGCACAGAAGAAATTGGAATGATGGCGTTAGATTGGGCAGCATAGTGGAAAGGGTATAATACATTTTAGCCTGGATTTGTCCTATAGATCTGGTACTGGACAGTCCAAAATGTGCATTAACACTATGATGAGGACCACAAGAGCATGTAGAATGACCAGATAGATAGGTATGAAAGGAGGTGCTGCTTCAGTTCGTCTCCCCAAAAACTGCGCCCCCATCCAAATTTTTTCACCAGTCGCCACTGCTGGCAGAGCACCTTGAAAATGTAATGTTGAACATGGACAACCTCTGTGGATCTTCATTTGTATGCAAGGGGAGTTAACGCTTACAGATGTTTACAGCTTGTCTTATTATCACATGTAGCTGAGAGCGGAGGAACAGCATCTCCAGAGACTTGAAAAAGAAAAGCAAAGAATAGTAAAACAGCAGCTGAGCTGCTAAGGTGGTTGTCCTCACAAACATCAGAGGAGGTCTGCTAGCAAATTTTGATTACTAGACATTTGTAACACAATATCGGAGCTGTTTACAACTTTTCTTTGGTCTTCTTTAGGTTTCCCATTCTGGTTTTGACCTGCTAACCGGAAGGTGCAGAGTGGGTGGGTGAGATGGCCCTTTATCTTTCACCTGTCCCATCTCTTAAAGAACATTTGAAGGTCTGTGCTCTTCAGAATGTTTATGTCAATATGTGGACATTAATGTTGTGGGACGAAGTTCTAGCAAAGTGAGACATTTCAAATTTTACCTGTAATTAGTGAAAACTGATCCGAGAGTTCAAATCTGTAACTGAGGTCTCCTAAATGTCATTTGATTTGATTTGCCAGGATATTCAACCGTATGAGACCATTTTTGGCAAAAGTTTTTTTGAATTTACTCTGACCTCATTTGACACAGTGTCCAGAATTGTCAAATTCAGTTTGTCATAATGATATGTCCACGTCTATATGAGTATACTAGCAGAATACCCGCGCTTCGCAGCGGAGAAGTAGTGTGTAAAAGAAGTTATAAAAAAGAAAAGGAAAAATTTTAAAAATAACGTAACATGATTGTTAATGTAATTGTTTTGTCATTGATATGAGTGTTGTTGTCATATCTATATCTATATCTATCTATATATATCTATCTATATATATATATATATATATATATATATATATATATATATAGCAAAATACCAGCTTGGCAGCGAGAAGTAAAAGAAAAGGAAACATTTTAATAATAACGTAACATGATTGACAACGTAATTGTTTTGTCATTGTCATGAGTGTTGCTGGCATATATATATATATATATATATATATATATATATATACACACACACATGTGTACATATATACACACACACACATACTATGGGGTGCGAAACAGGCAAATATATTGATTTTCTGAATATATAAAGTCGGCGTCAGAATATATAAAGTCAAAACTTGAATATATAAAGTCACTGTCAGTATATATAAAGTCAAACTTGTTTCTGAATATATAAAGTCAAAAGTTGAATATATAAAGTCATCGCTGGAATATAATATATAAAGTGAAAACCTGAATATATAAAGTCAGCGGAATTTATAAAGTCATTCCTGATTATATAAAGTCAAAGTCAAAATATATTGATTGAAACGACTCTGAACTGAAGTAAGTTAACAAAACGTATTCAGAAAAATTAATTAAAAACACTGTTCGGTTAATGTTTTGAAAATGATGCATGTGCCCTGCCCAGGATTGGTTCCTGCCTTGTGCCCAGTGTTGGCTGGGATTGGCTCCAGCAGATCCCCGTGACCCTGTGATCGGATTCAACAGGTTGGAAAATGGATGGATATTCCAGCACTGACTTTGTATATTCCGACGATGACTTTATATATTGAAGTTTTGTGTTTATATATTCCAGCGCTTACTTTATATTGTGAGGTGGAGGGCTTCGCTATTACATGTGGGGACGAAGCTTCACTTTGGTAACTGATCATGGTCCACTTCAATGGTTATACCGACAGAAAGATACAAACTCTCGCCTCATGAGATGGTTTCTGGGCTTACAACCTTACCGTTTCACAGTAAAACATCGACCAGGTTCTGAACACGTCAACGCAGACGTATTATCACGACTAAATGAACCTGGTACAGAGAGTCGCTTGATTCACGGGAATGTGAATAAAGCTGAGGGGGAGGGTGTGAGCTAGAGGGCTGATCGCACCCCAAGAAGATACAGACGCCCCTGGGCAAACCAGAACCCCTGAAACACAGACTAACCTCACATTGCTCTTTACTTTCTGACTTGCGCTATAACGCGTAATGCAAACCTCGCGCGATACTCCGCTAACTTAAAAGCCTTGTGCAGCGCCTGTCAGTTGAAAATTGATTGCTTGCTTTTATCTCTCTCTCTGCTCCTAGCGGAACTGTCATCTCTGACTTGTCATGGAGCACGTTTAAGCGCATGTGTTGCAGTGTTTGAATAAAATCCTTCTTGTTTCTACGACCTCCTGTGTCTCTGTGCAAATCTGTGACCCAAGCGTGACAATATATTCCGACGCTGACTTTATATATTCAAGATTTGACTTTATATATTCCAGCGCTTACATTATATATTCCGAAATATTCCAACGCCGTCTTTACATACTGAGGTTTTGGGAAGCACTGATCAATGTACCATGAAATCATGCATTGACAGAAGTTCCCCTTTGGTTGGGCACGGTCTCTTCCAGTTGCACGGATGGGTGGGTGGATCTTATATGTCTGTGCAGGTTTGTTGTTGACCCTGCTCTAACGGATATTTTCATATTCTGCACTTAGCTTTGCAGTCTCCAATATCACTGAAATGCAGCCAGATGCTGCTTCTTTTTCGGCTTTCACTCATTTCTTTACTCTTCTTTTTTCTTCACGATGCGCTTGCATTTAAATCTGGCTCCTCGTCTGTCGCAGCGACAGATACACAGAGCGACAGTGTTGCTCTGTGTACCTGGCCTGTACCAACACTCGCTGTCTTCGGAGCGTCTGCCCCCCTTCCTTCTTTCACATAATGGTATGATCCTAGTCCGATGTGGAGCGGCCGAGTTTCGGCTCTGCTCGACGAACATCGGCTCCTCTCGTTCACTTGAAAGCATCGGCACTTAGAGCCGGCTCGTTCGCGAACGACACATCACTATTACTTAGCCGCGGAGCTCAGCTCAGAACGAAATGAGATGAATGGGAGGGGTGATGATGACGTGACTCCCCCACCCGCCTTAACTGTCAATCCCCCACAAACACAGTCTCACGGAATTTGCATAAGCACACCCCTTCACCTACAATTTTAACTTAGTTA
Source organism: Polypterus senegalus (assembly GCF_016835505.1). NCBI lineage: Eukaryota > Metazoa > Chordata > Cladistia > Polypteriformes > Polypteridae > Polypterus > Polypterus senegalus. Next base: position 51,708,451 of record NC_053157.1, read on the forward strand.
CAAAGTGATCAAAACTCTCGTTTATATCCTGCGTCCTCTCGTTAAACTTGTATCCCGCATTCCGTGGGCATGTGAAACGCCAGCGGTAGCCTGTCCATGAACTTAATTTAAAGTTTAGGTTTGCACCTTGCTTTCTTTCCGAGGTAGCAGGACTCATGAATATGGTAGTATATGTCACTTCGCTCGCTTCTTATTGTTTTTCGCTGCCTTCTCAATTATATAATGCATGTTTTCTTAAGCGCTTTTTGGAGGTCTTCCTGGTTTTCTACGCACTGCGTTGACAGTCAGTTCACGTGATTACGTGAGAGGCGTGATGATGTCACACGAAACTCCGCCCCCCGTCTTTCCAGCTAAACTCTATTACAGTTAATGGAGAAAAATACCTTCCAGTTATGACCATTAGGCGTAGAATTTCGAAATGAAACCTGCCCAACTTTTGTAAGTAAGCTGTAAGGAATGAGCCTGCCAAATTTCAGCCTTCTACCTACACGGGAAGTTGGAGAATTAGTGATGAGTGAGTGAGTGAGTGAGTGAGTGAGGGCTTTGCCTTTTATTAGTATAGATGAGTGAGCTGGCACAGAACCTAAGTGTAGGAGTTGTGGATACAATCGGATCTATCATGGAGAAGTACAGTTGTGCTATGAAATATGATATTTAGATGGAACTATTGCATAACTTCCTTCTATCTTCAGCTATTCACCACATAACTCCAGAATGTTTTTTGCAACAAAAATAGGTGATAACCTTTGGTCCTTACTGGCTTCAGAAATGAAAGAGTTTTTGGGATTGATGCTTCACTCTTGTTCAAAAAAATAACTTGCATCATTGACCATGGAGTAAAAATCAATCAATCAATCAATCAACATTTATTTATATAGCACATATTCATACAAAAAATGTAGCTCAAAGTGCTTTACAAAATGAATAGAAAATAGAAGACACAATAAAAATAAACATAAGTCAACATTAATTAACATAGAATAAGAGTAAGGTCCGATGGCCAGGGTGGACAGAAAAACAAAAAACTCCAAAGGCTGGAGAAAAAATAAAATCTGTAGGGGTTCCAGACCACGAGACCGCCCAGTCCCCTCTGGGCAATCTACCTAACATAAATCAAACAGTCCTCTTTGTATTTAGGGTTTTCATGGAAGGACCTGATGATGATGGTCACGTAGACTTCTGGCTTTCAGTCCATCAATGTTGGAGCATCATGATGCTTTGAGTAGGTGGTGGTGGCGCAGGCCACCACAAAGAAACCGGAAAAAGAAACAGAAGAGAGAGTAGGGGTCAGTATGGATTTTAGAGCCACCATGAATAGTTATTATGAAGAATTGAACATACAGAGTATCAGGATTAAGTTAAAGTGTAGTTATAAAAGGCCATGTTAAAGTAATGTGTTTTCAGCAGTGTTTTAAAGTGCTCTACTGTATTTGCCTGGCAATTCCTATTGGCAGGCTATTCCAGATTTTAGGTGCATAACAGCAGAAGGCCGCCTCACCACTTCTTTTAAGTTTAGCTTTTGGAATTATAAGGAGACACTCATTTGAAGATCTAAGGTTACGATTTGGAATATAACGTGTCAGGCATTCCGATATATAAGATGGAGCGAGATTATTTAAGGCTTTATAAACCATAAGCAGTATTTTAAAGTCAATCCTGAATGACACAGGCAACCAGTGTAGTGACATCAAAACTGGAGAAATGTGTTCGGATTTTCTTTTCCCAGTTAGGATTCTAGCAGCTGCATTCTGCACTCGTTGCAAATGATTTATGTCTTTTTTGGGTAGTCCTGAGAGGAGTGCGTTACAGTAATCTAGTCTACTGAAAACAAAAGCGTGAATTAATTTCTCAGCATCTTTCAATGATATAAGAGGTCTAACTTTAGCTATGTTTCTTAAGTGAAAAATGCTGTCCTAGTGGTCTGATGAATATGCGATTTAAAATTCAGATTACAGTCAATGGTTACCCCTAAATTTTTTACTTCCGTCTTAACTTTTCATCCTAGTGCATTAAGTTTATTTCTGATAACCTCGCTGAATCCATTATTGCCAATTACTAAAATTTCAGTTTTCTCTTTATTTAGTTTGAGAAAATTACTATTCATCCATTCAGAAATACCAGTAAGACATTGTGTTAGTGTATCGAAAGAGTCGGAGTCATCAGGTGCTATAGATAAGTACAGCTGTGTGTCATCAGCATAGCTGTGGTAGCTCACGTTGTAACCTGAGATAATCTGACCTAACGGAAGCATGTAGATTGAGAATAACAGCGGACCCAGGATAGAGCCTTGTGGAACACCATATCGGATATCATGTGTCTTTGAGATTTGATTACCACAACTCACAAAGAATTTTCTCCCTGCCAGGTAGGATTCAAACCAATTTAAGACACTGCCAGAGAGGCCCACCCATTGACTAAGGCGATTTCTAAGAATATTATGATCAATGGTGTCAAATGCAGCACTCAGATCTAAGAGGATGAGAACAGATAAATGGCCTCTGTCTGCATTTACCCAAAGTCATTTACTACTTTAACAAGTGCAGTTTCTGTACTGTGATTTGTTCTGAAGCCTGACTGAAAGTATCAAGAATAGCATGTTTTTTAGGTGGTCATTTAACTGCATAATGACTGCCTTCTCTAGAATTTTACTTAAGAAGGGCAGGTTAGAAATGGGTCTAAAATTTTCAAAGGCAGAGGGGTCAAGATTATTTTCTTAAGCAGGGGTTTAACTACAGCAGTCTTAAGACAGTCTGGAAAGACCCCGTATCTAATGACAATTTACTATGTCCAGAATATTGTCAATTAGACGCCTGATATTTCTTTGAAAAACCTGGTTGGTATTGGGTCAAGGACGCAGGTGGAGGTTTCAGTTGAGAGATTATACTATGTAATTCAGGTAAATCTATCCTGGTGAAAGCATTTAATTTGTTTATAACGGAGTACCGGGGCTTTGGAGGTTCTGCAGTGTTGGGGAGATATACTATGTTATCTCTAATATCATTAATTTTTTGAGTGAAAAATACAGCAATGTTCTCACAGGTTTCACTGGAAGTATTCTGGGGCATTCCTTTGTGTTACCTGGGTTTAACAGACGGTCAATTGTTGAAAATAAGACTCTGGGATTACTAGCATTGTTATTTATAATATTAGAGAAATAGCAGCCTCTCAAGACGGACAGTGTTATTGTATTCTGTTATTTTAACTTTTAATATTTCATAGTGGATAGTTAGTTTAGTTTTTCTCCATTTACGCTCAGCTCTACGACATGTTCTTTTAAATCAGACACTCTTTGGGTCTTCCATGGAATAACAATACTAGAGGATTTTTAACTGTCTTTTCAGGTGCAACTATGTCAACAGCAGTTCTTACTTTAGAATTAAAGTTTTCCACTTTACTATTTACATTATCCTCGCTATTATAGCTGGCATTATAAACGGACTGATTGCTTAGAATAGTTGTAAGTTTTAAAGCTGCTGATGAGTCAAAGAAGCGTTTTTTAACAAAATGCTTCTCATGAGCGTTTTCTATCTTTATTTCTATATTAAATAGTAGAAGGAAATGGTCTGATAGACCGATATCAGTGACCTGCTTTATATCAACTTTAAGTCCTTTAGTAATCACTAAGTCTAACGTATGACCTGCTTTATGTGTAGGCTGATTTACGAGCTGCCTCAAATCAAAAGAGTCCAGGAGGTTCATGAATTCCTTTACCTTTTGGTCACACTGATTGTCGACATGAAAGTTAAAGTCGCCGACTATTAAGAGTGCATCATAGTTTGTAACTAAAATTGACATTAAGTCAGAGAATTCCTCAAGGAAAGACGCGTTATATTTAGGAGGTCTATACACGGATAATACGAGAACGTGAGAATCTCCATGAATAACAACGGCGAGATACTCAAAGGACTTAAATTTACCAAAACTAACATCTTTACATTTTAATCGCTCGAGTAAATGTTTGCCAAACCGCCTTTTTCCCTGGCGGTCGCACAGTAAAACTGTAATCCGGAGGCGCAGATTCATTAAAACTGCCGCCTTTGAATTAAGCCATGTTTCATTTAGCGCAATAAAATCAATGTTTCTATCACTAATAAGATCGTTTATAAAAAATGTCTTGTTAGTTAAAGCTCTAACATTTAATAGTGCCATATTTAATGTTTCTGAAGGGCAGAGCTGAATTTTATGCGTGTTATGGTAATCGGAACAAAAATTAAGTTATTTTGTTAACGCTCTGTGTGTACTTTTTATGTAATCTACAATCCGTTTTATAGTCTTAATGCAGTGTTGATCTGAAGTAGTAATTTCAATTAAATTATTGGTTTTTTGCCGCACTGCCTAGATTTTTTACGTGCATTAAGATTTGTTATTAGATTATTAATGTTGTGCACTTTAACGGAAGACTCTGTTAAGCCATTATGTCCTATCAAAGCAGTAGCATTACGTAAGGGGTTAGCAGTAGAAGTAGACAGTCAAGATAGACGAATTACCTTAGCGATGTTTTCGGAGAGGACCCGGGCGCCAAATCTATTCGGATGCAGTCCATCCCGCTTGAAGAAGCGGCCTTTCCCAAAAAAGATCCCAGTTGTCTATAAACCCGATGTCTTGATTCTCGCAGAAGCCTCTCAGCCAGTTGTTTAAACCCAGCAGACGACTGTAGTATTCATGCGATCGTCTGACGAGAGGTAGTGGACCCGAGATGAAGATTTTTGCGGATGGGGTCCTCTCCTTCGTGTCTTCAACTAGTGCTGCGAAGTCAGCCTTGAGAACCTCTGACTCTCGGTGCCTTATGTCGTTTACGCGGCATGTAGAATGATGGATCCAATTGCCCTCTTGTGCTTCTGGTAGAAGGTCGGCGCCCGCCTCATCACATCTCGAACTCGAGCACCGGGAAAACAAGAAACAAAGGATTTTTGATTAGGGCACGTGATATTCAGGTTTCGTACAATGGAATCACCTACCACGATTATATCACCCGGGGTTGAAGGCAGACTGGGGACGCGGAGAGGGTCGAATCGATTCTGGATTTGAATGCTCGCCTGTGCCGCTGGAGGTGTTCTAGCCTTGAACCCCCGCCTGCAAAGCTGAAACCCGTCGAGGTCTTCATCAGCGTTGTTCCTACGAGGCGCGGGGGTGAAGCTTACTTGCCCTTGGACTTGAGCGGCACGAGGTGGGGTTGATGTTACACTGGCTTCAGTTGTTTGGTGTGGTTTGTCCAGCAGCCGAGTCTTCAAGTCTCTGAGGTACCTTCGTCTGGACAGGAGTTTCTGAATCTGTTTGTCGAGTGCCTGGAGTTCCTCGACAACGATGGCAACGCGATTCATCTCACTGTCGGCCATTGTCTGCTTCTACTTCCGCTTCCGCTTCGTCACCTAGGAAAGAAAGAGAGAAAAAGGGTCGCTGCCCTGTAGATACCACTGTAACGACCACATACTACGGTACTTGATTCTCTCAGGGACTGTCTTGGCAGCAGTTATGGAATAGGTACCTGACTGGTATGAAAAAAAAAATGGAAAAGTAGGCAATCTTAAGTGAAAAGCGAAGAAGCCAAGTTTTGATTGCATATGGTTTCACAAAACTGACTTATAATGCCCAATGATGAGGTGCGAAACTGTCTAAAAAAGAGAATCAGGGAGCTTTGAGGTGTTTTTTTTTATCAGGGGTGGGTGAAAAACAAAGTATATGGCTCCCTGAGGACTTGTTCACACTGCTGTGTTTCTTCCAATGCAGATAATCATTTGAATACCAGTAAAATTACCGTGAAGGTGCAGTGTGCGTGTGTGTGTGTGTTTTTGTTTGCAATATCTATGACATTGTGTATGTCTTCCACATGAAGATGTACCAAAACACATCACCATGTACATCACAGTGATTTCTCCATGGGAAAATGTCACTGAGTGGAAAGCCATTTTCCCGCCTCATTCGCTGTTACCTAGCAACCACCCTTTCCCGATTCTTGATTCCTGCAGATAAGGGCTCCCATGCTCCATTGCGCCTGGAACGTTGACTTTCATTTCTGTCTCAAGTGTGTTTTTAGGAGTGTGACGGTCACGATTGTCATCATAATTGGCACAATGGATGTCCTCTAACAAACAGAAACACACCACACCGCTAACAGTTCAACAAAATGTCTTCAAACGACAGGAATTAAGTCTGAGGATTGATATTTATTACTAGAAATTTTTATGGAAACACTAAATGACTGGCAGCTAAATTCGAAATTAATGGATGACAATACCTCTACATAGGAAATAAACTCCTTTCTTCTTGTGGGAATGCGCCAATTTCACAAGAAGTTTAACTCCATTTGTTTTGCAGATCTCTTTATAAAGTGGAACACTGTGCTTCAATTTCATCCATCGGAAGCAATCTATGAAATTTATTTCACTCATGAATATGAAGAGTAGGTCGATAGCATTTTTCTGTTGCTGAGAGTCGCACATGGCCTGTTGAGCTGTTACTGGGAGTAAGTGCTCTTCTTAGAAGTTATACCAGCACAGGTGGGACTGGATTAGAAGTTTGACGTGTGTCTTAGTGGTTGGTGTAGGACAGAAGGGAAGGGGAGATTGAATGTATATGGGTTACATTTGAACTGAAGGACCACTGATATACTGTACTGTATTAGGAAAGCACATGTATAAGTTGGTCAAGGATTTTATCAACTAGGAAATGGTAGCGTAGGAAGTTTAGGACTAGCCAGGTTTATAACTTTATGTAAAGGAGGAAACACTAATATTAATAAAAATATACAGTAGAACTTTGAAATTTCTTGCCACCACTCATTTGCTCTTCTTCCAAACCTATTTCTAGCTTGATTTGGACAAGGCAGTTCTTTTTCTTGTCTTGAGTCTTATCATATCAGGGCTTGGGGAAGCTACTGTTTCTATTTCTACTAGGATTGAGTACTTCAATGCTGTGTTTACTGGATGTTCAAATTGCTCTTTATACAGCTTCAAGTAAATCCAAAATGCTGCTGTAAGAATTATTACAAGAACAAGAACATACGAACACATAACTCCAGTTCTTAAATCCTTACACTGGCTCCCAGTTAAGTTTAGGGCAGATTTCAAAATCTTCCTTTTAACATATAAAGCATTAAATGGCCAAGGTCCGGCTTACTTGTCTGAACTTATCATGACTTACAAACCTGAGTGCACATTAAGATCTCAAGATGCCGGTCTGCTTAGGATTTATAAAATAACAGTGGGAAGTCGAGCTTTTAGTTACAGGTCCCCTAAACTGTGGAATGATCTGCCTGCTACTATAAGAGGTGCCTATTCAGTGTCAGCTTTCAAATCTCAGCTGGACTCACTACTTCAGTTTAGCATATCCTGACTAGAGCTGCTGATTAACTGTACAGACTGCATCTCTGCTGTTAGTTATCATCACTAAAACATAAGTAATTTGATAGTTATAATTTGTTACTAACCCTTACCTGTTCTGTTTCTCTTCTCGGTACTCAAATGTGGCACTTGGTGCAACTGCCAACTTGTTTTGCCTGCCTAAGGTAAAGTCACCTTTGATGAAGGATTGCAGGAATCGTCGGGTAGAGGGGTCCTTTCATCTGATTGGCTGGCCCAGTGCTGACTCAGCTGTGGAATGGCCAATATGTGGGGGAGGCAACTTGATGGCTGAGGTCTCCAGGTCTCTAAACAAATCCAAATCCTATTATGTGATATCATCTACTGTTAAATTCTGCTCTGTACTTGTAATATTTCTATTGCACTATTATATTGTATAGAGGATTACTTGTGTTTTATTCTGTGAATTGTATTGATCCCCTTCTTTTTGACACCCACTGCACGCCCAACCTACCTGGAAAGGGGTCTCTCTTTGAAGTGCCTTTCCCAAGGTTTCTTCCATTTTTTTCCCTACAAGGGTTTTTTTTTTGGAGTTTTTCCTTGTCTTCTTAGAGAGTCAAGGCTGGGGGGCTGTCAAACGGCAGGGCCTGTTAAAGCCCATTGCATCTCTTCTTATGTGATTTTGGGTTATGCAAAAATAAATTGTATTGTATTGTATTGTACTTAGCGACCCTCGTCCTGGTGTTCCCACTAGTGCTCCATGTCTCTGTTGTGACTCTGCCATCTCTAGCTCATTGAAGAAAATCATTGAAGGCCCTCCATTTCCTGGCCTGTCCAAACCTCGACACCTGCTGATGAAACTTTGGGGTCCCTGGAGTCCTAATACTGCAATGCTTCTCTTGTACGAGAAACTTTAAAATCTTCTTATGCTGCTGAATGGGGGCTGCAGTACATTACTCCTTCCACACAGAGCTGCACTGCTCGATCTCCATGGCTATCTTCCTCTCCAGTTCTTCAACCATTGTTATGGGAACCTCATAAACCAGTAGAGGCCAGAGGATCTGGTGTAGGACACTGTGCTGGTAGATCCAGGCCTTCAAACTGCCAGATAGTCCTGACTTGTCCATACTGGTGAGGCACATCTCAAGCTCCAGGAATATTATGCGGATTGCTATCTGCAGTTACAGGCCTTTCCCAGACGTTTCACTAGTTTCTCAGTGATGCATGAAATTGTAATGCCATCCAAAGAGAAGTGGAATCTATCAGTCACTTTGCTCTTTATTAACACCAGAAATCTGGATTTGGCTTGCTTGAAGCTATAGGTGATAGAAGATGCATCTGCTGCCTGGAAATGAGTTTGTTGTGACTGTGAGGTGATCCATAAAGGCTCTGATGGGAGGCTGCTGCACCCCAGTCTTTGACAGGGGGCTCTGCATTCCACTTCTGCTGCTTTAACTACCATGATCATTGCAAGGGTGAAGAGGATGACTGATACTGTGCACCTGGTAATGACGACCAATTTAATGTTATGAAACTTAAAGTGACTATCAGCCTGAAGTTTCTGTAGTAATTCAGGATTAAGTCCTCAATCTTCCTGGGGACATTGTGTTTGTTCAGTGCAGTTTCCACTAGCTTCAGGGTACTGAGCAATATACGTTAGTGAGGTCTGACCAAAATCTGGTACCCCTTCCCTCATGTGCTCCCCTGATTAACTGTGTAATTACTCCAGCGTGTTCCAGGCAACCTAACATTCCTGGGATCCCACCATTATGGACTGAATTGTCAATGTAGATGTTCTTGAGCAGAAAGTCTGGTAGTCATTAAGACAAGAGAATGCCATTGATGCTGAGCAATGGGATCGAACAAAATTGTTACATGCTTCTGCTGTCCTCTACCTCGGGATTTCATACATCCTCAGCAAATCTCCGCTGCTTAGTGACACTCCTCCTATGCCAGATGGTCCCCTCAATTTTCCAGAGAAGTTGGAGAAGTTATAGGTAGCTTTTTTACACTGTATAAGCAGAGATGTAAAATAACAAAGAACAACAACTTCCTTACTTAAGTACATTTTTCAGGTATTTGTATTTTAGTTGAGTAAATTTCATTGTGGACTGTTTATACTTTTACTGCAATGCATTTTAGGTCAGGGTCAGGTCAGGTCAGGTTGGGGAGCATGTACTGGCACCACATACATGACAAATCAGCTCTGGATCCTGGTTGGCAACCCCCCAGGCAGACACGCGGTCCAGTCCTACACTTCAGAAATCTGTCGCAGCCAGGTTACGTGTGTGTCCCCTTGTTCTTGTACAGCCACTTGGGTCCTGGACAATGAGGATCCTGCGAGCTGGATCACCCTCGGTGAATCGCACCACATGGCCGTAGTGCCATAACTGATGCTTCCTCACAATGCAGGTAATGCGCCTCAATTTGGGACTTCATGACATAATGGAGAGATATCGTGAGTGCCAAAAATCATTCAAAATAAAAGTGCCATAACATGTCTTCCGCTGCTCATTTGACACAGTGGCATGCAAATGTTTGGGCACCCTTGCTTAAAACTTTTATTACTGTGAATAGTTAAGATGAACTGATCACCAAAACACATAAAGTTAAAGATGACACATTTCTTTTCTGCATTTTATGCAAGATTAGTGTATTCTTTTTTTGTTTTGTACAATTATACAGTAAAGAAAAGAAAGTAGCACCATACAAACGTTATAGCATCCCAAGATATTTTGGGTCTCAGATAACTTTTACCAAGGCCTCAGACCTTAATTACACTGTAAAGAATAATGTGTTAAAAGTAAAAATTACAAACAATATTTTTGAGTAGATTTATTATACTGCACTATAATACTTAATTTATTAATTTACTCAAATTTACCTAAAATAATTGAGTTTGATTAAATATAAGTAGTTGCAAAAATATTTTTATTTTACTCTGATTTTCATTTGAATTACACAAAAAAGAGTAATAATGCAACATACTGTGCTGGACAGCAATGACTGTATAACAAATAAATGCTAAAATTGCATATATCTTTATTTATTTGAACATACCCAGACAGTCACAACAACAGAGTTATATTTTCAAATTAAATCAAATGTCTAAGGATAATTTTTACCAAATTACTGACATTCAAATGTCATTGCAATTTTTCTTTTTTTTTAATTTACACTCAAAGTATATTTCAATCAGGAAATGTCCCGGGAATGAGAGGTAAACGGCAAGGAAACCTAGAAAGTGAAATGAGAAAAATCCTGTGGCAGATGTCGTTCTTCAAAAACTTCTTTCCACTACTTTTCAATGTGCGATAGCGAAAATCATGAAATAAAATAAGACGTAGGAAATTAAAACAGTTTTTTTTTGCAAAAGATTAACCACAAAATACATTACCTTTGCAGAACACTAATTAAATAAAAGGTCAAATAATACTGCAATGGTTAGGCAAACATCTTTTTATGTTGTTTACAGATCATAGTTTAGGACAAACGTCATATCGGTCTCAAAGTGTCATTGTCTTTTTCTGTGTAAAATAGTAGTTTTAAACGATAATTTATATATATATATGTATATGTGTATATATATATATGTGTATATATCTATATATATATATATATATATATATATATATATATATATATATATATAAAGGCAAAGCCCTCACTGACTCACTCACTCACTGACTCATCACTAATTCTCCAACTTCCCGTGTAGGTAGAAGAAGGCTGAAATTTGGCAGGCTCATTTCTTACAGCTTACTTACAAAAGTTAAGCAGGTTTCATTTCACAATTCTACACGTAACGGTCATAACGGTTGACAACGTCCGCCATGTTAAACTTTCTTATTAATGGCCCCATCTTCACGAAATTTGGTAGGTGGCTTCCCTGTGCTAACCAAAACCGGTGTACGTACTTATTGGTGGTATGATGCCACTGTCGGCTGCCATATTGAACTTTCCAATGGTCTTTGTTACTTATGGGCCCATCTTCAAGAAATTTGGTACGCAGGATCCCAACGCTAACTGAATCCTACTTACATACATATATACGTCCATAGCCTGCAGCTTGGTCACCGTGTGAGGCGGTGTTGGGTCCCCCATCCCAACGCCTACCACGTTGTTGGCTGCCTGCCTATATAAGGCCGTCCGTCGCTCCGGTCCCTACATTCCCTTCCTTGCTTCACCACGGGATTCACGTCTCCCTGCTGATAACTACAGCCTTTTAATTTAATTCTTGGCCTCTCCGCTGTTTTATTGTTCGTTTATTACGATTATAGTTATTGTGTAGGTATTTTAGACTTACTTTACATTGTTCAGGTACCCATTTCCTTTATCGTTCCAACCTTACCCCCATTAACATGTCTATCGAGGTGATCACCATCGATCAAAAAACTGTCACTTACCAAGTGGTTTCCATGCCCGGAGATGGCGCCTGCCTTTTCCATTCTCTTTGTTACATATTGCACGGCCATATCAGGCTCAATCTTGATATCCGGAGGAACATTGTGTCTTATGTATTGAATGACTGGGACAGGTTCAAGGTGTGGACTGATGACGGTACAGGAGATACTTATTCTACACAGGAGCACTAGAAGAATGAAATGCTTAAGCCCTTCACCTATGCATCTGCATGTGAGTTGATGGCTGCCGCTGAATTGTTCGGTTGTCGCTTTCAAGTGTACCGAAACGGCCAAATATTTTACACCTTTTGACAACCGCCAATGCCTCTTAAACATCTTTCATTGACAGGTGACGATTTCAGTAGTGGACACTTTGATGTTTATGAATGTTTAAACTCTCAAAAGCTGGATGTGAAGTTATCGATGAATCTGGTTGTATACTTACAACGCTTGACAGATGCCGAATGTCTCTTCAACACAAGTCCTACAAATACTGTTGTAATTGAAACAAACCATGAAACTCAAACTGATTATGACAGCAGCAATCCAAGCTGTGAGAATTGAAACAAGATTACTGTTTACATGGCCAACTGTATGTTGCATGCTCAAGAGTAAGCTCAGCGCACAGCTTGGTCATATTACAACTGGAGGACCGAACTCACAATGTGGTACACAAAGAGATCCTTAACAAATTATTATTGGTATATTTTCCTTCAGTTTAAAAAGGTTTAATTTTCTTCTTAATGAACATTTTAAGGCAGTACTTTGCCGCTGCGAAGCGCGGGTATTTTGTTAATTATGGATAAAAGTTACAGGTGAATGCGTTGTTGTAAAGACCAAGAAATCGATGTGAGAGGAAATGCAGTGTCATTAAATTTAATTTAACTTAACACAGTATAGTTTTTTTACTTAGAATAAGTTATAAAAATATTTACATTTTAACTAAAATAATAAGTTTAATTTATTCTGGATTTTTTATTGAATTAGAAATAAATTGAATTATTAATTAAAGTCATGATTATTTTGCATACAGTTAGCTATTTTGTGTTATTATCTTTCATACATGCAAGATTTCTTTTTTACAGTGTAGCTCATTAGGGCTATGACTTGTTCACAGTAATCTTTAGGAAACCCCAGATGATACAAACTGCAAATTGCAAAGTGAAGTGAAATAAACTCAGTCTGTCTTTATTTTCATTTACTTGTTTTACATTGCATATGTATTCAAGTGGTAATGAATTTTTCCTTCCTATTTTTGTATTTTACTTTATTATTCCTCTCTCTGAAGTAGGGGTGTCTCATTACTACTGCCAGGTACCCCAGTAGGGGAGGCACAGTGTAAGTCATATCACTGTCACTAATACCACACTTCAGGTCATCAGCGTGACACGGACTGATCAAAGACAGGATTGTATTTGCATGATTCTCTAGATAAAGCCTTGCACTTTCTCATTATTATTAAATATACTTTTACTATTGCACTTGAGTACTTTTGAAAGCAGATACTTTTTTTTTGACTGGTACCAAAGTACTTTTTAACTAAAATACCTCTTACTTCATTGAAAGTAAACATTTCACAAAGTACTTTGATTTTTACTCAAGTAACATTTCTGAGTACTCTGTTTGTAAGGTACTCCACTTAATCCAGTGACAGAGTTTGCTCTGCCAGCTTTATTTAGCTCATTTATCTCCATCCAGCTCAGATTCCTCTGTTGGAGATGGTATGTCTGTAAGGGCTCCATGCTAACCTAAACTGCTGCTCTCTTAATTAGGAGGAAATGGTTGATTTCATCTTTGGAGACCATAAAGTGACCATTACATTTGCTCCCTAGCCATTATTTGGTGAAACCAAAAGGATTTGTTATGAAGGCAGCCCACTTCCTAGCTCTCTCTTTCTCTCTTTCTCTACCCTGCCTCTTATTCCACTTTGGCCTCTGCAGAGTCTTGAGCTTCGTTTTGACGATGTCCTGCCACTTGACCAGTGGTGGTTTGTCCTGCTCACTTGCTCTCTTATACTGGCATGTTAGGGTTCAAAGATCCTGATGCAGCTGATGTGTCTTGGCTGCTGTGTGGTTCATGCTGTTGGGAGATCTTCCATCCCTCTCCTCCACTTGACCAAACCATTCTATGGCCTAGCCAATAATGATTGATGACATTGCATGTAGCCAACTATCAGCATCTCCCTTAGCCGTAACTACTATGATAAGGACTACATCTTTCCCAAAAGAAGTCACTCCCTCTACACATGGCCTGGATGCTGTTTGACCATCTGGTGTTGCACTTGTCTGCTTGGTGCAGGGGCTCCTGGCGCCTGCAAGTTCTGGGCTCTGTGGGGTGATTCCAGGTCGGGCTTCTCCTGCATCTCAACAAGGATAAATCCTGTACAATGCATTGTTCTCCTAGCATTCCATCTCGGCCTGGTGGATTCTTAAGCTACACAGGTTCTTACAGACCTTGCCTCAGATTCATCTTGAACACATGGTCATAGATCTGCTTGCATAAATTGCAGTCTGTTCTGTTGGAGTGCTCATTCTCCCCCCTCTTGGCTTTCCCTCGGGGCATATACTTCAATGTCTGTCCATAGCTTTTTGGGGTCTTCCTCATGGAAGATACAGATTAGGCAACTAACCCTCAATGCCCCAGTCGGCATCTTTCCGAGCTGTCAACTCTCTCTCCAATTGACACCAAAACTCTTCCTGGTAGTAACCCATTCTGTTCCTGGGCATCACTGCCCAAGACAGTTTCTGTGATATACTGATACATCCACTGGATGCACAGGAATGTATCATCAGTGATGTAGCCTGGGTTCATTGAGTGTTTCAGGTCTACTAAGTGAAAATGTAACAAAGGTCTAAATTTACCTACATAGGCGTCAAGGCCAGACATATGTAAGTCTGACACAAATGTGCTGAGTTATCTGCATCTAGCAGCAACCTTAAGACTGGGGAGAAGAGGGAACTCCTATGAGGGGTTCCTGCAGTGGGTGTATGGCGTATATGGTCCCAAGTAAGGAGATGGAAGTAATTTGGGTCAAGTAAGGAGTGAAGCCACATAAGAGAAGTTCTCAAGTAATCTGAATAATAAGTGAAAATGTTATTCATTGAGAATGAAAATAATGTCAAGCGCAAAGGTGGATGACAATGAAATCCTGAGTGCAGACAAAGGAAGGAGATGAGACTTTCAGTCCTTGGAATTAAATTCAGTTTATTCCTATGTAGAATTCCTGCCATTGGGTAGAATCAAAAGGTTGGATTGTTCTCAAAGCTTATCCCATCAGTCCACTAGAAACACTTTGTTAATTCTGAAATAATTCATCTTTGCTTATCATCAATGATATAGTATTTTTAAATCCTGCTAGAAGAATTCTAGTTCCTCAGAAGGAAAAGGATGGGGCATCAGCTTAACTTTTTACATCACATGTGGACCACCATGGGGTGCTCCAGCTGCCCCAACCAGACACAGACAGGCAGAGACACGAGTTCCAGCACAGCACACATTTATTTCAGTGGGGAAGCGCTTTTCCCTCTCTCCCCATCGCAGTGCAGTACAATGCACCAAGCACACCCCAAATACACTGTCCCTTCTTTTCTTCTTCTCTTTCTGCCTCCACTCCTCCCTAGCGAGCTTCGTCCTCTTCCTCCTGACTCTGACCTCGAATGAAGGTGGGCAGCTCCTTTTATGCTGCAGCTGGGTGCAATCCAGGTGGTTCGTTAGCAAGGTCTGTAATCACTCCCAGGTGAGGTGAAAGACCCACATAGCAGGGCTCCCCCCAGTGAACTCCACGGAACCCAATAGAGCTACATCAAACTCCAACTCCCAGCATGCCCCGTGGGAATCTATGGTATCACAGTCACACGGGGGGCTGCCCTCTAGCATCCTGTGGAAGGTAATGCCTTGTGGGTGATCTCTCCCCCAGTCCTTCCATCCAGCTGCTGTCCTGGCCGGGTGATGGTCCAGGCCATCTGTCACACACGGTAGCATTTAGTTTAAATCTATAAACTGCATAAAAGAATTGCCTTTCATAACAAAGGATTTCATGTTATATAAATCTAAGCTAGAAATCAATCACCACTGTTTCCTTATATAAAAAAGCATCAACTTTTAGACAATAAGCTTCTATATACAAAACCGTAGTCTGTTGAATGTATTTTCCTCTCTCTGTTTCTCTTGAACTTAGGAGTTAGGACTTTGTTTATGTTGTTGTTCCATGCAGAAACACTGGAGGGCACCCTGTCACATGAAATCACCAAGCACTAGCATCCCATCACCGTGATCTTTAACTAGTGAATACGGCAAATATATTAAAGATTACTGAAGGAGCATTGATCTTGGATTTAGCTTATTTAAAAGCAGTGACTGAAGACTACCTCTCTTTTTAGTTTGTTAATAAGACACCTTAATTTCAAACATAAAACACCTCTGCCTGTTTCTTTTTTAAGAGACTATAAAGTGACTCCTTTAGGACTCTGTAAGAGTATCTATCTATCTATCATTTTATAGTGTCTTTCACCATCTATCTATCTATCTATCTATCTATCTATCTATCTATCTATCTATCTATCTATCTATCTATCTATCTATCTCTATCTATCTCTCTATCTATCATTTTATAGTGTCTTTCACTATCTATCTATCTATCTATCTATCTATCTATCTATCTATCTATCTATCTATCTATCTATCTATCTATCTATCTATCATAATACTTAAATAATAAGATAATTACTTTTTAAATTGCATTTTTCTCCCACACTAATGTAGCTTAGTAGTTTAATTGGTGTGCTACTATCAGTCTAATTCATCAGGTGTACTGAATTTACCAGCTGGTATCACTCGTCTTTCTTTGTTGCTCCTGGATGTTTTATTTTTATTGGTCCAATTTATCAGTTTCATTGAGATCACTCATTGCTACTGCACTAGTTATTGCCTTTATAATTACATTAGGCTAGAGCTACTTTTAGTATCCACCATTGCCTGAGCACTTTAAAACCCACAGTAGCCCCTTAAAGGCCTGGCTGTCAAAAGAAAACCTCCAGGTGCCAACTGCCATACCCCTCTATTTTAGGAACCATGTGTGTCTCCATGGGTGGTTGGCCTTCTGCCAGCCTTTGGAAATCTGCCAACAGACTCCAGCTTTCAAATCTTAGGACACTGTGCTGCCACCTGGTGGTCAGGAGTTCTTGTAGACACGTTTACTCTGGTCTGCTCTTACCCCATTTAATGCCACTCTGTTGGTTTGCTCGGCTGTTAGGCACTGTGCACTCACGTTTAAAGTGGACAAATAGTAGACCACAATTTTTGTTTTACTAGATCAGGGGTGGGCGATGTCGGTCCTGGAGAGCCGCAGTGGCCCAGTTTCTTAATGAGAAGTCAATTATTGCTGATGAAGCCCTTATTGCTTGACATTTTGATGTTTCATTTTAGTGGTCTCGCCCATTAAGGTCCCCCAAACTTAATTGCTTATCTTAAACAGCTGCATTCACTGTTTTAATGGCTCCTATATTATGGCTCTTACAGTATATTAAGAATGTCTACAGTAGAGGATAAACTAACATAATCAGTAATCATCAACACACTTTTTTTGCTAGGGTCGTGAATATTGTAATGTCCCTAAAGCTACATCCAGACTTGCAGTGAAATTAAAATACACAGAAATAAAAGTGAGCACTGATTTGTGCCCTGTATTAAAACATAACCAGTCCTGTTCCGTAAAGTGCTCTTCCTCTCTTTTTGAACCTCTGCCCTCCGAAAGATCACTAGAGAGACCCCATGGAGCGTGTAGCTAGACATACCACTCTTCTGCACTTTCAGCCTCAATGTGTCTTTCCACACTTTATCATCAAAATCTTACCAAATCACTCTTCAGAATGAGGAAGACTATTTATCCGTTAAAATTCCACCATCTTTCCGTTGGTGTACTCGTGATGCAAGTGCAGGGGAGGATTATTCTGTCATCCTAGAGAGTCACAAAATACAAGACTTCCTCACTGCCTCTCCAGTTTGACCTCTCAAAACACGTTTAGTGTAATCACGGCCACTCTCATCCATAACTGTCGATCTGGGGGTCTAGCTGGTGATCTGGGTAGATGGCTTGGCAAGTATTTGTTTTTTTTTCTCTCATGTAGTCTCTGTTAAAAGAACAGTGACCTGCAGTTCAAACCGAGCCACCTTAGCTCATTCTTTCTTCCAAGGTTTGATGACATATTAGCCAGCAGCTTTGTCTTATTTCTCTGCACTATGGACTTCCTACCAACGTATTCTTTTCTGAGGGAGGAAATGACATCATTATTAATCAGTCTAACACGTTTTCTTCGGTACTTTAGTAGTGTGACAGATAGAGGGCGCTATCGTCCTCTTGAACCCTCAATACGTCAGACACCAGGTAAAAGTCCAATAATTATTTATTTGAACTATAATACTGTGCACAAGCACCCTCCTCTCCACAATACACAATCAATAATCAATAATACACTCCACCACTCCCAGACACGTTGCCACCCTTCCACCCAGCTCAGCTCAACTCTGGGATCTCCCACAGTCCTTTAAATAGTCTGTGACCCAGAAGTGCTCCTGAACCCCTGTCCATGTGACTTCTTAGCACTTCCGGGTCAGATCAAAACTCCTCTTCTTCAACCCAGAAGCACGTCATTCCCTTTGTTCATGTGACTCGGATGCACTTCGGGGTTGTAGGGAAAATACTCGCTGCTCCTCCCTGCAGCGCCTTCTAGCGGCCTCAGTGGTATCCAGTAGGGCTGTAAAGGAAAACTCCATGGTCCATAATTCCCTGCTGGCATTCGGGGCACCTTCATGCTGCAGAGAGGGCTCCACCTGGTGGCCTGGGGGTATTGGCTGGGATGAATGGCCGGCCATAGACCACAGTAGCTTAAAATAATCTTGCTCCTTCCTATATTTTGGAGTGGCTATCCCCATACATTTCAAGTTGTAACCTTAGATCTTCAAACAGCGGACTGCTTATTATTCCAAGAGCCAAGCATAACAGAATTAGCGAGGCAGCTCTCTGTTGTTAGGCAATCACTTTACCAACTGAGATACGCCAGACTAACACGGCAGATCATTTTAAAAACCCACTTTAATTTGGTCTTTTCATAACGGTTTAGTTGTATCCTTATTCGATTAGATATGTATAGAATTATTCTTCAATGAAATTTCAATCTTTATTAATCTTTTTCTTTCTATGTTTTCTTTTCTGGTAGTTGTTCTGTGCCGCCACCACCGCCTGATCAAAGTCCTGTGTAGCCATATGTGATGTTTGAACGTGTTAATGAAAGTAAAGACCCCAACCTGCCACCAGGCCACTGCTCCAAATCCTCTAAGATGAAGTCTTTAAAAAAAAAGAAAGAAAGAACTACTGAAGAACTTTTATATTAGCAACAATGCCCAATGAGGGTTAGGTGGTCTTTTGGCCTGGAACTCCTAAAGATTTTGTGTGTTTCTCCAGCTAAACTGGATTTTTATAAAACATCTCCTGTCCACCCCGGCCCACTGACGTTATGATCAGCCCACCATTTAGAGACTTAAAAGAACATTTCTTTTAATTATACATTATAAGAAAAGACGAACCAAGAAAATGGTTTGGAGTATCAACTCCATACACTTGATTAATAAGGCAAGAAAAATAACACCAGGAGTATCCTTAATAGACTGAGTCCACAACGGAACTCACTTGTGTTAGGCCTTTTATAGGGGAAAGGCAGGAAGGGGCGAGTTTGTTTCATTTACTTGAACCAAAACACCACAGCTGTCAAATAGGTCACCATATTTATAAAACTGCTGCTCAGTCTGCTCCCCTCCATACCAGGGGTGGGCAAAGTCAGTCCTGGAGGGCCGCAGTGGCTGCAAGTTTTTGTTCCAACGCAGTTGCCTAATTAGAAAACAATCCTTGCCAATAATTTAATTTCATGGCGTGTCAGTGCTTTAAATCTGCCATGTCAGGTCATTCTCATAGCCTAGACTTTTTTTTTTTTTTCATTTATAAGGATATCACTCAAATGATTTGAAGTCTAAAACAAACGACTAATTCTCAGTCCTTCACTTTTTTCTCTACACTTTCCTTCCAAGTATTTAATTAAACCAAATAGTGCATGATAAATACACACAGGTGTAAATGGAAACAAACTAAATGGAGAAATGCTGGATTCTTTTGTTATTTGTATCTTATTGCTAATAAGGAGCAATTAAAAACCAAACTACAGCTGTTTAACACTAAAATAAGCAGAAGTCTTAGCAAAATCTTAGCAATCGAGGCAATTCAAATGAAGCAGAAGTGTTACTTGAGCAATAAACAGTAGGGTTGGAACAAAAACCTGCAGCCACTGCGGCCCTCCAGGAATGACTTTGCCCACCTCTGCTCCATACACACCTTAAACAAGATAACATTCTTGGGTAGCACAAAGCTCTGTTGGCCAGCCACCGCGCAAAATACAATGCATGTGACGAAGATTAAAACACATATATGAGACAAGTAAAATGTACAGTATGTAGTCAAGTAGCCAGTTTAGTAATAAGTTTGGCCAAATATTCCAGTACGCTCTTCATGATTGACTGGTCTAAAACACAGCAAGTGGGATTCATACGAGGTGTGATCTACAAGTACAGTGAATGCTGAAGCAGAGCACCATTGAAGAGCATCGCAAAACAATTCAATGCAGGTTCTGACATGTCCATCCTAGAGCCTACTTTGTGACAAGTTTCAACTTTTCTGATACTGTCAGTCGTTTGTGAGGCACTGTTGAGTTCAAGTGTGTTTTTCAAGTTTGTCTTTAATAATGAATATCGATCAATGCATTAACATAAAATTTAGTTTCAAACTGCAAAAAGCTTAGAAAACCCATCAAATGTTAAAACCGGATTATGGTGACACTGCACCAACGTTAAGACTGTTTAGAAGTGGTTTGGTTGATTTCATAATGGATCTGACTCGGTTGAAGACGAGAAGAGATCTGGACTTCTTCATCATCAACAACCGAAGAAAATGTTGAAACGGTTTCATTCTTCATCATGACAATGCTACTTGTCACACATCCCTTCCAGTACGACAATTTCTGTCAATTAAAAACATTATGCTGTTCTTAATTCTACTTTTTGTAAAAATTTATTGATTTGTATGGAATAATTGCAATTGATAACATTAAAAAAAAAAAAAAATGCTGTGTCTGCATCCACCTTATTCGCCGGATCTGGCACCGTGCAACTGCTGGCTGTTCCCTGAATTGAAAATGACCATGAAAGACAAACAATTTCAATCCATTGAGGACATTCAGGTAGCCATGACAGCCCAACTAAAGACACTCTCAAAATAAAACTTCTAGAACTGCTTCGCAATGTGGCAGGAGCGTTGGGATAAGTGCATTCGAAGTGGAGGAGAGTGTTTTTTAAAACATTTACCGTATTTTTTGATCACACCTCGTATTTTACTGGAGTACTTCCAAATGCAGTTCAGGGGACCCCGCTTTTTTATTCCCTTTGTATTTTTGTTCAAATTGCAATGTTTAAGTTTCTTTTGCTAGTTTCTTTTTCACTCACCCTTTTTTATAGAGTTGTTTATTCGCTTATTTAAATCCAAATGCTGACAAAACTGAATGCTAAAAGTAGAAGAGATCCTTCAGCCCCATATTCAGTTGCCTGCTTGAAAGGAGTGTGTGGTCGAGAGATTTTCAGAATATAAGCTGATAAATATTTTGTATGTCTTTATTCATAAACTGTTCATCCATCCATCCATTATCCAACCCGCTATATCCTAATTACAGGGTCACGGGGGTCTGCTGGAGCCAATCCTAGCCAACACAAAGGGCACAAGGCAGGAAACAAACCCTGGGCAGGGCGTCAGCCCACCGTAGGGCGCACACACACACACCCACCAGGGACAATTAAGGATCGCCAATGCACTTAACCTGCATGTCTTTGGACTGTGGGAGGAAGCCCACGCAGACACGGGGAGAACATGCAAACTACACGCAGGGAGGACCCGGGAAGCGAACCCGGGTCTCCTAACTGCAAGGCAACAGCGCTACCCACTGCACCACAGTCCTGCCCAACAAACTACTTGTTTTAGTCAAATAATTGGAACCAAAAATAAAGCCACCGAATGTAGTTATACAATTAGTACGCATTAATTAACTAATAGCTCTGATTAATAATAAAGAATGATTAATCATATTAGAATTTTTGATATTTTTTTCTTATTCAAACTATGTATTTTGTATTGAGAAAACTTATATTATACAGTATATAATATAATATAATGTATTTGTAATACAATTTTTAATAAATGTGTTGAAAATTAAAATTTGACAAAACATTCTTTTCTCATATGATCCTATATATTTTAAAATATTGAATGACCAATAATATAAAATCCAGTCATAATGGGATTCAAAAGTATATACGTTTGAAGCCCATTATAACCAGACCAACTGTGATACTATATAATAAAATTAGTAGAATTATGTCGGCATGCGGAATTACATTGTAACATAGGTTTGGCACGACATCGCTGAAAGGTTGCCAACCCCTAGTTTAAAGTATAGCTGTCTATGATTGGTTTGAATCAGAGGACACTCTGTATAGCTGTCTATTATTGGATTTAATCAGAGGACACTTTGTATAGCTGTCTATTATTGGATTTAATCAGAGGACACTCTGTATAGCTGTCTATTATTGGATGGAATCGGAGGACACTCTGTATAGCTGTCTATTATTGGTTTGAATCAGAGGACACTCTGTATAGCTGTCTATTATTGGATGGAATCAGAGGACACTCTGTATAGCTGTCTATTATTGGTTTGAATCAGAGGACACTCTGTATAGCTGTCTATTATTGGATGGAATAGGAGGACACTCTGTATAGTTATCTATGATTGGTTTGAATCGGAGGACACTCTGTACTACAACACCCCACTGGTTTGTGTTTTGCGTTAAGAATTGTATAAAGTTTCTCACCTTGCCTTTACCTCTCTCCTTTTCTCCCTCTCACTGGTCATAAAGAGAAGACCATGATGAGACAACTCTGTCTCGGCAGCCACACTGGGACAGGCCTGTAACCCCCATTCAAAGGCCATGTGGTAAAAAAGAAGGTAGAATGAAGATAATCAGGGAGCCGCCTATGAAAACAAGATTCAGTGCTACTTAGGCTGTAAGGGTACGGTTTAGTAATATTCACATGCTATTCTGTTTCCTTATATTATTGGGCATTTTTATCAGTGGTACACAATTCAATGTGCAACTTAACTTCTGCCTGTCTCTTTACTTCAATTGCCTGAGGTTACAGATGTAGAGTACCTGATCACAGAGTGTGGTGACTTAGACATTCTATTAAGGTCTACACAATACACAGCATAAAAGGGGAAAACAGGGTCACCATAGGACCATACACGATAAAACAGTCTGTAAATGAGCAGTCAAGTGAAAATGGTAGTGAAGTAAACGCTCTCCTTTAGCACCCAGTGTTGTCTGCACTGCACTTTGCTAATCAACTACATTTGGATAACATCCAGAGAGCAAACTCTGTAAAAAAAAGTATAAATTAGAAAGAAAACAGCAAAAGAAATGTAAATGCTTACAGATATGGCATAAAATACAAATATTTTTGAATATCTTAGAAATATTTTTAGGCCGCACCACTAAACAATGCAATCAATTAAAAGCAAAAGCACAGCTTTACTATTCTCAAAAAATCCAAACCCCATCCAACAAATGGTACATGCTTTCCAGGTCCCCAAAGTCCTACTGTCTACCCCATCACTTGCCAGCTTATTCCATACATGACCACACCGTGGTGACAGAAGTTTACTCTTTTAGTATCGCGTAAGCAGCTCTGAAGTGGAATTTGTACATCCATGTCTGCTGGTAAGTCTGCTTTCACATGTTTCTCCTCAGCCTGAATGGCTCTCCCACTCCAGAGCCTGTCTAATTTCCAGAAGCTTTTAAAGAGCTGACTTCTCAGAACTTCTGCACTTGTTTTTCTAAACTATCGAGGTGATCAAAGATGTATGCACGTCTTCACTGAAGCCTCATTAACGACATCGCATCCTGCATGTTTTTGTCCACCAGTAACTTCCCAGTAAATACAGGTCTTCGTCTGAGAGATCACCTAATCGCACATCCTACGATATTCGACATGCATACTCCTGACGCCATCATTTACGAGTAATTTCTTTTCATAGTATGCTTCTTTAAAAAGACCAGCATTACCTAATCATTGCAGAGGGAGACAAAGCAATCTGTCAAATAAATCACCCAGCCGAATCCCGCTGCAACTTCAGCCCTTCCAGGTAAAACTGCTTATTAAATTCAAAGCCAAGCAGAAATATGAATGTAATACAGAAGGTGATGGATCAGCACCCTACTGAGCTGAGCTGACAGCAGCTGAACCTCACATCGTTTGGAACAGCGCTCCATTTTTAGGGCTATAAACACAAGAAGTGCGAATCCCACAGAGCTAAAAGATGTGTACCTTGGGAAGAAGCTGTCTTTGCAACTGTCTGCACGAAGAGCTGAGTTTGGTAACTCTGTCACACACACACACACACGTTACGCAGATTTCATTCAATCAGTTGCCATAACACAAATGTGTTTACTTATTTTTTTGTAAACAGCTTTTTATTATTTTTTTGAAGAGAGAAAAAGGGGAGTAACAGGATGACAAAAGTGCAACATCAAAAAGAAAATAAAGCCCCCATCTCACTGACACCCCAAAAAACAGACAATGGGTAAAAATGTACTAGCAGCACACCCCACATATCCTGATTAGAACAAAATAAGCAATTTTTAATAATTGCAACTTCCTTTTCTAAAAATCTTCTTCTTCTTCTTTCGGCTGCTCCCGTTAGGAGTTGCCACAGTGGATCATCTTCTTCCATATCTTTCTGTCGTCTGCATCCATCACCTGCATGTCCTCTCTCACCACATCCATAAACCTTCTCTTAGGCCTTCCTCTTGTCCTCTTCCCTGGCAGCTCTATCCTTAGCATCCTTCTCCCAATATACCCAGCATATCTCCTCTGCAAATGATATTGTGGAAATCAATACAAGCAGCTGAAAGTTCTAAATGAAGTAAGTTATAAAATATGTTCATCCAAGAATTTACTAGACATTGATCTTGATATTCCTCTGAGATGCTGCAAGGATGACCTTAGTAGCTAAAGAACTCACTGAAATCAGTTTCTAATTAGAGGATGAAAAGGAGTATAATGAAAACCAAAAAAGCTGTGGAGAACAAGGAACAAAGACATCCAAAGCAAGCGGAAGAGAGGTGGAAATGGAGGTCCACAAAGATACAACAGGAGAGCAGGACCAAAATCTATGGAAAAAGGAGCTGGACACTTTAAGTGAGCATAAATTACAAACTGGGTCAGGGGCTAAACCCGTTAAACATCGTTTTAAAGGAGTTGTAGAAATCCTATGAACCATTTTATGTAGAATTAACTGGTGATTTGAATTTCTGGAAGGAGTTTTTCCACTTCTTTAAAGACTGAATCCCAGTTTAAAGCAGAAGAGGAGCGTAGATCTGAATCCCCCTTAACTGAAATAGCTAGAGGCCTTTGACCGACATCTCAGACATATGTGTACCGCCATGAGACAGGTCTTAACTGAAAACTGGTTGTTGAAACAAAATTTAAAAATGAATGAGATAGAATGAGGGGTGACAGAGAGATGCCACATTCTTCAAGGACCAACCTGAGCTGTAGGTACAAGAAAAACGTGCAGGAAGGTAGTGAAAATGTAGAGGAAAGATCGCAGAATGAAAGAAAGCCTAACTCTCCAAAGACATTGCTGAGTGGATGATGTGTTTACTTCGTTCACAAAACAAATAGAAACAAAATACACAGCCAAAGAGGGTTTCGTTCTTTGTTAACTGCGTGTTGAAATTTTATAGAATCATTTATGAAGCTTATTTTAGCATAAAATGTGCAATCAGGGAAACTGCAGCAGTCAAGTTGGTAATTTAATATCCAGCAGTTACTTGTCAATAGGAATCTTGGGCACCCAGTACACCACAGAGACCCCCTCCCCGCCAATGTGCTGCCAATCATTCAGAGTGATCACACGGCTATTGTACGATCTCAGCCACATTAGTGTGATTTGACATTACCTTGGCCTGCTATGCGATTTGTCTCTGCCCTGCAGTGGTAAGTGCCAGCAGTCGTTCAGGCTAAACGAACATTATTTTGTTACAACTGAATGAGTGGTTTGCTTTTACTCTGAGGGCTGCAGCTTCCAAACTATTCGTTTGCTTTCCATGGATTATGGACCCTTCATGAGCAGAGTGTTTTCTTTGTACTGCTTTTAAAGCTGCCAAATCAACCAGGTTTGGTGGTCAACAATACAACACGAGTTAATAACATTACAAGTCAGCAAAAGCCCAGCAGCCATTCCATCATAAAGAAAGAGCATGACGTTTAACGCCCCAGAACAGTAGGGAAGAAGAAGTATAAATTCACACCTCTTTCTAATTCAAAGATGTCAACAACAAACCTGTAATGCTGCTTAGGAAATTGCCATTCAGCATATCGGTGCAACCAGTGGGTCATCCTGTCCTAAGAACCTGTTGTCATTTACTTGGTAGTATCCATTACCTTTCATGTTGTGAGTGCTCAAAGTCAGACTTCTTGCTGAATCCATTTAAGGCTGCGCTAAATACTGTAAGTGGTGGTTCATTAGCGTGGCTTGGTATGCCAAAGCCAATCCAGGGTTAGTCTCATTGTCACAGTGACTTGCACAATCATTGTAGTCCATCTCTTCATTTTCAAAACTGCTTAATCCAGGCCATGATCGCGGAAGATGCAACATATGCCAACAGCATTGGACACAATGTAAGAGGCCTGGATGACATGCTACAGAAACATGTAGCAATACAAGGCAAATTTAAATTCATCCCACATCTTTAGGATATGCGATGAAACCTGGGGTGCCTGCAGAAGACCCACACAAACTTCATCCAGTGCAAAAACTAAATCAAGATGCCCAGAATTCTGAGACACGGTGTTTAACACTCTGTCATCATGCTTACCCTTATTATATTCTGTACATTTGTAATGATTTGTGAAAAGTCGTACAACTAGAATAGACTGGCATTGTCAGTAACAAAACATATCAAAAAATCTCACATATGTTGAGATTAAGCTGGTTTTATGTACTTCATATAAATGGTCACTGATTGTGGCGGCACGGTGGCGCAGTGGTAGCGCTGCTGCCTCTCAGTTAGGAGACCTGGGTTCGCTTCCTGGGTCCTCCCTGTGTGGAGTTTGCATGTTCTCCCCGTGTCTGTGTGGGTTTCTTCCGGGCACTCCAGTTTCCTCCCACAATCCAAAGACATGCGGGTTAGGTGGATTGGCGATTCTAAATTGGCCCTAGTGTGTGTTTGTGTGTGTCCTGCGGTGGGTTGGCACCCTGCCCAGGATTGGTTCGTGCCCTGTGTTGGCTGGGATTGGCTCCAGCAGACCCCCGTGACCCTGTATTTGGATTCAGCAGGTTAGAAAATGGTTGGTCACTGATTGTATTTCAGTTCTAAATTTCACAACATTTTAGATGCGTACCATTGATTGTGTGTAAAACAACTGCCAAATGTTCCATGCTTAAGTTTCCTGGGAAATGGCAGTTTCTCAGATTTAACAAATGACATGTACAAAGGATGACCTGATACACCACACCTTTTACCTTTTACATTTATGATGTATGAGGTGTGATCAAAAAATACAGTAAATGTTTAAATTAAAAAATGATTACAATAAAACATAATGCCATTAATCCTCTTCATAATACTCTCCCTCGCTTCAAACCCACTTATCCCATCGCTCTTGCCACTTTCTGAAGCAGTTCTGGAAGTCCTCTATCGTGAGTATCTTTAGCTGCGCTGTCGTGGCTGCTTCGATGTCCTGAATTGATTCAAAACGTTTACCTTTAATGGTCATTTTGACTTTGGGGAAGAGCCGGAAGGTGTCAGATCTGGTGAATAAAGTGGATGAGGACACACAGTAGTTTGACAGAAATTGCCATACCAGAAGCAATGTGTGAAGTGGAATGTTGTCATAAGGGAGGATGAAACTGTCTGGCCATTTCTCTGATCGTTTTAAGCAAATCATTTCTTAAACGCTCTAATAAGCCTTATAATAGTCACCATTGTGTTCCTGGGTGCAAACTAAGCTCACTCAATTCCATCGAGGTCAATAACAACAATCATCACCTTGATGTTGGATTTTGCTTGATGCGCAGGACATTGAGGCATCCATAGCAGCACTAATAAAGACTCTCCCGAAGTAGGACTTACAGAACTGCTTCAGAAAGTGGCAAGAACAATGGGATAAGTGCGTTCGAAGTGAATGGGAGTATTCTGAGGGGGATTATTGGCAATTTGTCTTTTACTGTAATACATATTTTTTTATTTAAAAAATCACCCTATTTTATGATCACTTCCACAAAAAACTCTTCACAGGCAAGATTCATACTGCATGCGGATTACAGGGTCATTATTAGACTGAGATTCAAATCTATGATTTCTCTGATTGTTCAAAATATGTTGGCCTTGATGCTTCCTGTAGAAATGTTTATTCCAGTCTCCTGCCATGGCCAGTCATAAAGCAAAGGTGGACAAAGCATCTCTTTCTACTTGTCTTGTAACAGAACTTGCATGACAAAAATGTATTGATATTGCCAAAACACCTTGCCCACCTTATGTTAGACATCTTTGCATTATGACACTGCCTGAGATATTTCATACACTTGATCCAGTCACTGTATATGCTGTCTCAATCAAACAGGTACCACACCGGCCCTTTCTACACATTACCAGGAGAAATTCCATGCCAAGAGATAACTGGGATTCATCAGTTCACACTTGGCAATCAGGAGTTCTTAAACATTGTAATCTGGGACCCATGAAGTGGATTATTACCATAATGACAGAGGAGCCATACACAGTCAATATAACAATGGCCATATAATGAAAAACAGTAAAAGTTTTGGCATCCACTGAAGAATATTTCTCACTTAAATATTACTAAAGGGGAAAAGTAGAAAGCTAACATATTCTTAATAAAACAAAAATTATGGTTTAAAATATGGAATAGATTCCTACGATGCAGTATATCATATAAATGCATAGTATACGCTTTGGTAAAGCAGAAAGACATTCTTTATAATGGGTGCGTTGTGAGGATATGATGTTTTTTTAAAGGATAGTATGAATAGTAATTTAACTGAGTCACGTGACTCATGGCACTTGAGTCTTACCTGGTTCAACAGTCAGAAAATAATTAGAGTATTTTTACAAACAAGCAAAAAATATAAAGTCTGTCTTATAATATAACGAATGGACTCTGAAATGTGCCAAACTGTAAACTGACTGGGCAGCTTTTCAGGGACAGTAAAAGATGGGGGTTTTATGTACCTAAGTTACAAATTTTCACATACAAATAAATAATAAAGACATTGGAAACTCTTATGATCTGAGTGCTCATCACTCTATGATGGTCTGGGTTGGCTTCATGCTCCCTTGTCACTTCCTGGAGCCTCTTGAACCCAAAACTATTGATAGTCATGACCTGAGATGAGCCGGGCAAACGAGGACACACACATTCGGCAAAGGGTTGGTGCAAAAAGTACTTTTATTAAAACCAAACAAAAAAAAAGCAATGTTCAAAAGTGCAGTGCGTCAAAGACTCAATGAAAAAATAATCTGTAAAAATTTATAATAAACTTGTGGGGGTTAAAAGTACAAATATATATCTCTCTATTATATAAAAACTTCCTGGGACGAGACATGACTTTTTTCAAGAGATTTTTTCAAGTCCTGCTTGATGAGACTTTGGCCATGAGATTTGTTCAAGTCACACCCTCCTCTCAACCATTTTCAACCACGCACACGGTAATCTCACCTCTCATTCATGTGAATGCTTTTGACAGACACAGTTCCTGCTCTCTCAGCTCTTATAAATTTTAATGTTTTCCTCACTTCATCCATCCATCCATTTTCCAACCCGCTGAATCCGAACATAGGGTCACGGGGGTCTGCTGGAGCCAATCCCAGCCAACACAGGGCACAAGGCAGGAACCAACCCACCGCAGGACACACACAAACACACCCACACACCAAGCACACACTAGAGCCAATTTAGAATCGCCAATCCACCTAACCTGCATGTCTTTGGACTGTGGGGAGAAATCAGAGCGCCCGGAGGAAACCCACGCAGACACGGGGAGAACATGCAAACTCCACACAGGGAAGACCCGGGAAGCGAACCTGGGTCTCCTAACCGTGAGGCTATCCTCACTTTAAGTTCCCAATTAAAGAAGACATATTATGTCCAAATCCATCCATCCATTATTGAACCCGCTATATCCTAACTACTGGGTCATGGGGGTTTGGTAGAGTTAATCCCAGCCAACGCAGGTCACAAGGCAGGAAACAAACCCCAGGCAGAGCGCCAGCTCACCGCAGTGTCCAAATCTTATTGAAGAATTCCATCACAAAGGGTTATCAACAGAATAAGTGAGTACACGGGAAATCCTAGCACCGAGAAATGATGATGAAGTCAAATGTAATAAAACCAAAAATGTCGATCGGTTATGCGGCAAATGGGTTAAATGCGTATAAAAAGACTATGCTGAAACAATTGGTGGTGATCGTGTGGAACATGAAAACATCAACTTAAAATATTTCGAAGAATATCTTCAACCATTAACACCGTCCGGTCTTCCACCGCACGAATTACTGTAGAAAGTAGAACGTATCCAAGAAAGGTAATGTAGTACAACTTCTGCAGATAGCATTAAACAACAAAGGAGATCTTGATATACCATTCGTATTAAAACGTTAAAAGTTTCCCATTAGAATAGCTTTTGCAAAGATAATTTACAAATCTCAGAGCCAAACATTCGAAAAAATCATTTTATTTAATAGAGAGAAAGAAACAAAATTCAATCACGGGCTGGTATATGTTGCGTTTTCATGATGAAAGTCCAAACACAGAATCAAAATTCAAAGATACATTGACGAATATTGAATTCAAAAAATAGTTTTTACTGAAGTTTAACAGTACAAGTGTAAGTTTAAAAAGCATTTGCGTGTTAATTTCAAAGCCAAACAGAGCGAAATTGTATTTCACGACGAATGACTCTAATGCAACATTTAACATAATTTACTTTCAAATTATTACGTTTTACTATTTTTTAATTTGGTTAATTACTCGCTGAATTGTAAAATAGTTAGTTCTATTATGCAAATGTAACAATTCCAATGAAAACAAAAATCTGTTTAAATTGCACATCTGCAGCGCAGGCCCGGAGGTTGGCAAGCGAAGCAAGCAGGGAGCAAAGTCCCCTAGTATTTCCATAAAACAAGGTTAAAATCACAGGCAGGACAGAGTTCACAGGAGTGCATCCTTCTTAAAACCCAACAACTCCTCCGCTAACCCTGATGGGATTCTGTAGCCAGAGGAGATGTCCTACTGACAGGTACAACCATCCCTTTAACTGGCTTGGGCCCCTTGCTGTTGTCACTGACTCCTGGAAGGGCGGCGCACTGAGACTCACTCCTCTGACTTCCATTGCTATCCCACAGCCTTGCGAGGAAGCCATCCTGAGCTCCCCAAATTGCTCAGCAGGAGTGACCCTCAGCCACACACTCCATTCCCGTGACTATTCCTGGCTGCCTGCCTTCATTGTTCTGCGGCGGCTCTCTCCCGTCACTGCCTTCGTTCTCCCATCCTTAACCTCCCTCTTGCACTTTTCTTTATGTGTTTCTCTTTTTCTCCTCTTTGGCCATGCAGGCTCCTTTTTTATTGGGCAAAGCTGTGATATTCTGCTACCCCCGAGGTGTGAATAAGACAACTGACTGATCTTCTTGTCTTTGCACATGTACGCGTGATTACCCCAGTCAACCCCAGAGTGAAGCGTGCTCACGCACATCTGCACCCAACTGAATCCTGTGCATCTTGGGAGGCGATTATTTATTTAAAATGGTATTTTGCCATGGACCTCTTATCACATACTCTGTTATGCATATTCCCAGATTTCAATCTAAGACTATCACACATGAAAACTGGTAAACTGGGAAATTAGGAGGCTGTCTTGATAACTGTTAACAAGTGAAGCTCATCAGAATAGTGGGATTGCTAAGCCATTATTGTCTTGGGTTCTATGTGAAAGCAGTATCATTTATCACAATGTGACTGTCCTTTCAATGCCATCTCTGTGGTGTTACAGCAATAACCTACTGCACATAATCACTTGTATCCGCTGAAATTGTGGCTTGTCTTTCTTGTTCAGAAGTGGAGGAGTTTATCAGAAGCACCAAGATTTTTTTTATACCAGCGATTCTCAACCTTTAGTTATTTGCGACTCGAGTTTTCATAACAGTTTTAATCGTGCCCCCCTAACGTTTTTTTGAAAGAAGCCCACTAATACCAATTTGTTCTTTTTAAATTAATGATATATCATAGATGCATATTTTATTATACCTACTTAACTTTTATCGACATTTATCTAACTCTATATTTATTTTTCTAGTATCAGAATGTAGTTTAAGTTCATTTGTTTTGGTTTCAATAGATGTATTTTTCATATTTTTGATTCTTGTTTTCTTTTTTTCACATCTTCGTGCCCCCCTTTTTGTTACTTTGTGCCCCCCTAGGGCGGCCCGCCCCACAGTTTGAGAACCACTGTTTCATACTCCTCAAGCTTCACTCTTGTTGCACAAATCCTGTGCATAATGTTTTTAACTTTAGCAGGCCGCATAGTGGTCTCCACTTTTTTTCCAAATTTGTTATGTCCTTTAATTATTTTTATAAAATTAATGATGCAGTGTGATTGGAAGTAACCAGTCACAGAAACTGAGGCACCTCAGAGGTTCAGTATGCTTAGTCAATTTAGGACACCCAAACGTCTGCCATATTCTAAAAAGTTTTGAACAGTTCCTTATAAAGTGAATTTGACTGTTTTTTAGTTTTAATCAAAGTATGATTTCCCTTTCCCTACTGTGTTATGGTAGGTTGGTTAGCACTTGTCCAGCTGAGCAAGATAAGGTGACATACTGGCAATTTTATCTAACGTATCAGAAAAGATTGTCCTTAAGCAGTAACATCTCATCTGACTATTGCTCCGAAAAATGATAGGGATTATTATGCCTGACGTTTTATTCCAATAATGTCTTCAGATGGGATTGGTGATGAGAGAAATTGTGTGAAGCTGAATTAAACAAATGGTGTTTTGCTTTCGGTAAAATGTGAGTTGTTGACACAAGAAGAATGGTGTTGTCTGGAAGCATTTACACAAATGAATTCCACATGTTTCTGCCTATTGTTTAGTTTTTAAATAACATTTTCTGCTGGACTCATTTTCTGTCAGGTGTAGACATTTCGTTAAGCTGCCTGATGTGTTCTGGTAGTACGATTCCTACTTTGCAATTACGATGACAATCTTGACGACTGCAATTCTGAAGATGCAATGGAAACAGAAAAGAAACTTGAAGCTCCATAGAGTGCATATCCTTAAACTCGTCTGCAGACATCAAGAAATAGGAACGGGTGGCTGCTAAGAATGATAATTTCCTGGGGAGAAAACAGTAATGTTTTAAGTAAAAAACTCACACTGCACCTCTCCTGTACTTGAACAACGGGTGTAAACAGATTTCATTTTACTGGTGAATAATGCAACTGCAGAAAAGAACACAGGTAAACATGGAAGTGTGATTAAGGCTTTAGGGGGTAAAATTCCTTCTTTTCCACCCCAATGAAAAACTTTAAAACCTTCTAAAACTCTTTTTCAGTTTGTATCACATTTCATAATTGTGAAATGAATAGTATTGTAGCGACCTCTGCGTCAAATTCGAAAAAGAAGGAAAAACAGATGGACGAAGTAAAGCTTACAAAACAGTTTACTTGAACAATAAAGAAGAAAAAACCACAGGGTTGTAACAGCAAACAAAAAAATGAATGTCTTTGATTTTGAACTATTTACAATCTCCTATATTTCTCTCATATTTATGGTCCTGAGAGATGCCGTTAAAGAAAAGCAAAAGCAGCAAATTCATAACCCCACAACACAACCTTCTAGCCCCTTCTCCAACGAACTTCTTGACCCTCCTCCCATCCTGGGTACCGCCCACCCCCTTACGCATAAATTAAACCCCCGCTGTCAGTCCTCTGCGCTGTACTCTGCCCTTCCTCAATTGGACCCAACAGTCACTCCAAAAGGACTTCAACCTGGCTGGGACGCTACATTATTCTCAGTTTCACAACATGAAACTTAAAACCTGTTTTGCTTATTGCTACATGGGATATTCAAAAAGCATGTGAGCTAAAGAGGCAGATGCTGAGCAATAGGAGCAATGACAATTGGAGTCTTGACACAAGGACATTTTGGATGATCTGGGTAGAGATGAACTTGCAATTTTTGGTTGAATCAGACTAGGTCTCAACCAAGATGATGCGGGGTATTTTTATGAATCGATACCTCAACTTATTATCTGAAATTCTAGTTAAAAGTTCCAGCTTCCAGTGCTACCTGATTATCTAGCTGTGTACTCTTTTGAAGAAATTGATACCATTTGCAGATGCAATCTATGCTTCGTCGTGGTTATGTTCTAAAGTCTCCCCATGGCAGATAATCAAGGACGACAGGGAAAGCCAGATAGGTGTCTTTCAAATAAAAAACTGACTTGCAGATAACAATACAGATACAGTATGTAGAAAAAAATCTTTTTGAAAGGATGCAAAAATATTATCAATATCAAAATCTGTTTAGATCCAAATAACAAGCACCTTCCGCATGTCCTAAATTGTGTTGCATAAAGAGATTGAGAATTGTCGTAAGTTCAACAAAGAGCCACACAACATAAAGGTTTGCAGCAACCACCTGTATATTGTTCCTGGCTGCAATGGATAACTTTTTGGTACAGAATTGTACAGGTTCAAGTCCACAACTGAACTGCCTTGTTGGCACAAAGATGGTGGCTTTAAAGGAGACCGGAGGAAGTGACGTCATCCCTAGGATCTGAACCGGAAGTGACATCATCAGGGCCAGATGGGATTTCCCGTAACTGGTTTTCAGAGAAGGTTTTCACCCCCTAGCCTGGCATAGAATTACTCTCATTCAGGCCTGTGACGATGTGGGTTCTTCTCTATGCTCCCATCTTCCTTTTGGGAGCTTTTGAACCTGACTCCATCGGTAATGTCACCGGATGAGGTGGACAGTGAAGTCATCACAACGAAGCAAAGGGATGGTGCAAAAAGGTGCTGTGACAGATAGGGGGCGTTATCGCTCCCTTGAACCCTTGTCCAAGATGCCAGACACCAGATAAAAGTCCAAAAGTAAACTTTATTAATACCGCACAGTGCACAAAGCACCCTCCTCTCCACAATACTCATTAAATTCCACAAATACAATACTCAATAAACAATCCTCCACTCCCAGACGTGTTGCCACCCTTCTACCCAGCTCAGCTCGCCGTCTGGGAGCTCCCACAATCCTTTTATATTCCCTGACCCGGAAGTGTTCCAATCCTCAGTCCATGTGATTCTTTATCACTTCCGGGTCAGATGAAAGGTCCTTTTCTTCACCCCGGAAGCACGTCATTCCCCTTGTCATCCTCCCAGCCATTTGACCTTATCCTTAGAGACTTACATCATGACGCTGTATATAAAGATGGTCCTCTTCTACTTGATATATTTCTTCTTTCATTGTTACTTATTCCTTAATATTATTGCCTAATCTTATTTGTTCTTCTTTTTTTGAACTTTCTTTTTGACATCTGGGGCTTTAGTTTTTCAGCTTCTTTCCATAGTCTTATAATACGTATATTCACATCGCAATGGTAGAGTAATAAATGAGGCAGCACCATTCCCACCTCCCATCGCCTTCAGTTTTCTCTCTTAATTTTTTTAATCCATGACTTCTTTGTGTTCCATATAAACAAAATCATATTTGTGACCAATTTCTAAAGAAGGATTGAATATGTGGTCTACAGGAATATTCAGAAAAGCTATTAAAATTTAGGAAGGATATTCATTTTAACAATGTTAATTCTCCCAGCTAATGAAAAATAAATTCCTGGCCAGCTAATTAGGTCTACTTTAACGCTTTTCCATTAGTTTGTTAAAAGTAAATTTGAAAAAGTCTTTAAATTGATGTGTAATTGCTGTTCCTAAGTATGTGAACTGTTGCAAGACACTTTAAGATAATAGGTAAAATTTAAGCTGACATATATTCAGTGGAAATAATAATGCTCATTCATATCGAGGTTGTGCTTGAACTCTCTGAATTTATATCGTTTTTATTGGTAATGTGTGGTACCAAATCATTTGCAAGGAGAGATCATTTTTGTTCAAGTCATTCCCTCACATTTCTCTAAATCTCAGGTTGTCTTTGCAAATAGATATTGAGATAGCAAATACAATTTGTGACAAGGTACAAGCCTACCTCATTCCATCTTCCAAAGTGAAATAAACAACATCTACATTGTAGTAATGAACTAAAGCACCTGGAAAGGAGTATAAATAATAGTTTAACCTATGCACAACTTCAATTGGTACAATGTGATTATTTCAATCTATGTCAGGTTTTTTTCTGCATCCAGAGGTAGCAAGATCTCAGGGAGCTTGATTTCTGCTTTGAGTATACGTTATGTAAAACATAAACCTCAGATTTGACACAAATTCCTGCTTTTTAACAAAACCTGTCTGATCTTGCAAAATTAAAACGGGAAGGTACTTTTTAAAATCTGTTTGTTTAAAGTCTTTTCCAGACTCTGGACATTATTGTTCAATAAAGAAACTAGCCTGCAGCATGTAAAGTT
Organism: Polypterus senegalus; assembly: GCF_016835505.1. Taxonomy (NCBI): domain Eukaryota; kingdom Metazoa; phylum Chordata; class Cladistia; order Polypteriformes; family Polypteridae; genus Polypterus; species Polypterus senegalus. The sequence goes on from NC_053157.1 coordinate 51,744,959, forward strand.
TAAAAGGAATTTGATTTTACTTCTTGGTGTCAAAGAAAAATGGTAATTGATGCCTGGTGTGTTGTTTTAGGTAAAAAGTTGAATTTTTTAGTCTTAATCTCTCTCTCTCTCTCTCTTTCTCTGTATTGTCACATATGTATGTCAGAGTGTCACTCTCTGGGTTCCTCTCAAGTGTGTAATTCCAGTGTGGGCCAAGAGAGGGTGCTGCTACAAATGGAGTCATCTTCCTTTGCCTCCAGCAGTGCCAAGAAACACACAGTGAGGGCAATTGACTCCACCCCTTCTGGTCTAAGGACCATAAAAGCCCAGCCACCTGGAAGAAGGCATCATTTGCTGACTAGAGAGCTGAAGCTCCTTGAACCCCAAAATTTAGAGTTTTCTCTCCTCTCTCTCTCTCTCTCTCTCTCTCTCTCTATATATATATATATATATAATATACACAGTGCATCCGGAAAACATTCACAGCGCATCACTTTTTCCACATTTTGCTATGTTACAGCCTTATCCCAAAATGGATTAAATTCATTTTTTTCCTCAGAATTCTACAACACCCCATAATGACAACGTGAAAAAAGTTTACTTGAGGTTTTTGCAAATTTATTAAAAATTAAAAAAGCAATTCAGAAAAGATAAAGTAGATAAAGTCAATTAACTGCAGAAATTGGTCACTGAAAAAATTTGTAGGAAGGAGAAGGAAAACCTGAAGCCCTCCAGGATTTGTTTTGGAAATCCCTGATATATAGGCGCACAGTTACCTTCTCTAAAGTTTCTTCTATCCTTGGCAAAGTAAACATTTTCTACCTCTTTCACAGTTCCTTAGACTTTACCACCTTGGCAGTGACAAGGTTGACTTCTGTAAAAAAGCACTTAGAATTGGGAGTTTTTTTATTGACAGAGGCTATTCTTCTCATACTGCAGACAAAGCACTCCATAACTTTAAGAGGAACCCCAATAATGAATAATGAAACCTGCATCCTGCTAATTCTCCCATTCCACCCTAATACTATATCTCTCCTCTAAGTGATCAAACAAAATTTCCCACATTTGCAGACTGATCCTTCCACGAGAGCCTTTTATCTTAACCTTCCATAGATCTCCTTCCATCGATTATTATTTCTACAATAGCATTTCCAACTTCCCTTCTTATGTGTTTACTACAGAATGGGTCCTCCATGTAGTTAAAATCGATTTGATTTTTCTACATTTCGACAGCTATAGTCAGATCTTATTGTGACACTTTACAGAGTAGAGTGTTTCTTTTGTTTGATGTGTCCAGCTTGGGTTTGTGCTTTTTCAAATTATAGCTTTGGTGGAACTGTATTTATTTATAATCATAGGTGTATGTAACATAGCTACACTCACAAACCACAATGGCATATTGATTTTTCTCACTTCTCCCTTGCAAACACAGCCTAATTCAATGGATAATTAAAGGCCAGCGTGTTGAATGCTATGGTTAATTATTGGGCCTGATTTAGACAAGTCTTGCAAATATTAATAGAGGTGATGTTGCTGCTTTCCAGCTCAGTGATGTTAACTCTATGCTTAAACAGAGTTGCTTACATTATGTAGTGCCTTTCCTCTTACATTCATTTCAAGATACATGACATTTGTTTTTGTTTGGTTAACTTACCTCAGACAGTAGGTGAAGCAAGCTGGAGTGTCATCGGTGCAGCTTCGCACGTCCTCTCGACATTGACTAAGTAGCATCAGGGATCTTTTTTGCCATCAGGTACAGCCGTCAGCGGAATAAAATATACAAAATACATAGGTTGAAGTGACCTCTATCAAGATAAATTTAAAATGGTAAATTAATCCGTAATTGACATTCCATAGAACGTACCTTTGTTTCAAGATGGACAAGTTTATACATTCAGTGGTTGATTTTAAAATTTCAAAATTTTGTACAGTGTGCTGTATTCAATATATCTCAATGAAAATGTAACTTTCCTGACAGATTTGCTTAATGAGTAGGTGTGCCAAATTTCTTCAAAATTTCTACAAAATCTAGGATCTGAGTTGCTTCGTACAGACGGACAGATGGATAGACAGACAGACATGTCAACTGCAGCAGATGTTTTTCACTTTATATGTGAAGGCACCTAAACAAGACAACAAATCGGGGCTCCATAGATGCAGTTACTGTTGTCCATGTGGAGGTCCTTTGAGTCTCCTGACACTCACAAATGTCCCTCTTTAAAAAAGCAGCGCCATGGAAAAGCCGAGGACAGGATGTCTCTAGGGAGCTCGCTGTCAATCAGGTTGTGTTTCCCTGCTGTAAACCGCACATACTTGACTCCACATGATTAAAAAGTCCTTCAGCCATTTGGCTGCTACAATACTGTTTTATTTTTTACATACTAGTGATGTTTGGTGATCGGCCCTTCATGAATGGTCTTTCAAAACTGCTTGATAACGCACCCTACTAACAGAGGCTCGCTTTAAGATGAACTTCTTTTATTCTTTATTTTCTTCAGATGCAGGTTTGTACTTTTACGTTTATTTTAGCACTGTTTCCCTTTCATTATGTTTGTTCTTTATCTTATTTTCCATCCTGAAGTCCACATTGGGTTGATGTACTGTTTGCATACGTACTTTTATTTTTCTTCCTCTATTTCGCAAGTGTAGTGTATTTCCACATGTGAATACATGAATGTGAATATACAAACCAGTTCATAATCAATTTACACTACCAGATTACAAAGCCAATTATATATAAGGCTAAAATTGCAATAATCCTATAGTTGTGAAACTCTTACTGTAAATCCAAGGCTGGATTAAGACCCCCAAAAGGCCCCTAAGTGACTCAGCTCTTTAACAGAGAGTTGATCAAGTTTGGGTAATTTAAAGCAGCACGTCATTTCTCATTCTTGATTTTGGTGCGACACTGGATAAGGGGGTGTCCTCCTTGGGGAGAGAGTTTCATGCTTGGTTATTCATGAAAAGGCCCCTTACCACCACAGGCCCCAAATGCCATGATGGCAGATCTGCTCAGGTTCATGATGTCACAGATACCATCATACAACTGGGGGTGCCATTCACAGCTTTGCCTAGGGCAGCTAAAATGCTAGAGAGCTGGCCCTGTCTGACTAAATCTAACTGTTTCACAGAGTTGTGGTAAACTCAACCTAAGAAATAAAACTGCAAAACAAAGCAATCTAGAAATAACCTATGCCTATTTTTTCAATGAGATTTGTCTGTTAAGCCCTACACTGAGAAAGCGAAAATCAAAAATATTAGTGTATTACACAAGATGACACATTATTACCCAAAGTCAGCTAAAGCAAGTGCAGAAAAGTCACAGTATGCCTGATATCCAAAAACTATGAATAACGAGGATTTCAATGATAAAGCGCAATGTTTCACATGAGGGTTCACCTCAGCCAAGAAGAAGTCGAGCAAATGTCTTATGATAAAATGATAAATATTTGTTACAGCATTTATAAAGTAATGAAACAAGTAGCACACAAAGATATGGTGGCAGAGCTAAGTGCAAAGTAGGAAAGAATCTTGGAATGTTCACCAGTCTGTCATGGGATATACTCGCAGACACTCATACAGGCTCAATTTGGTGTCATCAGTTAACCCTAATAGGATATGGGAGAACCTTGTGTCCTTGTTAGGAAATACAACTCTCGTAAGCTAATCACTGTGCCCCATTCCACCTCCCACAATCATGCTTTCATTAAATATGGTAGCTTTTCAAAAGTGGTTTGCAGTAGCTGCTAAGCTTGCCATCTTTCATTACATTTAGTGTTACTCACACACATAAATTCAGTGTATGTAGACACACAGAAACAAAATATTCTTGCATATTTGGTGGATGGATGGCTGGCACCCTTACCCGGCCCCAATGCCTGTTTTTTGAAAGACCGAGGGAGAAAGAATGCCCAGAGCATTATCTCTCCTGAATCACTAGTTGGCATTCCCCCTGGAGTGCTGCAGTGCCACAGATTCCTACAGGGATTCATGGGTGTTGAAGTTTGGTGACTCAGCCCTGTTGGGTTCTGGGGGTCCCGCCAGGGGGTGCTGCAGCCACTGCAGAGCCCTACTTTGTTTGGCTCTCACCTCACCCATGAGTGCTTTCAGACCATGCTTTCAGGGCACTGGATGCACTCCCATGTGCCATATAAAAGGAGCCAGCTACCACTGCTCCTGGTGTCAGAGTCTGGAAGAAGGTGACAAAGCTTGCTGGAGGAGGACTGGAGGTGGAGAGGAAGAGAGACAGAAGAAGCAGAGAACGAGTTGCTGTGCGCTGCTGTATTATTGTGCTTGGGTGGGAAACATTAGGGAAGAGTTTGCCACAGATAAATAAAAAGCCTGTGCTGTGCTGGACTTGTGCCTGGCGTCTGTATGTGTCAGATTTAGGGAGCTGGAGCGCCCCCTGTAGGCCATACACATTATAAATCATATTATTCCACTTATCCTTAGAATCCTAATAAAACATACTGTATGTGCACCTTTGGTTCATCTTGTACTCTGAATATGAATTTGTGTGCTCTGCAATGATCAGGCATTGGATTCAATTTATTTTATCCAGAATAGACTCTGGCTCTGTGCAACCCCGTTCAGCATTCAGAAATGGATTGATGGCTTAGGAATGATAGTTTAGGAAATTAGCTACATAAGCAGGGTAAAGGTTGAAAGGTCTCATCATTTTCTTGTTCAATTTCTGACTTAATAATTCTGCTTCATTCCTGCCACAATTCCACCTGTAATATAGTTATATATTATATATTTCATTTACATAATACTTTACGATAAGGTTGCCATGAATGGTGGTGGTGGTGGTGGTGGTTGGGAGCATGCACTGATACAGTGTGTTGCTGCACCCACCACACGAGAATGGCCTGAGATTAAAGCTCAATTATTCATGCACAATAGTTGCAGTCAGAGGGTCTTGGACAAAGTGACAATGCTTTCACAGTCAGAAGCCTGATTAGTCACCTGAGAGTCTCATTTAGCTCAACTGGCTAAAACAGTTGTACGCTGAGCTCCGAATCTAACGGCTCAAGTGAGAATGTGCAAGGTGTGATATCCAAGGGAATTACGTACTGGAGACAATGTACAAAAAATTAAGGAATGTACTGAGAATGTTATGTTTGAAATAAAAATGCAATAGAACACTACTGATCATGTGACACTACTTTGGTTTTTGGAACCCAAAGTAATAGGTTGTGTGGCAGTGGTCAGCATTTTAAACAGAGAAGCTTAATGTCAATCACTTGGCATTAGAAAAATGGAACAGAATGGCAATGGGGAACAAATTATAAGTGAACAGATATCCCCCCACACCATTATGTAGCAATGAAAGGGACCTTTGAGGTATCTGTGGACCCCACCTGTGTATTTAGATAAGGCTACTTGTGTTACCCCAGCTTTTTAAGTGAATGTAGAGGATTAAGGATATTGGACTATCTGGACCACTAGAGGAACATCTAAGTGGACGGCCTCAGGGCTTCAAGAGGGCATTCCTGACCACAGAAGCTATTATGAGCATTTCCATGGAAGTGATCCAAGGCTGGGGCTCAAAGCCACTTTTGCTGAATTCCACATTAAACTTGGAGTGGGTAGGTGCACTGGTTCAGCTTGCAGGAGGAGAAGTCAGAAACTGAAGAGAAAAATATAGGAGAGGTTTTGCCCACGTTGGTGGACAAGTGGAGTAGCCACTTCACCTGTCAGATAGAGGTTTGGATATGATTATGTAGGACCAGAGTGGCATTAAAGTTTATTGTTTTATGTTTTATTTGATTGCTTTCGTGAAAATATTACTATCTACCATTGCATTCCTTATTTCCAAATAAACATGTATACTTTTGTCTCTTGATAATTATTCTGGGTTTGGCTCAATAGTGCATCCGACCTATTGAGTCAACTTACTGCAATTCAGGTTCATGGAGAGAGAGAGAGAAAACCTATCCTGGCCAATCTGTGCATGTAACTAAAAAAAAAACAACACTACCTTATTGATTAACAATATAATAATGGTTTGCTATTTTCTTTTTTTACTTAATGCAGAAGAAACGGATGTAAAAATGTTCTGAGACATCTGAACTCTTAATAAATGACATCATGATTACATGTGGATGAGTGCTGCATCTTTAATGACATTTTCTTGAGTTTACCTGCGAAGTAGCCTGGCTCTTTTTCATTCCCAAACCCTTTTTCAGCAATATGTGTACATTAATGTTTCTGCTCTTCTATTTTGAATGATCCTTATCACCAAGTGACACTCTACAAATCCCCCAACCACAATCAACCCCCCCCCCAAATACATCGTCATCCCACCCCCTACACCACCTTCCTCACAGAGCTAAGATTCTTCAATGAAATGGCTCATGGAGAAAATCTCTGACAAAGAAATGAAACTGCCGCATTGCTGGTGCAGTGTCTGGCTGAGGCAACAGATACTCAATGCCTCAGGCTCAGAACAGCACAAAATGAAGCTTTGCTTGTTTCAGAGTGTCAGGAGATTTTACCTCGAAGTGGGAGGATTTGCTGAAGGCTTTATCCGAAGGTCTTGTGTGCTCAGAGGAGAAAGCGCAAAGGGTCACTTCCACGCTCATCTGCAGGCTGCAGCCGTTCTCAGTGATAAGAGGCAAACAGGCCATTGACTAGAGGAACAGATAGAGAGCAAAAGAGAAACCTCAGCAAAAATGAATCAATATGAATAAATCAAATGAAAGGAGGGGCAGCCTGTGAAATCTCTGCCAACTGCCTAACATCATTTCCTTTCGTGTGCGACTCCACAGCTAACGTTTTCCCTTGCACAAATCAGCACTGTTCTTTTCCATCCGCAGCTGCTGCAACAAACTGGTAACTGTGTGAACAGAAGCGCTTTGAAAATAGTTGAAAGAATTGCCAAGTGCTTAACAAAACAAGCAAAATCCCCACAGGGCACCTAAACAGCTGGTTAAATCTTAATACACGGAGATGTCTATTGGGCTGGAAAGGAAATTTAAAAGAATAATAGCAACATTTTCTGTTTTCAGCTTTGTGCTACTTCTTTTAATAACTTCTTGCAGAACTCAAAACATTTCTCTTTTTACATCAGGCATTTTAATTTGTCATTGTGAATGAATCTGAAAATTATCTCTAAAACCAATCACTAACTAGTAGATTATTTAAAGGTCACTCTCATTCACATTTAATAAAACACTGTAAAATTTCTTATAACTTGGGTATTCCTCTGGTATTTGCAGCTATGGAGTGTATGCACTATATGACACTTGATAACATCTGAACAAATGGAAGACAAAAATGTATACTTAATTGGTAGGATAAAATGAAAATGTAGTGCTTTACAACACAGCAGCTTTTCTGTTTTCATATAACCCATCAACTCAGATTATACAGTTACACAATAAATTGAAGAGTTTCTATGAAAAAATAATTTTTTGATACTATTTTGCCATTTTCGGAGCTTCCTTTTTAAATGTAAACCATGTAATATTATTATTCTTGTGAAGAAGTTGTTGGGGCTCAATGAAACCCTTTATTGGAGCATAAGTGTGACTGGGGAGTTATTGTGCCTGTGGTTTGCTGTCTGCGATGTTAAGTCCTTATGCAATTCTTATAAAACAACTTCTTTACAAGAATAATGAAAAACAAGCACAATCATCCTTCCTCCTCTTAGAGTGTAGCCCACTGCCTCTCGACTCTGACTCAATCCAAATGAGGTAGCAGGCTTTCTTTTAAGCCTGACCCTGGAATTGCTTTCAGCCTGTTGTCCCAGTTGTCCAGAGCACTTCCAGGTTGTACAGAAACCAGGGCAGTCCTCCCATGACAGCATCCTCTGGTAGACCCCAATGACCCTGACAGAGTTGTGTCACCCATGCAATCCTGTGCATGTCCTAAATGTGTTTAGACCTGAGAAACACTGCCACCTGCCATGGGGGGAAATGACCTGCTCCTGGTGAGCTCATTCTCTCAGTCTTTCCATTATGGCTTTCTGGCCAGGTATGAAACCCTCTGTTATCCTGGTCAGGATGCCATCTCCTTACTCCTGGACGCCCACAACACCAATTTGAATAAGGATGGAGACGTGATGTGAGTTTAAACAGCATCATACCAATGATTTCGCATGATGCACCTTCTAGGACTGGCCCCCTATCAAGCAAACATTGCATCCTACCAAAGATGCCTAAAATGGCAGTTCCCATCAAAAGCAAAATGCCATTTGAACCTACATTAAAGTAATGCTCCACCCAAAAATAATATTTTTTTTATGCTACTTACCCAATGTGGTTTTTAGCAAAACCCAAGAGAATTGTAGTCTTATGTTTCCATTGAATATGGAGTTACTATGGAGTTACCAACATTTCCATTAGATGGTGACCAAAGCTGAGCAACAACAAACAATATGTCCATGAAAAAAAACTCATGTTACTCCACATGTCAATTTATCCAGTTGTATACTCACAAAGTACAAAATACATGCATTTGTTGTTAAATAAAAAAAATTGAACTTGAAGCCTGTTCACACAGGATCACACTTTAGAATTGAAGACAGGACACTTGACCAATGAATGACTGGAAGACTTGGGATTTTAATTCAAAAGCATGATCCTGTATGACGAGGCTTCATGTTTGTTGGCTAAATGTATTGACTTTTCAAAAATGATGCAGCGAAATTCCCTTATGACAAACACCTTTCAAAAGACCCTGAAACAATTATGTGACCTTGTCTCAATCACAAGAGCACCAAGCCTAAAACTGAAAACAAAGACCCGAAAATAATGATTACTGCAATAATAGTGAAAGTCATTCTTTTGGGTTACCGGCCAGACATACGACAAAGATCTACTTCCAGTACCTGTCATATACACTGTAACATTAGTTTGTATGCCAACACATAAGGGGAAGTAACTCAGTGTCTGAGAATCAAGTGATTGCCTTACCTCTCAGTTACCCTTATACAAGGGAGTTAAATTTGTCCAGCAGAAATACTATGGAACAAAATTCCTGAACTGTCCTCTTTGTTGTGACTTTTGATGATACAAAAAGAAAAGGAAACCGTGAATTCAAAACTAGCAACATTTAATATGATTCAATTGCTAATTTTGTAACATAAAAATAATCATGACAAGAATTCCAAAGATACAATCAACAAAATAAGTCAAATAATGCAAAAATACAACTTGTAATATGTAATATGTAATTTGTATATTTTATTTTAGAGTGTTTCTATTTAGGATAATTTAGATATAGCTTTCAGCCTGTGTGCCCAGAGCTCATTACGGAAAGCTGGCATTGTCTGTATCGTGTGATCAAAGTGTTCAGTTACCGGAACAGCAGGCAAGTGCAAATGAGCTCATTAGATCATAAGGACCAACGACTTACATTTTATTTTTAAGGGACAGAAAATGTGTTTTGAAATAGTGATGAATTCAGGAGTAGATAAGAATTCTGGGGAAATGCAAATGTAAAAAAAATGTATTATTATTATTAGAATGTATATGTTTAAGCTTGAATAATCTAACCAGTGTGTATATGCTCGTAAGAATGTGAAATAGATGCTTGGGACTTTAAGATTAACATGTTTCATGTTTAGTTAAAAATATCTTAACTAACAATCAACCATGGGAAGTTATCAGTTGCTCAATTTTCTGACTGATGCAGTACCTAACTTAACCCTTAAACCGTTGCAACTGGCTATAGTACGTTCCCAGTGCAATTTGCCAGTACGCCGGAGCCGAGTATAATTGGTGACGTATATTCGTTGAATGCCGCAACCAGCTATAATCAGTTCCCAGTACAATCTGCCAGCACGCCAGAGCTGATCAGTCAGTGCCGTACATTCATTGAGCAGCCAGCTTATGACCAATGCCACCTCCTAGCAAATCAGCATCACTGTCCTTGGGATTCAGCCACTGCACTAGACTAGCCTGCTAGCATCAACGTTGGCCTCTGTGTGCATGTGTGCAGCCAGTGATTTACTCAATTTTATCAAGGACGTCAGTTGCACCTTGTACATATAATAGTAGATTGTTGCAGTAGTTTTTTTAATAGTTTTTACAGTTCATTGGCAGTGTGCAAAATAATCACCGTTGTGCATGCACTGTGTTGCATTTAAAATTTCACTTTTTCTTGGTGAACTGTGATGTTTCCTTAAAATGTGCAGCAAAAAAGTAGTTGGCGTCCGGGGTGCATTAACCCTACAAGTATGTGGCGGTTTAAGGGTTAAAGCAGCCAGCAAGTCACCATAAATTTAAAAAGTTCTTAAAAGCATTTTGAGAGCCTTTATAACCACAGAGGGAGAAGACAACTCTGCCAGATTTTGCCAACTTCAACCACCTCTCCACTTCCAAGCATCACACCTGACTTATGAAGTCAAAGACTGCAACAACTGAAGCTAGAATCACCCTGCTGTGTGACCATGATATGAATTGTTCAGGTTATATGTTTTTTCATACCTGACATTTGTGCCTGTTTTTTCTACAACTAAACATAAGTAATGATTGAAGTAAAGTTTGAGTATTACATTGGTGAAGTTATCCTGTTGCTTCCTGGCATTTATCAATGCCTGGTGAGTGTTAATATAACAAACTGTGTTCATTTGGTTTACATTCTTCCAGGGATAACAGTTTGAGTGTGGAGCTATAGGCAAAACCTCAAGGGGAGGTTTTCAAAATTTGCCTCTGACATGTTTGGTTATTTGTGCAGCCCTTTCTCAATCCTGGCAGGAGTAGTGGCAGGCTCTTGGCCACTGTGACATTTGAGACACATGTAATGAGTGAAGGTTAAAACATTTAGGTGTGGAAGGGTGTATATGTGAACCGTGCTTATAATTCAAGCATTTCCAGTATTAACGTGTCCACCAATATTACAAAATAATCCTTAGAAGGTTAAAGTAACTTTTGTGAACACTTTTACACAACAAAATAATGTTATATGTCAAAATGAAAAATGACAAAATCAAATATTTTACATTTCTTTAAAGTCGAAAATGCTAAAACGCCTCTAAAAGCCAAAATCGAAAAAGCAAAAAACTTAGTTTTAATTTTTGTCTTACAAGTATTATTTATGTTTTTTATATTCTTTTGCTGTTTTTCTGATGTAATATTGAAATTTCTTCGGATGGCACCGATTTGCCAGCATCTAAGTATCTGGGTACATAGCAAATGTGCCTTGTGTGGTTTTGTGTTGTTTTGCTCTCTAGATTTTCAATTCTTTTAATGACTTTAACTTTTGGTTTATGTTTTGGCTTTGTTATGTCGATTTTTTTTTACTTTCTGACACAACCTTGTTACATTTTTAAACATTCTTTTGTTATTTTATGTGGATCATCTAATGGTCAATATTTTCCAACTGTACTTTTTGAGGCACTTCATTTTTTTACCTTAGTGGCAGAATAAAATTAACCCTAGGAAATGAGAGTTATTGACAGAGAGACCCTCACTCAGTTCACCAGCAGTTAGTCTGTGGCTTGTCAAAATCTTATATATGGAAGTCTCAAGTGTAATTTGGCAAACGACAGAGGAACACTTTATTTCCATTTTGTATTGATCAAAACTGCATATCTTACTCTACAGAGAATTTTGTGCTCTTTGACCAAACCCTTAAACATACATCAGTTGCCTGAGATCAATTCTGCACTTGCTGCTGATGTTTTTACGTGGTGCCTTAGAACTGATTCATGCACAGACCTTTTCTACTTTCTTATCCTTGGATATTTGTCCATAGATTTGGCTTTCCAGTTTTGACTCTCATCTTTTGTGACATTGTGATTTTTTTACTTTACTTTTACTTTTCTTTTTTGTGTGCCTTCATTTTCTCAGGGGCTTGTCTCATATTTTTAGTCCACCTTTTTATCACCAATAGTAGTTCATTGATTGTAGCACAGTAATAAGACTTTCATGCTTACCTGGAGTTTGGGTCCATAGCTGCCAAGTGTTCCATATTAATTACTAAATAAGAATGGAGGACAGAGACCTTATCTTTATGACTGAGAGCAGGAGAAGCCTTAGCAAAGGCTTCAGTCAAATTTTTAAGAACTTTCTTCTCTAAGTAACATTTATTAATGATTGGTTTTGACTTTGTGCGATTGTGGTGTTTACTTTGAATTTTTCTTTCTTTGAATATGTTCATTGCTGTTTGCAAACATGACTGCATACACTTCTTTGTTGGCATTCTTAAATATTTAATCTACATATTACGCAGAAAATGAGCTGGGTGGCATCGTATTTACAAAAAAGAATCTCAGATCTTTCTCAAAATGCTTTTCTATCTCTTTCTTTTAAGGTTTTGCTGTCCATTATTCAGCCAAGCACTATTTTGGTTCTTGACTTCAGATATGGAGCCCTAACTGTATGAATGAAGGCCACTATTTTGGTTCTTCACTTCAGATATGGAGCCCTAACTGTATGAATGAAGGCCACTATTTTGGTTCTTCACTTCAGATATGGAGCCCTAACTGTATGAATGAAGGCCTTTTTCAGTATGTGCTGTAGTGATTTCAACTGTTACCGGCCTAGGACACCTAGGGTTGGAAGTGGGGCATCTCCCTCTGGTTCCTCAGTACCGGCATATTGTAATGCTCTGACAATCATCCACACTCCTGTGGAGGTAACCCATAATCACATGCTGGTGAATCAGTAGATGCAGATGGTGGCTTATCCTGTGTATCTGTTGTTGTCTGTGTAAGGAAACACTTTAAAATACATTCGATAAATGGGGAGTTGGGAACACAGACGTTATCTGGTAGGGGCAAAATCATTCATTTAGATCAGAGAGTAACAACTGACATCCAACATACAAACACTTTTACCGTACCTTGCCTTAATTATCATTTGCTTATACTGAAAAGATTTAGTTCCTCCAGTCCTTCCTGTAGTCCTGAAATCAGTCTTATAACTTTCTTCTCGTCCTTCTCTTAGCACTTATATATCTTTTTTATACCTGCATTCAGTATTCCAAGGAGATTAACTTTAATTTGTGTTAATGCAGACTAAAGATAACCTCTCTTGATTTAAATCCAAACTTGTGGAACTCCACATCCAATTAGACTTCTGTTTTTATTATATTAAGCGAGTAACGCATGCAGTAAAACACCATTTAGTCATAAAAATAATCAATATAGTATTAGAGACATTGTGTACCCAAATAATCCCATTAAGTACTAGAGTTCTCAGCCACTGTCTGGATATGAACAATGATGAGTCTGCTACTATTTCCATGTCCTTAAAAAGTATACTTTGAAAGTGTCCCAACTATATTGCTTAATCATATTTCTCATTTTTCATTTCTTTACAGTTGACTGACCAACTCTTTGTAGGGCACACCAAGGACACCTGTTTTCACTTATAATGGTGTCCAATAACTCTGTAATTGATGCAGATACAGCAAAAGCAACAACAGTTTATTTTTGTGTAGCTCAAAATCACACAAAGGATGCCTAAATTGGCTTTAACAAACACTGTTTAATTGACAGCCCCACAACCTTGACTCTCTAAGAAGACAAGGAACACCTTGCACGAAATAAATGGAAGAAATCTTGTAAGGACAATTCAAAGAGACACTCCCTTCAATGTAGGTTGGGTATGTCATTAATGTCAAAAAATAGGGTAAATACAACACACAAAACAGAATACAAGTAGTCCTGTTTTCAGAGCGAGATGGCCGATCTATCATTGCCACCTCACCAAGTGCAAATGCAGAATGCCATGACAACTCCCAAGGCAAAAGGCATGAAGAGATTATATTAATCATTAAACAGAAAACTAGCAGATATAAAGATACGGATTTGTTTAAATACACAGAAAACAAAGTAGAAATTGATTAAAGTAAATGGAAACCAAACGTATCTGTCTATGAATTAATTGTACAGCTATGGCCAGTTGGCAACAGAGGATATGAAATTGTAAGAAAGAGAGTCAAAGACAAAATCAGACACAGTCAGTCCTGAAGACCTGGGCCAACTAGTCACCTCTCCTGGTCATTCTAAGCAGAATCAGTGCTGGGCCATCCAATCTGATGAAACGACCCTCCTACACTGCAAAAATAAAATCTAAGCAAGTGGAAAGTATGTATATCATGACATTAAATCATGTTTTCCTTACTGATTTATCCAAAAAGTTGTATTTACTATTATTTAGCTTACTTTAAGAAATCTTGTCAATTAAATTTTGCTTACCCCTTTGGCTTCATTTTTTTTTTTTTTTTGCTAAATTAAAGCAAAACAACTCCAATTTAAAGTTTCTTTGTCTAGTTTTTGCATTTTTGCAGTGTATGTAATGATTCCAATGCTGTTTTATCTCAAATGACTTTTTCATAGGCAGGACAACAACTTGACAGAAAAGCTGTGGCACCAAATGCCACATCAGTATACCAAGAAGAGAAACAGAACACAGGAAGGTTACTAACAGTTTATAAATATTGAATTACTTATACAGTGATCCCTCGCTATATCACGCTTTGACTTTCGCGGCTTCACCCCATCGCGGATTTTAAATGTAAGCATATCTAAATATATATCACAGATTTTTCGCTGGTTCACGGATTTCTGCGGACAATGGATCTTTTAATTTATGGTACATGCTTTCTCAGTTTGTTTGCCCAGTTGATTTCATACAAGGGACGCTATTGGCGGATGGCTGAGAAGCTACCCAATCAGAGCACGTATTACGTATTAAATAAAACTCCTCAATGATATACAATATGCTTCCCACGCAGTGCTTCTCACGCTTCAAAGCTCTAACAGCCCGTATTGATTTTTGATTGTTTGCTTTTCTCTGTCTCTCTCACTCTCTCTGACATTCTCTGCTCCTGACAGAGGGGTGTGAGCAGAGGGGCTGTTTGCTTAGAAGATACGGACGCTCCTCTAAAAAATGCTGAAAGAATACCTTCACATTGATCCCTTCATTGCGGCCACTTTATTGCGGTGCTTCGCATACTTAAAAGCCTGAACAGCCCTATTGATTTTTGATTGTTTACTTTTCTCTCTCTCTCTGACATTCTCTGCTCCGGACGCCCACACTTTTTTGAAGAGGAACATATGTTTGCATTCTTTTAATTGTAAGAAAGAACTGTCATCTCTGTCTTGTCATGGAGCACAGTTTAAACTTTTGACTAAAGGGTGTTATTTCATGTCTAGATGATGTGCTCTAATGATGCTAAAAAACGTATTTAGAAGGTCGTAAACAGGTTTTCAATGCTCTAACTGCGAAAATATTAGATTTATAAATAAAGAATCCTACTTCGTGGAAATTCATTTATCTGTCTGGAGCAGATCAACCACTATAAACGATGGTTTACTGTATAACTGTGCGGAGAATATTTATAAACAGTGTGGGAGAGTTTCTAAGGGCTTAAAATATATAAGAATAGCCATACAAACATATGGTTTCTACTTCGCAGATTTTAACCTATCGCGGGAGTTCTGGAACGCAACCCCTGCGATCGAGGAGGGATTACTGTATTTCTATACAGATGACTAACAAACATAAATTCAGTACACACAGCTAATCAGCAGCTCTAGTCAGGGTATGGTAGACTAAAGTAGTTAGTCTTCGGCCGGGATTTAAAAGCAGAGACTGAAGCAGAATCTCTTATAGTAGCAGGCTGACCATTCCACAGCTTCCAGGGCCCTGTACCAACAAGCTCAACATCTCACTGTTATTTTATTAATTGTTGGAATCATAAGCAGGCCGGCATTGTGAAATCTTAACACACTCTGGTAATTAAAAGTTCAGATAAGTAAGTAGAGTCTTGGCCATTTTAGGCTTCATATGTTAACAGGAGGATTTTTGAAATCAGTCCTACACTTACCTGGCAGCCAGTATAAAGTCTTAAGAATTGAAGTCATGTGTTCATACTTTTAGGTTCTTGTAATAATTCTTGCAACATAATTTCGAATAAAATAAAAGCTGTATAAAGAATGATTTCAAAAGACACTGAATGTCCAATTGCAGTAGTTAGTCCTTCTAGAAAAAAATATATAAATAAATGTCACAGTATCCCACATATTAAGTACATGTCTTCATTTTCCAATATTTTTAAGATGAAAAAACATGTTTTGGATAGTTTTGTAATTTGCTCCTTAAATTACATTGCTTGCCGATTCACTAAAACTAACAGATAATTCCAATTGAGTTAAATAATGACAGAGTATTGTTTCAATCGTTTCATTCTATGATTAACATTTCTATTTTTTCTGTATTCAGAGACAAGCAGTTCTCATCAGTCCACACCTTTAACTCATTACCACAACTAATCAACAATAGCATCTGAGAAGCATCATTTGGTCTAAAAGATAGGTACAATTAGGTATCATCTGCATATGAGTGAATATTAATGTTATGTTTTCTAATGATAGTTCCCAAAGGAAGCATGTAAACTGAAAACAGTAAATGTACTAGTACTGATCCCTGTGAGACGCCATATTTAGTTTCTGAGTATAATGATGGATTACTGTCAGCACATTCCTGTTTGTACTGGAATAGGCTGTGGTAGATAGGGGGTGCTCTCGCTCCCTTGAACCCCTGTCAACGACTGCAGACACCAGGTAAAAGTCCTCATGTTGACTTTATTTTTATGCCACAGTGCACAAAGCACACTCTCCACCACTATACTCATATAAATCACTCACAATACTACAATAAACAATCCTCCAGCTCCCAGACGCGTTGCCACCCTTCCACCCAGCTCAGCTCGCCGTCTGGGAGCTCCCACTGTCCTTTTATATCTCCTGACCCGGAAGTGTTCCCAATCTCCAGTCCATGTGATTCTCAATCACTTCCGGGTCAGGTAAAAGCTCTTCACTTCAACCCGGAAGCCCGTCGCTCTTCCTATGACGAACTTCCGGGTCATAGGGCACTGAAGAAGTCCTCGGTCCTCCCTGCAGCTCCCTCTTGTGGCCCCCATGGCATCCAGCAGGGCTGTGCATAAAAAACACATTGTCCATGATGCCCTGCTGGTCTACTGGGGACCTCCATGCTGCAAGGAGGGCTCCACCTGGCGGCTTGGGGGTATTGGCCGGGATAAACAGCCGGCCATCCTCCATAAGGCTTAATAAATAAGAACTAAATCAGGCAAGGAGAGTGCCTCTGATCCACAATGTCATTTTTCAGCCAGTGTAGTAAAACAGATTGGTCAATTGTGTCAAACACTGAGCCTGAATCTAATAATATAGTGTAAGAATGAACACTGTACAGCACCGGACCCGACACAGACTGGACACGGGAGGTACGTGTAAAATAAACAAATTTTTATTTTTCTTTGTCTGTGGGCTACGCCTTCCCCATACCCACAGACACAACACAGTCCCAAGCGCTTAAGCACAGCACTCTTCTTCTCTTTCTGGCACCACCACTCCTCCCAGGTAACCTTGTCCTCCTCCTCACCCGACTCTGGCCACTGAGTGGTGGTCGCTGGCTCCTTTTATAGTTCACCCAGAAGTGCTCCAGGTGTTTGATCACCGAGTTCCGGCTGCACTTCTGGGTGTGATGTATATGTTGCCCCCATGGGCTCAGGAGTCCCAAACACAGCACCCCCTGGTGATGCCTCCGGGACCCAACAGGGCTGCACCCAACTCCAATTCCCGCTGAGCCCTGTGGGAAACAGAGGCACGACTCCACCCCAGGGGGGGCGGCCATCTAGCATCCAAGGGGAGGTATTGCAGTGTCCAGGGCTGTTCCCACTGAATATTGTGTGCAGGGGCGTCCCGGCTGGGCATGGACGCCAGCCGCTTGCCACAATAGTTACAATGGAATTTTCATCATCAGAGATTTTCAGAATGTCATTTACAACATGGGTTAATGCCGTTTCTATACTATGACTTTTGTGGAAACCAGACTGGAATTTCTTAAATAAATTGTGATGTGTAAGGTAAGAGTTAAGCTAAGTGGCAACTACTTTTTCAAATACTATACTTATTAAGTGTATCTGCATGTAAGTCTGACTTTTTAAGTAATGGTCTCATAACTGACACCTTCAGTACTTCAGCAACTGTGCTATTAAGTAATGAACTTGTGAACACCAGGGGTCACTGTTGCCCCTTTAAACCCAACAGACAGATGCTTAGGACACAAAGTAAAAGCACCCAGAAGACTTTTAATTGTTTTCTTCTTAATAATCATGCCCAAAGTACCACAGCCACAATGAACACAAGTAGATCACAATCACAATTCTGTCTCCTCCACACCCCCCAGCAAGTGTTGTCCACCTCCTCCCGACTCTGGCTCACTTTCTGGGCTTCCATAAGTCCTTTAAATAGTTCTTGACCCGAAAGTGCTTCTGTCCTTCCATCCACGTGACTTGCCAGCACTTCAGGGTCAGATGGAGAACTTGTAATTTCTTCAGACTGGAAGTATTTCTGTGCTTCCACCCCCGTGACTTTGGATTACCTCCAGCCTATGTAAACAGTAGGGACTCCCCAGTCTCCCTGCAGTGTCTCCTGGCGGGCACCCACGGTACTCAGCAGGACTGTGAAGCTGAACTCCAGATCACATGGCGCCTTGTGGAAATCCAGGTATCCACTGCTATGCTGCATGGAAGCTGCCAAATAGCATCCTAGGGGAGGCAGTGTCCCATAGCAGCTGCCTTCCCCCATCCTCCCACTCCAGGGGTGTCTCGGCCGGGTTGAGCTGCCAGCCATCTCCTACAAACTATTGATAATACTAAGAATGGGTACTACGTGGACAACAATTGAGCTTTTTACTAGTTTTGTTGGGAATGGGTCTAGGAAACAGATAGTAGGTTTCATTGTGTAAATTAAAGTGAAGATTTCTTCTTCTGTTATAATATTAAAACTACTAAGGTGTGTGTGCAAGGCAAGATATTGTTTGCCAATCTAGTATTAAGGTTGCAAGTCAAGTCAAGTCAAGTTGGGGAGCATGCACTGTTACAGTGCGTTGCCGCACCCAGCTCATGACGAAACAACTCGGGATCCCGGTTGGCATCCCCCCAAGCAGATACGCGGTCCAGTCCCACCCTCCAGAAATGACCCTCTATCTGCCACAGCCAGGTGTTACATGGGTGACCCCCAATCCGTCTACTGATTTCATAGGAAGAGTCACCAAAGACATGAATGTCACTGCCAAGGTAAGTAAAACTGTAGAAAAGGTTGCAATGTGATGCTGAACTCTGGTATCACATTTTCAATTTTCTCTGAACTGCTTAAGTCTGCACTGTAGTTTAGAATTCCAATTTGTTAATTTAGCCACTGTTCTAAACAGTACATGAGGATTATTACTGCTGTTATTTGTTAATCCAGTATTTGTCTGAGCAGTCTATAAGAAAAAGCTTTTCTGTACTTTTTAACACTCTCTGCCAAACCAATTTGAAAGACCTGCAACTTTATTACATTCCTGGTATGTTCCAGTTTTCAACACTTTAATTTAACAATTCAAGTGCTCTCATTAAATCAGGGTGAGTTTCTATGTGTGTTAATCACTTTTGTTTTAATGGGAGCTACTGTATCCAAAGCCTCTCTCAAAGTCACATTATAATTTGATGTTAGCTGATCTAAGTTGTTTTCCACAATATGCTTGACTTTCTCAAAATATCCATAAACATTGATGCTGAGTTAAAATCTAGATATCACACTGTCCTAGTTTTAATTTGTGAAAGTACTGGTAGGGGCAAAACTAAGTCAAACATAATTAAGTTATGATCAGAAATAAAACAAAAATCAAACTGAGTTTAACAAGTAAGTAAACCATTGGCTGAAAGTGTCTATTTCTACATCAGTTTGTATATTAAAGTTCCCGATCAACACTACATGATCATGATTTATAGCTAAATCAGACAAATTGCTGCCAAATTCAGTCGTGAACAATGAATACGGACCTGGGGCCTCATGTATAAACGGTGCGTACGCACAGAAATGTTGCGTAAGACCTTTTCCACCTTCAAATCGCGATGTATAAAACCTACACTTGGCGTTAAGCCACGCACTTTTCCACGGCACCTCATACCTTGTCGTACGCAAGTTCTCCACTTGGTTTTGCAGACTGGCGGCACCCAGCGTCAAAGCAGTGCTACTGTTCCTGTGTGGTTACACCTTTTTTTCCTGACGCGGCTTTATAAATACACTGAAACTAACCGCATATTGTTTATTAGTGTAACGAATCTGATTATAATTAACTTGTAACAATATAATGGTCCAAGGAACAGCCATAGTATTCCAAATACCATAACTGCTTTAGCGTTGTTACTCTCACTTCTCCTTCTTCTTCTTCTTCTTCTTTCAGCTCCTCCCGTTAGGAGTTGTCACAGCGGTTCATCTTTTTCCATATTACTCTCACTGCACCACTCAGAGTATTTATATCACTGTATCTGAGTGTGAATGACAGCAGCAGCTGATCGGAAAGAGAATTATCGGTAGACAGCTTCAAGGACATGCTGTCTCAGCCACTGCAAAATGTTTTAAAGCCTAAACTGTACGGACCTCGCGGTTCAGAAACAGTTTAATCCCAAGAACTTTAAACGCACTCAATCAATTGCTCCTTGTAGAACTGTTTGTACTTATAAGTACAATCACCCCACTGTAAACTTGCACTACAGTTATAATATTGCACAACCTGCACCACTTTATTAAGCGCGTATTTACATATGATGATGATATCATTTTTAAGATGAAATGCAGCAAAATATGTTTATTAAATTATACAGATAAAACTTTAACTTCATTTAAATAATCTATATTCTTCACTGGGAGTGCCGTGAAGGATAGAATAATTAAACATGTACTACGAAGATATTTCATTGTTCCTTAAGCATTTTGAAGAATCGGTGCTAAGCTTACAGATGGCTTGACTTCTACTACAGAGCTGATTGTGTGGCGATCGGTTACTTGGGAAAGAAAAGCAAGGACTGCAGTGGTGGCTACGCTAATATATATTGAATATAAAACAGAAAGAGAAAATAACAACACAGCTAAAAACGCAGCGACAAATTTCGGCAAAAGTTAAATGCTTGTGTGATGAGCACGAGGCGGCTATGCAGTGTCCACAACGGACATGGCCATCCACCGTGCATAAGCTACCTTACTGACATTGGTGGGCGAAGGAGCCACTGATTCTTCTGTTGCCCAGTGCCACCACAAGCCTAAAGCCGCCCCTGAGTACTGCTGCTATAAATTATTTCATCGAAGTGAAACCCATGTTTAATAACGTGCTTTAACTCCTATCATCATAAAAATGATATCATGCATACATCTCAGTATTTTAGTTATTCAGAGAGCTGTAATATCACAAATGTAATGGATTCTGTGTCCAGTTGGAGGAAGAGAGTCGGTTTAAGAAGTAAGTAGTGATTCACACGCATAGAGCACATAGAAGATCAAATACAAAACA
Organism: Polypterus senegalus; assembly: GCF_016835505.1. Lineage (NCBI taxonomy): Eukaryota > Metazoa > Chordata > Cladistia > Polypteriformes > Polypteridae > Polypterus > Polypterus senegalus. The sequence continues at coordinate 51,766,255 of NC_053157.1, forward strand.
AAGCATTTAACGTGCTACTTTAATTACGATGTGATTTGAGAAACTGGTTAATTAAACGATTTTAAGAAGAAGTTTATGATGTTCTACTTTAATGACAAAATAAACTAAATGATTAAAGTGGAAATGTCGAGATTGAAGTTGACATTTCATGCTTTTTCCCCACTGTGTGCCTTTTGTTCTCTGTACCCTAATAAGCTTTCATATGACACTCAGACAGTGGGCTACAACTCGCCTTTTCACGGCGACTTTGATATGTGACTTCTTTTTTATTTCCGGCACTGTGCGATTTTGTGAACGTGAGCTTTCAAGTTTCTCCAACACGCTATGTCACTCGATCAACTTCCTTTTGTTGATTATAACACAGTTTATTTGAACAGATAGTATGTTTTTCCTTTGCCTCCACTTGGTATTCGCTGAAATTCTTATATTTTCCCTCGTGCTTTTCCCATTGTCTTTTCACAGAAGGCTAAGTTTAAGGGCGATTTATATTCATTTGCATATTCAAAGAGGCGTAATTCTGGGAGGAGTTGGGGCGTTACATAAAGCGCGTGCACGAGCGTTGCTTTTCACGAGGATCGGGATTTATGTAGCGGAAGAACGTGGAAGTTTGCGTATGCACAGATTCCTGCATCTGGATTTTTCTGTGCGTAAGCACATTTCGGCTTTTGTGCTTACGCCATGTTATAGTGCGAGTTCTACGCACGGCGTTATACATGAGGCCCCTGGTGTTTTGTATGCTAGTATCACAATTGTGAGGGAATCTGTTGTAATATTCAAAATAAGGGACATCAAAGGATATAAATTCATAAAAATTTTTAGAAATGGTTTACAGTTCATTGCACATAATTATTCCAAGACCACCTTCTCAACCTGTATCTCTTAACGACAGATGGCAACCTCCTCTCACACCAATGGATATTAAATATTAGTCAAATTCAGCTATTGTAAAGACATTGCCACACCTTCAATGTTGCTGTAAGCAGAAAAAATAAAACAAAAAAACCCACTATGCACCATCAAAGGACAAATGCTTCTTGAAGAGGTCTTTTGAAAAAACACGTCTCAAAAGCAGCACCAGGAAAGTGCATAATGAATTGAGATGCAGCTCAACATGCTGCGCTGATGCCTTACACATGCTGTTGCCACTTTCACTTCAGGAAGCTAGGAAGTGAGTGGGGCACCTGGCCAAGCAAATGTGTTTCAATCACAATACTGGCCCCCAGCCAAAGACCCTTCCAGTGCAGCTCTGAACTAATTTATAGACTGTCTCATGGTGCATGTCTAACCAGTCCCTCTAGCAAATGAGAATCTTCAGTGTGCAGCTCCCCCAATTCCTCCCCCCGCCCCACACACCACCATGGCACCATGTGTCTCACAGCAAACAAAAGAGAAAAAAAAAAAATCACACACTAGAAATGCAGCTATCTTGCTTAAACTTTATCCTTCAGGAAAAATGCAAATCAGCTTTCCAGAATACAAACCACAAGCTACACCAGAGACACAAGATAAAATCGCCCACTCATATTTTCTGAGCTACTATCCCATAATAGTATGCCAAACACACATGAAAATGTTGATGCATACCTCAAACAGGCTCAAAAAGACACGACTAATGGTGGAAAAAAAGATGTTTTTACTTTACATTTTTATTTACGTATTAAATGTTGATTACAACACTCCTCAGTTAAGGTTTTAGTTTATAGTATCTTCATATATAATGCGCTACCGTGGCTGTTCGTTTGTCTGTTCAGCATTTTAAATCACCCGTAGCTTGCAAACTGTCTTATTGACCTGAAATTTGGTACACATACTGCATACTACATGACATCTGCTATCTGCTTTCAGGGTGATGATTGACCTCCAAAGTTATTCCTCTTTTTATTTTATTTTATTTTAGAATCAACTCTCGGTAGCAACCAGCAGGATGGCCGTGCGGCGCATGTGTATGGGCCCCGTTCTTGTCCCTACCACCCTCACTGTCACTTCCCCTACCTCTTCATATCTTCAATTCATTCTTGAGGCAGATTGAAGACTTAAGTGCCAGCTTAAGTAAAAATTAAGGAAAACGTACTAAGTAATTGCAGCACAAACACTGACTTAATCAGTTTTAACATGAAAAGAAGAGAAGCGGGCTGCTAGGGTGGAGAAAAGAAGAGCTGCTCAGGAAACAGCAAGTGCATCAACCTCTGAGCAAATGAATGTTAAATGTGCAAAAAACGAGTATGAAAACTATGAATGCTCAAGTCAAGTGTATTCACTGCACATTATTGTGCAGTGTGCCGTTACTGGTTTATATATAATCCCTGCTTGATTTGTGAACAAGTGAACTTATAACAAGTCTCTTATTGATTTAACTGTTCAATAAAAATACGAACATTTCAGTACAATAGCTTAACAGTTCAAAATAGTAATGCGAGAAATTATTTGTGTATTTTCCTTAGAGAATAATTTATATATATGCTGTATATATATATATAGTAATCAAGACGGTTTATAGCGCCCGACCCGGCACAGACTGACACAGAGGCACGTACAAGATTAACAAAGGCTTTAATATTCTTCAGCTGTGGAACACGTCTTCCCCGTGCCACACAGCACAACACAGTCCCAAAGCACAATTACAACACCACCAAAACACTCTTCTCTTTTAGCACCTCTCCTCCTCTAGCTTAGTCCTCCTCCTCCCAACTCTGGCTCTCGAGTGGTGGTGGCTGGCCCTTTTTATAGCCCACCCAGAAGGGTTCCACCTGGTCCTAATTGCACTTCCGGGTGGGGCTCAAGACTCGTCCAGCCAGGCTGTTGACTCCATGCAGCTCCCCCTAGCGGCCATCCGAGCTCTCAACCAGGATGTGGAATACTCCATCTCCCATGGAGCCATGCAAAAGGTTGGGGGATCACCGTCGGCCAGGGAGGCTGCCACCAAGCGTCCCGGGGAAGGTATTGAGCTGCCCATGGTTGCTCCCCTGGAACAGCTGCAGCAGGGGTGTCCCAGCCGGGCATGGGACCCAGCTGTCCATCACAATATATATATGCAATCCTTTTTAAGTGCCCTTTTCAGAAGCAGATTTCAAATTCGATTTTTTTGAAATGCAATTTAATGTTTTTCTCAAATTATGGAGTGCTTGGAGAGCTCTACAGTCAGAGTTTCACTCCCAAAGCTGGAACAAGACAAACTATATTGCTGTTTATCTTGCTATTACATTCCTATACTGTTATGTCTGCTGTAAATTGGACATAGAGTAAAACAGAGACCAGAAGATAAAAAATGCCTAATTTTGAAAAACCATAATCTGTCTTGTCCTTCAACAAAGTAAGAATCGTAAATAAAAACTGAAGATAGGTAAACTAAGCAAGAATTCTTTGAACTGGAAAATCAAACATAAAAGCACACACTAAAAATAAAATCCAAATTTAAAAACTACGAAGTGAGAGGTACTGACCTGTAAACTAGTAACTCCAGGATATCATGGGTTGCACCTACTTAATGTTCCTAGTTGGCAAGAGGTTCCAAGGGATAAGGATACCACTAGGATTGCCCCAAGGAAGAGCTAAGTCCTGAACTTTCATGACAGAGAAAGAGAATGGCAGAAGGAAAACTCAAACACATGTCAGTATTGGAACTAAAGGGCTGGTGAAGGTGGCATTTCATCCTGTATGTCTACTGTCTGCCATAGAATCACATTGTTCAGAGCTACTAGTATGAGATGGGGAAAGAAATAGAAGTTTCGTCTCAGCATTGCAGATGATTAGGAATGCCTTCTGAATAAAGAATAAGTTCAGTATTAATTTACAACTATGGGATACCATTATTTGCCGCTGGAAATAATATTTTTAAGTGAAGAATATTTTTTATAACTTTTAAATAATATCATGCCTGGTTTTTGCAGGTTAAAATGGGTTTTATGGGGCACCAGACTGAATGTGAAAACAAAATGCTTAAAAATGACCAAATACTTCCACTTTCAAGCTAAGCATTTTCTTGAGTATTGATGAGTGTCTTGAAATTGTACACAGTATATATGGTGCTTTTGGAAAAAAATAGATTTTGCCTTTTTAAAAGAAATCTGGCTTGTGCTGTCCCTCCAACAAACTGACTATGGACTTAAACATAAGATTACATACTATAAGCAGTCTCTATATCTACATGTCACAAACAGCACTATCCCATTTTTCTCTGTCTTGGGACATGGCCCTCTTACAGTCAAGGGCTGTTGTTTTTTTCAGTTTCTTCTTTCTATATGAGGTCTGTTTGAAGACTGAGAGTCAGACATTCTGTAATGTAGAAACATCTGAGGAAGACTGCCGACTATTGCTTGATGCTTGTCAAAGCCACCTCTTAGGCATGGGGAAAATGCCACCTCTACCTTTCATGCACATTTACTAAACTGTATATATACTGCTATATACAGTAAGACGTTATAATATGGATGTAAATATAGACAAGCCTGATGCATTTTTTGATCCTCATTTTTTGTTTTGGTGTTGTTTTCAGCAGATTTTTGCCTTCTTTTTTTATAAACAGAGAGGAACAATAGTTTGGTAGTTTAATGCAGTAACTGCCTAATAGATCATTTAAAAGTCCATTTTCTGTTAGCACAAGGGAGACATTATCTTTTCTTTTTAAAACATAGCACCTGCAGACCACTTCCTACTGTGCTGTGTGACGGCCAAAGACAAACTGCTTTTGCTTTCTTCAGGCCTTCTTCTCAGAGGAACAATTCTTGTTCCTGGTTTCTGACATCTGACTTTCCTCCTAGGGAATGACTGACAAAAGGAGCTTCTGGTCTTTTCCCAAAAAGAGAGCAAAAGAAGCTGTGAGGCATGTTCTTAATCCTCACATGCTTCATCTGGGAAAGCAGAGCAGAAAACTCAAGAACTTAGAGAAAAACCCACAAAGACACAAGGGGAATATGCCAACTCCTCACGGAGGGAACCAAGATTTAATTTTGCTTCTAAGAGCTATAAGGCAACTATACTAACCACTGTGCCACTCAGGCATGAAATATACAATTAATACAGTTTATTTAATTTAAAAACTTTCATGAAAAATACCATCCAATGCCACTTTGCCTGTGCCTAGGATAACAATTTATTTAGATGCAAACTTATGCAATTGGAATCCAAGATTCTCTCCTCCTTCTTCTTTTGGTTTCTCCCATTTAGGGGTCATCACAGCTAATCATCTGTCTCTGTCTAGCCCTGTCTTTTACATCATTTTCTGCCACACCAACTACCTTCATGTCCTTTCTCATCACATCCATAAACCTCCTCTTTGGCCTTCCTCTGTTCCTCTTGCCTGGCGGGTCCATCCTCAACATTTGTTTCCAGATATACCCACCATCTCTCCTCTGCATGTGCCCAAACCATCTCAAGCTAGCTATGACTTGTTAAAAAAGATACAATAGCGTCTGAGCCACTTGACATATTGCCTGACAGGAACAGATAAGTTGCAGTTGCTTTCTTATATATGAATGAAGTTTGCATGCAGTTTACATGATTATTGAAACATATTGTCCATATATAATTAATGTTCTCAGTTAATACCAGTTCATTTGATTCACAGATTGTTTGATTCACAGGTTAGGACAGAAAGAATGCAACGTAACATAGGACACAGAGTCTGTGTAAAACGTAGACTTGCTAAGTTAGTCGTATAATACATATACCTGGAGACAACTATGAATGAATTTTGCTTAAAACTAGGTGGGAACAATTAAACGGTTCACTCAGCGCCACATTTCTAAACCAATCCAATGCCTCCTAAATGTCGTGCTCAATGAGGGGTGGGGATTTTTAACCATGAAAATCAGCGGTGCTCTTGTTAACATGGACCATCAGAGTGCAAGCTTCTGCTTACAATGAAATGTCTACTGTCAAAAAGTCTCCCAAAAACCCTATTAGACATATAAATGTGTGTCACATGTTCCGAGAGGACATTGCACATTTTAAAAATAAACATAACCTGATGCAAGGGAAATACCTTTCTGTAGCATCAGATTATACATTGGCATTCGCTGAGATCAATGAACAAATGGTAAACGTTAATGGTATGTGGTCACAGGTGCTATGTGTGCCTTCTGTTATTCAGCATTACAATGATAGTGCATGAGTCGATGTAAGCTATTTCTTAACCTTTATTAAATCTTTCTGTGTTGCGTCATGTCAGTTTGTGTGTAACACTACACACCAGTGTCACTTTGCATAACCAACCCTTGATATACGCTTTCAATTTTTATGCTCGGCAGGGATACATCCCTCCTGTATGAGCACAGTAAATGCAGACTTTGATTGTGTCATGTCCCATATTCACATTTTCTTGAAATTTATTCACAAATGCAGCATAACTCACAAATCTACTCCTCTTGTAATAACTTAAGAATTAGAAAATGAAGCAAATATGACATAAAGTGGAGGTTAATTCTATATTATTGCACTAATTAGACATTTCTAGACAAAGTGGCTTGCTTAATGCATCTTTTGAAGTATTATGACATATTTTTGTGAATGTCATGCACAGGGAAGCAATGGACTAAACACTGATTTATGAGGAAATGTGATTCTTAATGCCTCACTAATTCATACTTTCAAGATCAAAATTAAAATCCTAATAAAGACACTTCTTACTTTTCAGGAAAATTATAAGAAATGAAATGAATTACATATAAACTTAAATGTACACACTAAATTAAAATTGAAAAGGGTAAGTAATTTTTTCAATGGCTGAAATCAAACAACTGAATTAATATTTGGGAAAATGAGAACATAGTGTTAGCCAGAAAGAAAATGAGAAGACTCAGTGTCGCTTCACGCATGTCTAGCAGTGGCATTGGCTCTACATCTAAGAAAGGCATCTGCAACTGTGCAAAATGTAACAACCTCAGGATGAAATGGAACATGATCATGATTCTTAACTCTGAAGAAAATCTGTAGCTTTTAGTACATTGTTAATTCATGATAAAGCTCTTTTACAATATTAGGAAAGAGAAGAGGGTCGTATGTTCACTTTGATGGAGTTGTCTTGAAACACAATGTCTGTATTAGTGTATTGATTTCATTTTTGACTGAATTTTGCTTTATTGTTTTTGTTTTGTTGTCCTAATCATAAAAATCATGCAAATACTGTACATTCACCATCACTTTCTTAGTAACTGCACAGATTCCTTTTCAGCATTTACAATATTCATTATAAACAAGTGTGCTATCTTTGTGAATGTCACACATGGGTGTATGATATTTTTCTTCCTGAGCAGATGGCACACAATTCAGATACCATTCATTTCACACAAGTGTGCTAGAGTGAGTAAAGGTAATACCGGTCTTTCACATTCATCCCCAATGACCCAAAATATGCAGGTAAGCTGCATTTTCAATTCTGAGAAAAATAGAATAGTACATTATACTAGAAGTTGTACACAATAGTACAGTAAATGTATATTACACATTTAGTCTAAAATAAAACAATGTAAGCATGTTTTGAATTACAAAACATGTAACAATAAGTCTTCAAGAGTTTTAAGTATTTATTTATGAGGAAAAAGATGGTGTATAATTTCATTCAATTCCAGTATGCACACTAGTCCCGCGAGACTTCTTGCACGTCACGCCCTACTTACAAACAATTTCTCGGAGACACTTTAGGTCCAGCGACACAAGGAAGTGAGACAAAAGGACAGCTGCTGTACAGGCTTTTAAATGATTAACGTGCAGCGCGACCTGCAGATCACGCACCACAGCACAAGCAGTAGCTAGCTTAAAGGACAGCTGCTGTACAGGCTTTTAAATGATCAACGTGCAGCGCAACATACAGATCACGCAGCTCAGTAGCATCTAGCAGACAGCCAGCAACTGAATATTCCGCATCTCCTTAGCGAAGCGAGCAGAAGGCAAGGCCCCCTAGTGTTATTTATATATATATATTATATATTGTGACAGATAGGGGTGCTATCGCTCCCTTGAACCCCTGTCCACGACTCCAGACACCAGGTAAAAGTCCAATCGTCGACTTTATTAAATTGCCACAGTGCACCCTCTCCTCCACTATACTCATACAAACACAATAATAACTACAATAATACAATCCTCCAACTCCCAGACACGTTGCCACCCTTCCACCCAGCTCAGCTCGCCGTCTGGGAGCTCTCACAGTCCTTTTATATATCCTGACCCGGAAGTGTTCCAATCCCCAGTCCATGTGACTCTCAATCACTTCCGGGTCAGGTAAAAGTCCTTTTTCTTCTCACCCCGGAAGCAAGTTGCTCTTCCTCTGACGCACTTCCGGGTTATAGGGCATAAAGGAATCTTCGGTCCTCCCTGCAGCTCCCTCTTGCGGCCCCTGTGGTATCCAGCAGGGCTGAGGATAAAAACTACACAGTCCATGACTCCCTGCTGGTCTTCGGGGCACCTCCATACTGCAGGGAGGGCTCCATCTGGCGGCCTGGGGGTATATATATACAGTATATATTATATAAAAAAATCTTGGGTCGAGACGTGATCATCTCGGAGAGACACTTTGAAGTCCCGCGAGACTTCTTGCACGTCACGCTCTACTTACAAACAATTTCTCTGAGACACTTTAACGCCCCTTGACAAAAGGAAGTGAGACAAAAGGACAGCTGCTGTACAGGCTTTTAAATGATCATCTACTTTTTATTATCATTATGGTAAATGTCTTGCTTTTCCTTTTTATTGTACATTCTTGCCTTTTGTTTTTATTATTATGCTGTAATAGTCTTAAAAAGGGAAGCACTGAGAAAGTTCTTTGTTTTCCTAGATTTCTAGGAAAATGGCTTGGGGGGTGGAGGCTTAATTGGTTCTGTTAATGTTATAAAATACATTAGAACAACATGGTCCCATTATTCTGATGACACTCAGTGAGGCTTTCCTTTCCTGGCAGAGCCTTACATGGATAGTATACAAAATGATTCTTTAATACACACTAAAGATAAAATTATTATTTGTGTCATGATTTTTTTTTCTACATTCCCATTAATAATAATAATAATAATAATAATAATACTTCGGTGGGTTGGCACCCTGCCCAGGATTGGTGCCTGCCTTGTGCCCTGTGTTGGCTGGGATTGGCTCCAGCAGACCCCCGTGACCCTATTCGGATTCAGCGGGTTAGAAAATGGATGGATGGATAATAATAATAATAATTATTATTATTATTATTATTATTATTATTATTATTATTATTTACATTTACGACGTATATAGCACTTTTCTCACTATTCAAAGCACTTTGCAAACTTCATGCAGGAAGGACCCGGGACATGAACCCATGATCTCCTAATGGAGCTAATGCTTCCTGATGTAGGCAGTGTGCTATACATACAGTATATTGCATTATTACATAAGGCTTATTTAAGATGTACAGTACCTGTAATTCAGAGGGTAAGCCCATATGGATGTGATAACCTTTCACTGTTCTGACAATAATGACACAAAATTAATTTTGTGGGATGCTTCAGGGTCATCTTTGAAAAAGATTCACAAATGGGCTACACTTTAGTATCTTAGGGAAACTAATATAAATGTGTTAAAATTATTTTTCATTAACATTTTACATAGCAAATATTACACACAAACATGCTATCCATTCATAGCTAAAGACATAGAATACAAATGTACTGCACTCTCAGTTTTGAGAAAATCTTGCTTTTTAAGCAAGCTGTATTTTTAACCTTGTGGAACACTTGTTTAAAACTTTCTGGAAATTCCTACAGAAAGGGACATAAACATGTTATAAAATTAATTCCCAAGTATTTCCCATGCCACTATGCTAAGGATAAATCCAGAAACTCCAGAGGAGAGTTCACTCAAGTGCACTAGACACTATCTCTGTGAGAAACTCCCAAGAAATTCTCACATACAGTGGGAGCTATAGACATTTGTACATAGCAAATCCTGTACGCTTTTAACCAGATTAATGAAAATATTTTTTCCAGTATTTCACCTGCTAATATTTTAAGCCAGCTAGAAAGAAAATGTCTGTTTTAAACTCTAATCAAACTGACTAATAATATTTACATTTTCATATGTTTGCCTGGCATTGCTTGCCAGATTTAGCTCTTCCATTTCAAAGTCAACTAAGGACAGTTAAGAAGAGTTGTACTTGATGGAAAATAATCAAAGTAAAGGTCTTCAGATCAAAGATAAACTGTTTTCTGTATACTTGGCATCCCAGTTGCAAAGAAGTACTTATGTATGATAAAAAATAGGACCTTTTACTGAGATAAAGATATACAGTGTAGAGGCACATCTGTCCTAGTAGGCTATTTGCAGCCTATCATGGGGGCATTTATTCAAAATATTTGTAAATATATTTTAAGCAGAAATATTGTTTGGAAAGACAGCTTTGTGAAAAGTCTAACGTGCAACACTGAAAGCCTCTGCCAAAGAAAATATCACAAACCTGCTCATTCATTTTTTAAGATTTCTTTTTTCCACACAGGAAACACACTTAAAGCAGACATTAAAGTATAAAAGACAACAGTTAATTGTGGGGCAAACACATGCAAACACAATAACACACTAACTGAATTGCCAATGAACCAAAAATCATCTTCAGTAAGAGTAAGAGGAGGAAATTGCTATTTGTAATGTATATACGAAAAGTATACTTTAAAGAGCTTTACAATAAGTATAGGGATTACAATTTCAAAGAAAACAGATACAAATTTAAATAAGTAAGTAAGTAAGTAAGTAAGTAAGTAAATAAATAGGCAATACAGATAAAAAAAACTAAAAATGGATATGCCCCTTTGGAAGTAAGCATAACTTAAATGATTATTAAATATATGCAGTTTTTAAGTTTCTAATCATTACAATGGTAAAAGTCTGATCTGACAGTTATTTGGCCAACAAAAAACTCTAGTCAGTGGAACAGCAGAGAATAAAAAACCCCAGGGGTTCCAAGGTCAAAAGACCACTGATCACCCTCCTCAAACTAAGGTCTGAGTGCTGAAAGACAGCACATTGTTCCACAGTGCCACCTTAAAAAGAAACGAAATGGACTTACTTAAATCCCAGTCAAAATAAAGTTAACAGTATCCTTCACTCAGATTCACTCACATACACAATCCTTTCTACTTTTGACTTATCTTGACAGAGAGTCTTTAACTATAGCTTTTTCAATCCACCTGTGTGAACCACTGAATACAAATTAGGGACAAATGGACACATCCTCATTGTGTTTGAATTTTCTCACCAGAGTACTCAGCTTTCACTCTGTATCACAAACACTTTATGAGCTGTTTCACTGTTTGATGTAAAGTACTCTTAGAACACACATAACAACAGATCCAGAGAAGAGTCTTACTGTACAACTTCAGAACTTTCTAGGTGTTAGAAAGAACCATGATCTAGGATAAAGTATGGCTATTTATAGTTAAATAGTAAAACTAGGGCTGGTTTAAAAACTATTTTTTAATAAGAATAGACCATTTATAGTTAATTATTTCATTTACCTTACCGCTCTTTTCCCAATTTAACTTTTTTATTTTTCCTTGTGGGTGGCACAGTGGCGCAGTGGTAGCGCTGCTGCCTCGCAGTTCGGAGACCTGGGTTCACTACCCGGGTCCTCCCTGCATGGAGTTTGCATGTTCTCCCCGTGTCTGCATGGGTTTCCTCCGGGCGCTCTGGTTTCCTCCCACAGTCCAAAGACATGCAGGTTAGGTGGATTGGCGATTCTAAATTGGCCCTAGAGTGTGCTTGGTGTTTGTGTGTGTCCTGCGGTGGGTTGGCACCCTGCCCAGGATTGGTTCCTGCCTTGTGCCCTGGGATTGGCTCCAGCAGACCCCCGTAACCCTGTGTTTGGATTCAGCGGGTTGGAAAATGGATGGATATTTCCTTGTTTTATCTTGCCTGCAACTCCAACTGGCTCAAACAGGTCTGAGAATTAATGCATTTTTTATCATTTATTCATACTCATACACCTAAGATGTGTGAAACGCCAGTAATAACATAGTATACAAAATGGGAACAATACTACTTAATTCATATATACAGTATCACCTGGAATACTCACAGACTACACCAAACAAAAGAGAAACTTAACCACAAACAGTGTTTGACTATCCGGCCATATTTTTGTGTGCAAGATATGGCAATGGCAGAATTGAGTGCTCTGAAATTATATGGCTTCATCCTGGTAAGTACATTAAGAATTGAGATTTAGATATACATATTGTAACATTAATGACAGACACCGGCATAATTTTATGACTTTTGACACTTTAATGTGTTCCGGTAAGGATGGCTGATTCACAGGCACATAAAGATCCCTGAAAATAACTATTCTGGAGATAGATTAGGAAAGAAAGCACAGTGTTGGTTGCTGAGATGTGGTTTCAAGATAATAAACTTAAATTACGTTTACCCATCTAATACATTCACAACATGTTAGCAGAATTTTGGTCTTTTTATGTGTGTTTCTGGTCAGAGTTTTGGGTGAAACACAAAGTCACTGTTAATTTGTTACTTGATCAGCAAAAAAAAAAGCAATAAAAGATAAAATGTATTTTCCTGTGAAAATAAACAGTAAACAAAGACATCAAAAGTTTATCATGTTGCTCTAAACACAGTTTGATCACAACAAATCAATTTCTGTCTGGCCAGGTTAGATTTTTTTTTATTTTATACAATTAAATTGTGTTGAAAGGTAAGTTTTACATCACAACTTGGAAAATGTGGGTAGAATTGTTTGGCTCAGAAATTTTATAGTTTTAAAGGACAGTGGCCTCTGGCCTGCCTAAAACGTAGTTCAGAGATCAAGCATAAGAGTTGTTTTGCTCATGAGAAGGATGAAATTATAGGCAGATACGGAACAGAGGTCTTGCCTTGCTTGTCAATATGGGCACCAGTGGTTCAAGAAGAATCATGGAGGTGAGAAGAGAGAGTATTGTGTGATTGAAGAAGTGAGTAAGTGCTTCAGGCACCCCACATGGCAGATAGGGGATAATCTGTATTGACTCATCCAAAGGGAAGTTGATATTTTTAAAACTTTCTGCTCTCTTAAAGTGTAAAAACTCCCTTCTGTTTTTATTTTTTAATAAAATAATACTCTTGTGTGCTTCTGAGTTTCTCTTGGATGTTTTTAGTGGAAACCAGCGTCTGTTCTGCAGTACTCTCAAAAGGCAAAAGATAAACACAAATAGAAAGTGATCAAAACAAAAGACTGATTCACTTTTGCTGCCTCAAGAATACATTTAGGCAGGGTATCTCAATGAATGTCAAATTCATATACATCAAGGTGTTTTTTGTTTTTTTTTTAATTTCATTATTCTACAAAGAACTGTTAAATTGTTAATATATTATTAGCTCCATGTCATATCAGAACTTAACTATTTCTTTAATAAAAAGCAACCCTTTAATGGTGTTTTTGGTATGAAACTTATTCTTGGGCCATACTGGAATATTTGTTTGTATGTGTAGTCTTTCCTAATGTTAACATTACCTCACCTAACTAATCATATCTGCCCCCATTACGCTAATGGCTAAGGAGACATGCAAGTTCATCCACCATGTGTATCATAAAAAAAAATCAATCAAATGATGGCATGCTGGTACCTGATCTGTCTCGAAAGGCATCAGATCATTGTGATAATAATTCTTTGCATTTATATAGTGCTTTTCTCACAACTCAAAGCACTCAGCAATTGCAGATTAAGGGCCTTGCTCAAGGCCCCAACAGAGCAGAGTACCTTTTTAGCATTTACGGGATTCAAACCAGCAACCTTCTGATTGCCAGTGCAGATCCCTAGCCTCAGAGCAACCACTCTGTCACTCATGATACAAGCACGAGGCTTAATACAGCAGTTTAATACAGACAGAATACAGCAATATTCATTTAAATTTTAAATAAACTGAGAGCCTCCCAAAACCCTCTGTCCCAGAAAATATATATTGGGTAGGAACTGCCTGAATTGAAACAGGAACATCTCAAGTTTAGAATTTAAGCAACAATAACACAGAAAGAAAACACAGATTATATACACTGCATGACTCAAACACAAGAATCTGGCATTCTCCAGGAGCAATGTTGAACTCTGGTCAGGCATTTGCTGGACAGCGAGTGATTGGGAACAATTGAAAAAATGAAGTTCTACATACCTATTTTTGCCCTGAGTCCTGACTCTGCACTTCTTTCAAACAGGGTCATCGTATTGGTGCTTCTTTTTCACAAAATGCAAGGAACACATGCAAGTCTTTCTAAGTGGCATTTTTAAATAAAGTTGTCTTCAGTGGTGGGTGAAGATCAGGACACCTCCATCAGACTTATGGAGTTGAACTAAATGCATTCCTGTTATTGATCTATTTTCTTCTTTATTTCAAATCAAATTACTGTTATTGCTCTTAAAGAAGCATATGATAATGTGTGATAAAAAACAAAAAACAAAAAAGATGGTCACCACTTTAATGTAGGACATTCAAGCACCATCACTAAACTCGAAAGTTCAGATTACACATGTGTACACACATCCAAGTGTAAAAAAATAATGATACAGGGTCAGCAGAGCTAGTCCTATGAGTTGGAGACAGGGTTGTAGAACCTTGCAAAAACACAATTTGACATACTACAAAAAGCATTATTTTTCTAAATCAAAAAAACAGTCAGTCATTGTCCAACCTGCTATATCCTAACACAGGGTCACAGGGAGCCATTCCCAGCTAACACAGGATGCAAGGCAGGAACAAATCCCGGGCAGGGCACCAGCCCACCGCAGGGCACACACACACCAAGCACAATTTAGGATTGCCAATGTACCTAACCTGCATGTCTTTGGACTGTGGGAGGAAACCCACACAGACATGGGGAGAACATGCAAACTCCACGCAGGGATAACCCGGGAAGCAAACCCAGGTCTCTTTACTGTAAGGCAGTAGCGCTACCACCGCACCACCATGCCACCCACAAAAAAGCATATTGGGCAAATTATGGAACATTGAAAAAAATTCTTCAGAAGAAAAAGATGACAGTTGTTATAAACATTTTAATAATAATTTAAATTACTGTGATAAGCTTATTTATTTGCACGACATCTGGTGGGGTGTCTCATTGGCTCTAATGCAAAAAGTCTCTACATTTAAATTAGGTAGCAATAAAGATGACATACACTGAATATACAGACCTTGAGTGGTTGGTGTTGTTGCCTCACACCTCAGCTCTTTTTTCAGATTTCAGTTTGCGCAATCCCTTTGTATTTGTGTAAATTTTCTTCCACTTCTCAAAGACCTACATGTTAGGTTAAATGTGTCCAAACAAGAGAATTGTAGCATTTGTGTGACTTAGTGTGTCCTATAATGCACCAGTGTCTTGCCAAAGGTTGCATCTAGCATTAAATCTTCTGGGGAAGTTTTAGTTGCCCAAAACTTCGTAATATAACACATAAGTACAGAAAATGAATTAATGCACAAGATATGTTTATAGGACTGTAAAGTTGATTTAAAACTGTTGACCTAATACAATAATTGTGGAAGGACTGGCAATGAACCAAAAAACATAATGATGCATTGCAAATAAGTTTGAGGCATTAATAATCTTTTGATTTGCCAGAGTTCACTGCAAAATACATTTATAAAGGTGATGACATAAACAGTAATAAAATGTTTGTTTCAAATAATGAGTTCAGAGAACCTACACAAACGCTAAGGACCCAGTAGGGTCAACTGATAAACTGTCAAATTATCCGCAAAACAATTGCCCACACATTCCCAGCACACAATTTAATTATCACATAATTCAGAAAAGTTACCTTATAATGCTTGATCTTCTGTGATTTCACCTCACTCACCTCTTCTTTCAATGGAATGTCTGAAGATTCTTAAAATGAAACATATCCTCTTATATATCATAGCCGACCCACTTCCATTGGGGAACCATATTAGGTAGGCACTACTCAAAACTGGCAGTCCTACTCTATGAGTTTTGATCAGGGGTTTTGAATGTTTATGTCATGATATTTCAAGAATAATTCTGAGTTGTCAAAAACTATCTTGAGAACTCTGTTCATTTCTATGTTGGTTGTATTGAGAAGTCAAGCAAAATGACAAGTTTATTGGCTAATTAAAACGATTATAATATGCAAGCTTTCGAGGTAACTCAGGCCTCATCTTCAGGCATCTTGAAAGCTTACATATTGTAATCTTTTTAGTTAGCCAATAAAAGGTGTCATGTTGCTTGACTTCTCACTACATTCATAATGTCTAACACAGTACAACATCCTAGTACTACGATGGTTGTATAATTTTGAGGTGGGCTAATTAGATTTGACTATTGGTTTACCTCCCATGATGTCACAAGGTCCAGCTAGAAGAACATGCAGGGAAAATTATTAGAGTAGTGTGTGAGGCATGATTACCAAGTATCACTTGGAATTATAGCCTAAAATCTTAAAATTAGCCTAAAAGCTGCCCAACTGAAATAGACAGTAGTGTCATACCATTTGTATCAGTATACAATACATGTATTCATTTGAACAGATACTTGATACCTATACACTTTTACAAGTCAAGGTGGTTAGAATCTCTCTCTTGCACTGAGGTAGCAGTTTTACAATACATTTCCACTCACAGAGTGACAGAAGTGTGCATGTTGTTTAGCACAGGCAAGTACCAACTTCACTGTACTCTGTACAGGAAACAATATTGACTCTGTAAGTTTTAAAAATGTAACATACTGGTTATTGCTTTCCTTTACTACAGATTCAACTTTCATACAAAGTCAGCCATTATGAAAACATTAGTATGTATTAAACGTCCTTCAGATTATGAATATTTGAACATATTGGCAGTTTTATTTTTCAACTGAAACTGAAGATTTTTCTGTGTTATTTTTTTTCCTTTCCAGTCTTTGCAGTATCTTTTTGAATATCTAGCCCACATGCTGACTGATATTGGCACTAGCTAACAAGATTTTTTTTCCGTCTTTCTCTATACCTTATTGTTTCTTTTCTTTGTCAGTTAATCGTGCCCTTGAGATGTTTGATTATTTTAAATGCCTTTTCATGTTTATTTCTACTGAGTTTAACCTGCAGCTACAGTTTCCCTGCAACTACACTGACCTAATATACAGATTGTGGCATTGAATATTGCAGCAGCACTGGGTGCAAGGAAAGAAGCAAACGTTGTAGACGGTGCGCCTGTCCTTTGCAGTCACTAAAGAGTGTGCTTGAAATCTAGTCACATAATATCTGTTTAGTTTTAATTCTGTTACTCTGTTATTTTAGTAGATATTTGATATTGATCTGGTGGACAGGGCCACTTTAATGGCATCATAGGCCCCGGGGCAAAGTAGTACGCTGGGGCCCCTGTTTTGATAGCAAAACAGAATTTACTAAGGCAGGTGTCCCCAACCCCCGGTCTGCGGCCCACTACCGCTACCAGAACGCTTGGCCATGGGGCTTTGCAGCGGCGCTGAGAGAGGAGAGAGACCGAGGTGAGAGAGTATTACAGCAAAGTATTTTTATGTTTCTGACAATTTCCCCATATGACACGAGTCTATAGAAATCTTGTTACTACGAAGTACATTAAGCAGCATATACTTCCATTACAAAGACGTGACCATGAAATGCTTGAATGAATTATCCACAGAGCTGTTAGTTCTGTGGTTGCAGCTCAGTTGTGCACATTTGCACAACGATCCCCAAACAGAAACATTGTAAAAAAATGTACTTTCTTCAGACTTTCCTCATATGTTTTTTTTTTTTGCTGTTTTTGTTTTCTGTGGTTTACAGTGATACCTTTTGCTTATTGCTTGTCAACATTTCAAAAACATCAATTGGAATTAAACTCAATGTCACCCTCCTATAGAAACGGCAGACACAAAAAAACGATAACAGTGTTAATGTGATGTGCAATCTGTTAGAATGACAAATGCAATGCATATGTCTTTGTTATAAGCAAAAAAGAAGAAAAATCTCAGGTTGCAAACGTATGCGAACTGCTCCATTTGAAGATGCCGAAAAAGCCGTTTTCAGTGTGGTTCAGTGATGCTCGTTCAAGAAACATTCTTATTAATGCGGTATTCATTCAAGAAAATGTGAGTTTTTTAAACTCTCTTGGTACCTCTGTCAACAGGACAACACACTGTGAGCCTACTGTTGCCTGGACCGGGACACACTTCAGCGTGTCTTTCCCATTGGGTTTAGGATCCCAGAAGAGTTCAGAAACCTCACAATATGAAGAAGAAGAAAAGGATGATTTTGCTTCTGATTGATAACTGTGCTGCCCACAACATGCTTCCGCATTTAGATAATGTTCGCGTTGAATTCCTCTCACCCAATTGCACGGCAGTGCTTCAGCAATTGGATTTGGGCATCATTCGCACCCTGAAAGTGTATTATTGCAAGGAAGTGCTGAGAAAAATTCTCATCAGCATAACTTGTAGACAGGAGAAGATTAAAATAACGTGAAAGAAGCTATTGAAGCTGCTTTAATTTCCAACATCCTATCTTAGTGAGGCAGCGTTTTTTGCAGTGACAGCAACCAAAACGAGAATACGGAGTAGACTGAACATAAGCAACACACTTCGCGTGTCACTGTCTTCCATCGTCCCCAGATGGGATCGTCTGGTTGCAGGAAAGAAAACAAGCTCAGGTTTCTCACTGATTCTGCATTATGGTAAGCTGTATAATTTCTATTACTAAATTGTAACTTAATAATAATAGAAATGTAATGTAAATTGTGTATAAAACTGCCCTACGAACCCACCAATAATCACCCCAAAAACCCCAAACCTCCAACAAACCCCCATCCATGAAAAATTTGCTTCTAGTAAAGTGGTCCTTGGTGTCAAAAAGGTTGGAGACCACTGTACTAAGGCATCAGATACATTGTGTGCCCCTATGCTGCTGGGGCCCCTGGTCAGTGGCCATTATGCCCATACATTTAAGACGGCCCTGTGTATCACACCAGCCAATGTTCATACCGCAGTCGGGGTGTTATGGGTTCAAGTTGGGAATGGATGTTATTTACTTCACAGCACAAGAAGGACTAAATGTGTTTTCTTAATTGAGTATTACTGACAAATTTCTAGCATTTTAATATTAAACAGGAAGTCATTTGCTGTTAAGCACACTCATTAATACCCATCAATCCAAATATGCAGCGGAAGAACATGCAGGCCCGCCGCCAGAAATATTTGGACCCCAGACAAATGGCTACGTGTGGGCACCTCTGCCTTCCCCGGGGTCCCCGCTTACCAAAACCTTCAAATACGTATACAAAAAAAATCAAGTGTGAAGGGGCCCCGGACCAGAGTCTCATTTGTCCCCCCGGCGGCAGGCCAAGAACATGCACTATCACTCTGCCTCTGTATGTTAAAATATCTGTACTAAACTTACTAAACATTAGTTTCATTCAAACTAAACGTATACATATAGCTTTTATTCAGTTCTTGCCACTTGATTGTTCTTGACCACTCCTTCAATAACTGTCACTAGCCTACCAAGCCACACACAACACCGGCATTTTTTTTAATTGTTTCTATGAGCTGCTTTTCATCTGGCTCATTCAGGAAAAGCGCCTTCCTACAAACACGCTGTCAAAATGTTCTTTGTTTCCTTGCCAACGTTTTACGACCAGTACCATTGATTTAAATGGAACAAGAATGAGACTGAAGACGTGCACTACTAAATCGTTAGACACAATGAAAAAAAGCCGCAGCCCACAAAAGCCTTTTGTCCAAGCGAAAACCAATCAAAATAGCCAGAATGGGCGGGAAACCAGCGTACCTAGCGGCACTCGTGCGAGTTCCCAAGACCTGTACCGCAGACATCTGTTAAAGGAGCTATAGTAGTTACACTTGTAGGCAAAGGTGGTATGGTTCTCCTTTAACTTGAACGGCTGGCACTTCAGGAAATTTTTCATTAGTTGAGTACTCCAAAATCCTATTGATGGACCTGAACGAGCAATGGATGTGTTTGTTTTTTAATGCTACAGGCCTGTGCAACGCAAGACACATTTACCTAACTCTTGCCATCCCCTCACAGCTGTTTTATTCTTCTCAAACTGATACGGTATTTGAAATAAAAAGCTAAGTATGGTGACGAATACACATAGCATTGAACGCGTCGAATACTCACTGAAGAGTAAATTGGATTTTTGCATTTAATGAACAAAGGTGAAGAACTGATTTTTCAATTTCTGATGCACTGGCAAACGGAAGGTGAACTCATTGGTATACTAAAGGGATTTTACTTTGCCTTTTTTTGGGAAGAAAAACCGCTGAGGTTTAAGATAAGGCTGCACCTCTGGTGACAAGGGGTAAGTTAATTTGGATTTTATTACAGCAGCCCAAATTATAGTATGATTTTGTTAGTGATATCGAGTTTACTTATAGGTTAGACGATGTGTTTTTGATGCCTCACTTCTCTCCGTCGTGGTTTACTGCAATTATATGGACTTTGTTTTTCATATTGTCCGGTGACGTACAATTCTTGTCTTCTGCATGAATGCATTGTGTGTCAATAACGCGTTGGTATACACTACACTGAATTAGCAGATATACCTGTATATACTAACCACCACACAGTCATTATGACTGTCACTGAAATCATGGTGTGGTTTCGATTAAATCGGTTAAAGCAGGTGTTTCATCCTCTACGGGAGCGCAAACTTTAGCGCTCTTTAATCCATCACAGCTGGTTCGCGAAAAATAAGCCTCATAGCCAATCGAATTAATAGACAGTGCCACTTTAAGACTTTATAATAGTTACTAGAGAGCTCCGACCCAAATGCTGTGCTTTATTAAAAAAAAACTAGCACCCAGTAAGAATCTGAGGGCTCAGAGCCCGTGCCTGCAGCACAATAGGGGGCGAGGCAGTAATCCATTTACAAATCAATCGAAACCATGTTTTTTCTGTTGCATTCAGTATGAACGATACACGTTTCAGATTGCAGTCACCTCGATTTATTGTAGTGTGTGTTTCAGTGTATTGCAGTATATGCTATGTTTTACTGCAGTTTGTACGAGTTTCACTGTACAGAATGTAAAGTGTTTGAATATAAAATATGCATTTCAGTACTTTCACTATATGGTATATGAGTTATAGTGCATACACTTTTAATTAAGGTTTATGTACTGCATAGATGCACTTATTTAAACTTTGTTAAAACATATGGGTGATATGACTCAGGATTGTTCTTCTATAATCTAAACATGATTCCTTTTATAGTTTTGACAAACATGATGGTGCATTTCTAAAGTGCTGTGACTGTATGAGTCAAATTTTTTTGAAAAGATGGAAAAAAAAGAAAGAAATCATAAATGGTATTATGCAAATGATAGGCAATGGTTAGTTCAAACATTTCAATTTTGAACAGTTGATTTCTGGGGAATATCCATTAAAAAAGCACATGTATATAATTAGGACAGATGTGTGTTCTTTACATCTGTAAAAGTGTGTTGGGGCTGTATTTTTAAGTAGCCCTAGACTTCTCTAATTGTTTAATCTTTTCATAGAAGACATATACCCCCAAAACAGGGGACAGAGGGACAAACACTTAAACAACAGACAAATGGCATTTAGTTTGAGCTTTAATACTAAACTGGATACAAATAGCTGTCTTGACAAAGGAAGGCAGTATGCTAACAGAAGAAGAATCTCTAGTACAATAGGATCATGAGTGAGTTTCTTGTCTTTTGCTTTCTTCTTGGCTCTTCTGCTCTGCCTGGTGGCTTGCCTTTGAGAAAAAGTCCAAGGACTGGATGGCTTGCTGAATTCTAAAATGTCAGCTTTTGGAAGATGATTGACTTGTAATAGTTTTATGTACTTATACTGGTCACGTTGTTGAATTGCATTTTCTGACATTAAGATTTACTGTTGATCAGGTTCTATCTTTGTCCCATATTATCCATCCATCAACCCATCCAGTTTGTAAACCTTCTTATCTGCAGCAGAGCTGCTGGAAAGTTGGAGCCTTCATGATTTTGTTCAAAAATACATTTTAAAATAGCATAATGGATATTGACGTTTATATACTCAGCAAAAAAAGAAACGTCCCTTTTTCAGGACTGTGTATTTCAACAATAATGTTTTAAAAATCCAAATAACTTTACAGATCTTCATTGTAAAGGGTTTAAACAATGTTTTCCATGCATGTTCAATTAACCATAATCAATTAATTAACATGCACCTGTGGAATGGTCGTTAAGACCTTAACAGCTTACAGAAAGTAGGCATTTAAGGTCACAGTTCTAAAAACACAGGACACTAAAGAGACTTGTCTACCGACTGTGAAAAACACCCAAAGAAAGATGCCCAGGGTCCCTTGCTCATCTGCGTGAACGTGCATTAGGCATGCTGCAGGGAGGCATGAGGACTGCTGATGTGGCTAGGGCAATAAATTGCCATGTCCACACTGTGAGACGCCTAAGACAGCGCTACAGGGAGACAGGAAGGACAGCTGATCATCCTCGCAGTGGAAGACCACGTGTAACAACACCTGCACAGGATCGGTACATCCGAATATCACACCTGCGTGGCAGGTACAGGATGGCCACAACAACTGCCCGAGTCACACCAGGAACACACAATCCCTCCATCAGTGCTCAGACTGTCCGCAATAGGCTGAGAGAGGCTGGACTGAGGGCTTGTAGGCCTGTTGTAAGGCAGGTCCTTACCAGACATCACCAGCAACAACGCCACCTATGGGCACAAACCCACCTTCGCTGGACCAGACAGGAGTGGCAAAAAGTGCTCTTCACTGATGAGTCACGGTTTTGTCTCACCAGGGGTAATGGACGGATTTGTGTTTATCGTCGAAGGAATGAGTGTTACACCGAGGCCTGTACCCTGGAGCGGGATCGATTTGGATCGATGGCTAGGACCATTCCCCCCTGAAATGTCCAGAAACTTGCAGGTGCCTTGGTGGAAGAGTGGGGTAACATCTCACAGCAAGAACTGACAAATCTGGTCCAGTCCATGAGGAGATGCACTGCAGTACTTCAAGCAGCTGGTGGCCACACCAGATACTGACTGGTACTTTTGATTTTGAGCCTCCCTTCATTCAGGGACACATTGTGAAACATTTTTAGTTTATGTCTTATGGTGTTGACTCTTTTAGTGTTCATACAAATATTTACACATAAGTTTACTGAAAGTAAAAACAGTTGAAAGTCAGAGGACGTTTCTTTTATTGCTAAGTATATTAATTGTTATATTAATTAAACAATTCCCCCAAAATTGATTTAAGTTCACTGTCTTGCTATCAGCATCTTAGATTTTCTCTGGATTTCTATGAAGTATGTAGATAGACAGATAGACAGATACTTTATTAATCCCAAGGGGTATGTCCTTTATGTAATTTGGAGATGAAATTGCATACTGAATTTCAGATAAGACTTTACAAGTACACTAGATTAGTTTTGGTATAACCTCTATCAACTCTGTGTTGGAGACAGCATGTTACAGTGTCCCATATTTAATTAATCTTCCTAATTTGCCCAGTATACCACCTATTTGAGGGCAGTGAACAGTCCAATATAGCTCCTACAGTAAGTACTACTCATGTGTGCCTCATATCTTTTGGCACTGCATGATGTAATCAAATCAAATATTTTTGCTCCTGTAAGATTTTCCATTTCCTGATAGGCATCACATTTGTCTATATCTTATTTTTTTTCTGTGTTAATGTAGTGGTTAGCACTATTTTATGACAGCTTCAGGAGATTGTATTTAAATCCAGCCCCATCTCTGTCTTACTGGAGTTAGCCTGTTATTGTTATGTTTATGTGGGTTTTCTTCTATACACTCTGGCTTTCTTCTCACATCTCCAAGATGTGCATGCTATGTTTATTTGTAACTGTAAATTGTAAATGAGTAAATGTGGACATGTGTTTATAATTGTGCCCTGTGGTAACTGGTGCTACCTTCATTTTGCTTCCTGCTTTGTGCCTGTTCCTGCTAGGTAAGGATCTAGCCCAGAATTGCATTAAACAGGATAAATCAGTGAAGGGAGTAATCTGTGAACTTTATTAGTCAAAAATTTTATGGGACCTTTTCAAACACAGACAAGATTGCAAGTGTGTTATTTTGTTAAATTCTCATCTTGGCACCTAAGTTTGGTTGCCTAGCCTGAAAGCATCCTCAGTCTCAGTAAGTGCTTACTTCTCCAGCATGTCTAAACTAAAACGAGTTTTTGCAGGCCATCTACCAAATTCACCCAAGGTGGACTGTAGCAGTGCCAGAAAAGTGTTTTAACTGGTGTGTCCTGTACAGTTCCTGGGGAAACTTGTTTATGAAACCACCATATAAAGTGAATAATTGATGGGTGACATTATGAACTCTGCTGCCTCATAGCTCCGTACACCTAGAGTTGATTTCTTAATTCCCGTCACTGAGAGTTTGCATGTTCACACCATGTCTTCTTTTTTTTCTTGACAGTGCTGGTTTCTTCCCACATCATAAAGATGTACTTTTTTAATGTTAACTGTTAGTGCTAAATTAGCCTTTTACAAGTTCAGTCTTGACAAGGCTTTTCAAGTTTTGCTCTTTGTCTCATGCCCAATGCTGTCGAGGTAAGTGATGGCAGTTTTATCACATTGTACTAAAAAATATTAATTCATGGAGTGCCTTCTATTAAGATTTTGTACATTGTAGAAAATGTAAAAGGCAGACAAACATCACATGCTTAGATTCAATGTTTTTTGAGTCGAACATACTGTACCTGTAAATAAAGGGAAAAAAGTGAAATATTTTGGTTCTGCCACCAAATTAAGAGCAGGCTACTGCTGTCATACATCTTGGCATTTTGGAGAGTTGTGTGAAATCTGTTCCAGCTGAGTATCCACTTTGCTTCAGGGAGGCCTTTTTATTTAAGGCTTCTTTGTTTACTTTTCATCTCTTTGTCACTGTCAGTCCACCCCCTAACACTACCACCACCAGTATGTTACACAGAGCACTGTCATACAATCCAGCACTACTGCTCTACTGACCCCATCCCCCCGGTCACCCCTTCATCTCTCTTGTACTCTTCCTCAAAGTAAATTGCTGGGTGAGCAGATGACCATACGCTTGACAACAGGAAAAGCTTCAGACATTTGCTTTCCAAATGGATTAATAATCAATACAGGAAATGCAACTTAAAACCAGGATTCATCTACCCACTGTAACAAGTGCAACTACTCTTGGGAACATGCCTTATATCACGGCTCAGGAAATCAGCAGGTTTTTTTTAGGATATGTTCTTTGGTTGGATGAAGACAGATTCACCCTTCAATACCTTACATATTTAATACTGGCAGTCATGTGACCCTGTCCATCCATTTTTTTGAAGACAGAGTCACAGGAAGCCAGTGCCTTCCCCGGCAGCATCAAGCAAAAGGCAGGAGAAACCAGTTCTGCAAAGAGTGATAGCATATTGCAGTTCTCTTACATCATTTAGTTTAAAGGCAGTACGTAATTGTAAAATGACACCTCAGCTTGTTTACACTACAGGCTTGGTGTAGTTATTTCTTGGGGGGGTGTAAGAACTGAACCTTTTTTTCAATATCTTAAATCTTTTACTACCTCATCTTTGTTGTATTACTTTTGTGGAAATTTACTGTCAGCTGTGGGTTGCCTGGTTATGGCAAATGATACCAAAACGAAATGCAGTCTTAGGCTGTTTGAGGCCAGAACAGACTTTGCTCTTGTCATGAACTGAAAATATTGGCTTCTGATGTAATGTCTGTTTATGATGATATGAAGAAAGCCAGTGAAATATGTTAAACAGACTAGGCTTTTTATTCCATTGACTGATTTCTTAATTTCAAGAGGTATTCCCTAAACTTGATTTTGAGAATAGCCTACATTAACATTATTTGCCTTTTGTGGAACGTGAGCTAAGAGTCTCAAAGACTGAGATGTAATGTGAGGTGTCCCATTAATAATATAAAATTTAAAAAGTACCCATCTGTCCCATCCGAATTACTAAACCAAGTGTTGTCCAGCATATCAGACAGGTCAATGAGGATGGTTTATCTAAAGAAATAGGAACCTAAACGGCTCCCATGAGTCAAGCTCAATAAGTAGTCAGCATTTGATTCAGAAAATGTTATTTTAAAAGTACTATTAAGCAGAACTGCTTAAAATTAGGTCCATTTGTCAGGGCACACTTGTCACCTCAGATGTATTTTTCCCTGCAGTCTTTAAACCAGATAGACCGAAACGTATTCAGTGATTTAAATGAACCAAGAGCGCAGGTTTCAGATATCCTGTTAAAACACAATGTTTACTGGACCCACTATAGAGAGATTCCTATTGGTTGGTTATCCCAATCCTTCATCTGTATAAACCATATATATACAGTATATATATGCAATAATACACAGCAACCATAATGAGTTGATATGAAAGTGAATGAAATGATGGATGAAGCAAGCAATATGCAAATATATCTAAGAGATAAGTGATGCTGTTCCAGGACTCTATATAAAAATAAGATTTAGAATTTTTTATATTATTTGACAACACTGCTTAAAATTGTAAATACATTTTCTTCAAATGTATTTGTTTAATGGCTTTCATAATAAAAAAAAAAATACATCTTTCTTTAAGTTTTCAAACTTGACCTTGTGTCACAGGTTTTATCAAAAACGAGAGATTTGACCATGACCTTGGTTTCTCAAAGGAGTATACTGATTATTAATTTTAGAAATATTTGAATATTTGTTTCTGTCCTTCTTAAAATTTTGAATACATACACAATTCGTTGATTCTTTTTAAATGGGATAACTGTTTATAGTTTAGAAGGAAAGTATGTTTCAATATTGTTTCTAAACGAAAACTAAATCATCGCGAATAGTTTTGAATGTGTACGTTGTTTCTTTTTTCTTTCTGCCCTCTGTTTTGCTGTTTCCATGCTTGAAATGCAAACGTGCAGAAAAGCAGGGACACAATAAAGGACGAGAGTGAAGGGGGACGTTGCTGGCGATTTACATGTAAGTAGGTGCCTATCTTTATAACCCGGTACAATTTATTATAGGGAACAGGGCTATAGAATGTTAACGCACAATAAAGAGCCAGAGCGTGCTCCCATTGGCTGCTTCGGGTGCCACAGCAGGCCTGCTCGTCGCTGCTCCTCGTCTCGATTGGCTGGCGCTCCCTTTGTGTTCGAAGCAGCTGCAGGATCTGCTCCACATTTGAATGTATAGGGGATTGGAAGGGACCATTTCCATGGGCCATCTGTTACACAGGCTGCAGCGCTAACAAAGGTTCCCAGGATGGTTTTAGTGCATGTTGGATATCTGGTTCTTCCTGTTTTTGGCTCTGTAAGAAACAGAGGTATTGTTTGTTTTGTTTTTTCTTTCTTCACGATTTTCTGTGCTGAGCGTTTTCGGAGGCGGTTATGCTTGTTTTTAGCTCGCTTCGCAATGTCTCGTTTGTGAGGAAGGTTCATGGGCTCACTTGTACTTAACAGCCATCTGTTTATTATACATTAGCTAAAGTCACATCGTTTGTGCATATTGTTTTTTTTCTTGGGGGTCTTTATCAGTTAGTTATTTTTATTTTCAGTGCTTCGCCATACTGAGCGAGGCGCTGCATTATTTATCGCAGGCTTCCAGTCGATCTGCTCTTCCGTCCCCCCCTCCCTCCGCTAGCTATCTCTCAGTTTGGGTTTCAGTCGCTCCCAGTCTGGTGACTATTACCCGATCTATTTCAAATGTATTTTTTTAAATCTCTGTCAAATTGAGTAAAATTTTAATACTAATATTATTAATAATTCAGGATGCATTTTTTTTTGCGTGCGATATACCTTAAAATAATGTGGTGCCCTACTATGTAATTAGGAGGAGATGATATTAGCGCATCTTGCAGGGAAACAGTTATTGGGGTGGTGGTGGGGTTTGCTTGTTCATTCTGCAAAAATAATATTGTACTTGACCAGCCTCCTTATTATTATGCGCTCTCAGAGGTGATTATGTAATAATAATGTGACGTGCCTTTATTAACAAGAAAAATTAGTTCAGTGATTTCATTGTGCTTTCCTTTTCTTCTGTTTAAATATTTCACAATGTCAGGGCTGGCTCACATTCTCTGCATTTATCAGATCTTTGTTTTTCCCCCCTTTCATTGTGTAGCTAATGGTCATCTGCTGCTGTTTTGGTGTGGCCTCTGCCTGTACTCTGCATTTAGCTGTATTGTGATTCCCTTCTTCTCATTTCCTCTTTCCATCAGAAGACGACATTAAAAAAGAAAGCTCACTCAGTCACATATCCTTCGGTTGAAACCGAGAATATAAATAACACATTCTATCGGAAACCTAATGTGTCTTTTCTTCTGTCAAATTACTGTATAGTCAATAACCCATTGTAGAATTAGTTATTAAAATAAATGTCATTGTGTACCTCCCATCCAGTCTTGATATTAGACTACATTATGCTGTAAATTCCTGTTAAGTGGATACATTTTGCACAGATTAAATGTAAAAAAAAAAAAAAACCTTGTATTTTATGATAAATTCGTCTTTGCTTGTTTTCTGTTTGGAAGGTGCATTGTACTATGCATCGTTTGTATCCATTTTTGGATGATACAGTGCAAACAAAGCAGCATTAATAAAGCATATATTGTATAAAATGTAGAAATATATTGCTTCTTATACTTTTGCTGTTTTTCAACAATCAGCATTTAAACATGTATATTTTTTAATCATAGGCCCAGATAATAAAATTTATTAAGAAGAAAAAAACAAAAAGGCTGAGTTGGCAATATGCTGCAATGGTATACTGCACCTGAAATTTAATTCTAAATAGTTATGCTTTTAGCAAAGCATACATTTTATCAAAATAATCAAGTGAGTTGCAATTATATTAAAGAAAAAATCCTTAAAAGTTGCTGTGGACAGCATTGCTCTAAATTTATTGTAGCCGTTGACTGGATTTTATTTTGGCTTGCATGCCATTTTATTAAATTAACTGCAAAATGCTATCTGTTTCACAGGGATGGATATGTCCTGCACTGCTATAGAAATCCTCTTTAGATTCAACAATGTCTTTATATTCTTTGGTTGTGGTTCTTTACCTTTTGTTCTTGTATTAGAAATGACTGCATGGTCTTGTTTTTACATTGAATAGATGATTCCAATGTAATCTCTCTGTAGAAAACATGTACCCTGTTGTACTGTAATGTGCTGTAGCATTTACACATCTGCTCATTGGATGCTGCTTTTGTTTTGTTAACCCTGTACTCAGCATGGAGGGCCTTGCCTTTAGCATCTGCATGAAATTATTATTATTATATTATTATTATTACTATTACACAGTTCCACTTTACTAATATCTTTCAATAAAAATCTAGTATTTTCCTAACCTTCAGTGTGCTTTTTGCTGATTCCCATTTATTGTCTTACCTCGCTGTCAGATAGAGATTATTTCCTTGCTTTTTTCCATCATGAGGCCTGAGTGAGTTTTATATTTGCAGTCATATCTCTCTTTTAATAGCTAGGAGGCACTTAAAAGTTGCAGCCAAACAGATAAAGTTTTTTAGTTTTATCGCAAACACAAACTGACATCTCTGTTGTAATCACATTTAATGCTATTCAGTTTCTTTTACTTGTGCACTAAGAAGAAAAATGATTTCTTTGAAAAAGTATTGCTTTCTGTATTGTTACTTATGTTTAGTATCAGAAAAAAGTAGTATTATTTTTGTGCAGGCCTTCATTTTGTTTGTGATATTTTTTAGTAAAACAAAAAAAACATTAATTAAACTGCCTTAGCTTTTCTGGATAATGCTTTTACAACTCATAAGAATGAGAGTACTCACAATCCTGAGAATAATTAAAGTATTATCTTTTTACCTTTAGCTTTTAATGCTAATACATATATACATTTTATGATTAATACTATTGGATGCATAGCTTTAGTTGCAATATTGGGCAAATTATTTTATGAATGATCTTATTTTTTTTAAGGTATTGCTTAATTTGGTTATAGGATGGCTTGTCAAATATGTAAACAATAACTTTTCTGGAAATAATGAGAATTAACCTGGGGAGTTATTTAAAATACATATGTAATATTTGCAGATATACATGCACAGTAATAAGTATTTGAATAAATAGAAGGTTCTTGAGCAAATCTATACTGAAAGCTGCACTTCTGGGTGTCTCCTTCTGTATGTAGTCCTACTTAATATGTACAAAGTCGCATTCATTGGAGAGTGTTTGTATTACATATAAGACTATAATTGATTTGCTGATTTTAATTGTATGCATTGTTCACAGAGAGTTAAACAGACTGCAAAATACAATTCCCAGACCTCTAGGTCCTGCGCATGTAAGGCATCATCTAAATGCACTGAAAGTTCACATTATTTCAGCTTCAAAACTACTGTAAAGGTACTTCACATGCTGGGCTAAAGAAAATGGGTTTTTAAGAATGATCTTAGTGGATTTAAACTTAAACAAATGGTTGAATGAAAAATGTTTTCATGTGATAACATTTTTCGGAGGCATTTTGAAACTAATTTAACATAGAAGTGGATTGCTAAACTGAAGAGAAACTGTGTGTGAAAGATGACATTATTAAACTAGCCTTTGGTTTAAATCTCTACAAATTGTTAATTTTAAACTAGATTTGACAAAGTATACCACTTTGAAAATATGTTTAAATTTAGGAAAATATCCACTTGGGTTCATAAACTGATAAAATTTTTTTATTTTAAAAGTAAGATGAAAAATCACATTCATGAAATGGAAATATGTGAGAATCCAGTCCATTTTAAGTATGTTCTGTTCTGGTGTTTTACATATTTTGTGACATACAGAATGCCATTGCTGAATTAGTGTGTTTTTGTTATGGCAAAAAATCTTTACTACCATAAAGTTTTGCATTAATATTTGCCATAACCCAAATTACATTATGATTCATCCATAGCCACCTCTTTCAAACTGCCTGGATTTATTGTGAATGTCTGTTATACTTCTCATGAACTGATAAAATGTGGTGAAATCCGTCCAGGTTAAACACATGGTGATCTTTAAAATGAATATATAACATATGCTTACAGTTTGAAAGTTGATTAGACCCCATGGTTCAATCTTTATTATACAGAAAGAAAGAACAGAAGAATGCTAAGAGGAAACCATGTCCAAGTTACTATTGTCTTTAGGTGTGGCACAATGATGTAAATCTAATAATCTGGAGAGAGTTTTCATTCATGTTTCATTCTGAACCAGAATTGATTTCATATGAGTTGTATCTTCTTTGCAAGGCCTTTTTGGCCCCCTCAGATAATAAAGGCAGGCACACACCTATTGGCCGCAGTGATAGCAGTTATTTGCCCATATTGGTTTTCTTTTTATACAGTATTCTGTTTTTTGTGCCAACTAATCTGGTAAATTTGTTTCATAATCACCCAGCATATGTATGTTCTTCCACTTTGGCAAAATTCTTCCTTAAGTCATTAAATTTCGATTTTATTTTTAATAACCGCTGCATTTCATTTACAGCCTGCTCCATGTTTGAGGATATACTTTTCTCGACCCTCCTGTGTTAATCCAGACTACTTTTAAATGTCGTCATCCTTGTATAGAATTACGCTGCCTAATTGTCCTTTCAGGTTGGGGTTGAAGTTGGAATAGACTGAAAATCAAACCAATATGTGGTCATACTAGGGTTAATGAATAAGAGAAGAAACTAAGAAAAAGACCCTTTAACATTTTTAGATATTTGAAAAATATATAATCTGAGAAATTTTGAAATTGGCTTGTTTAATTAAAATAATCACATTCATAATATAAAATACAGTATAAAAATAAAATGATATTCTGGATAATTCATATTTTTAAAATTATACTTTTATAGAAAGATTGGTTATAGTGTTCTTTTGAAGGTTTAACTAATAAGATAAGGATTAAGACTTATTATTTGTGAAGGTTATGGTACTTTTGGTATAGAATTGGTAAAGAACGCACATGCGATGCTGGGGTGGCAAAAGGAATTTGCAGTGGAGTGTACTGTGTAAAAACAGTTATGATTGATCATAAGGAAAAGTACTGTACAGTAATCAGAGTAAGCATATGTGGAAACAGAGAAAAAAGATGAGCAAGGGTTTTGTAAGTATAAAGAAACTTTGAAACAATTACAGTGTTTGGTGAGTAGTGTTTACAGGAGTCTTATAAATAGAGTAAATATATATTTTTTCAGTTTTACAATTATTATACAATTATTATGCCAATTTTCAAACTTAACCACCACTTGAGCACCACAACTTTTTCCAATTGAAAAATTAATCGAACAGGACAGACAGTTGACAACGTTGAATTTACTACACCTTCCTTGAGCAGCATTGGTTTTCTGAGCACTCAGATTTTATTTTTATATATGACCACTCATTACTTTATAAAACAAATTCAAAATATGTCTCATGAATTTGTCACGCAAAAGGCCTTTACATAACTGGTTTAAATGAATATTAGGATTGCAGAAAAATACCAAGTAATGTTTGTTCTTCAGATACATACTATATACCAGTAATTACATTGATGTATCATACCATAGCTCTGCATTATTCAGGTTGTAAGACTTTAAAAAAGTGTTAATACTATTCAGTGTATATACTTTGCATATTAATTCTTAATGTGTTCTGAACATATTCCAGGCAATGTAGGACTAATGTCAGATTTTGCATGGCTGCCAAAGCACTACGCAAAGGGTCAGAGGGATTAGAAGTGCAAAGCCATTGTCTCCTACTGGTGGAGTTGTTGCAGATTTGCATACCAAAGGTGCACATCTGCCTCTACATTATTGTCACAGTGAAGCCTTGCAACCTTCTTTCCTCTGGTGTAAGTTTATACCTAGTTCAAATTTGCCTTATCTACAAGCAGCATTTCCAGTGTCGTAATGAATAATGAACACACCAATGAACAAACATACTCTCAATAAACTTGTCCATTCATATGTTGACTTTAAAAGAAAAAAAAACAACAAAATCCATCCATTATCCAACCCACTATATCCTAACTATAGGGTTACAGAGGTCTGCTGGAGCCAATCCCAGCCAACACAGAGCACAAGGCAGGAAACAAACCCTGGGCAGGGCGCCAGCCCGCCACAGAAACAACAAAATGTGGATCCTATTTACAGTATCAATTAATCTATTCTCTAACTTGTGGGGAACTGATGCCTCTCCCAGTGGCATGCATACATATACTCTGTCTGTGTGTGTGTGTGTGTGTGTGTGTATACTGTATATGTGTCTTCTTTTGTTCATTCATTTATTTAATGCAACAGTTTTCTCTGATAGAATGGAACGGGGAACCTAAGCCTTCCCCAACAGAAAGCATCACAGGAGCTGAACAAAGCTGGAATACCAATTTATTGCAGGGCACACTCAGAAACACTTCCTCATTCTGTAAGTATTTATGCACAGTGCAGCAGCAATGCTATTTACTATGCCTTCATTGTGTCCTTTGTATAACCCTAAAATGGACTGGTACTCAGTTCAGAGCTCTGTCACCCACAATGTTTAACTGAAATAATGTGATTTAGAATGTTAATTGATGAATGAAACATTTTTTAAGTAGGTTTTCATAATTTTTTAGACAATTAGAGAACTAGATCATGCACATTTAAAAAACAGGTGGATGGCTGAATGAATGAACATAACTCTAAATATGCACTGCTTCCTCACAGCTTCTGAGCTCTGGGTTCTGTTTCCAGCCCAGTTACTGACTGTGTGGAATTTACATGTCATCCCAATTTTCATGTAGGTTTCCTTCATTTTCCTCATATATTTCAATGAGCTACTTGATAAATTAATAGATGACTGACCTGGCTTATTGGAGTGTTTGCATATGCGTGAATGTCCACCTCATGGAAACGGTATAAGATTTAGAATTAGTTCCTAGCTTTGACCTTGTACTTTGGAAAGGGGCTCTGGCTTCCCTGTAACCTTGATATGGAAGAAATGGGTTCAGAAAAATTGTTGATGAATATATATTGTGCCTGTATACTGCACTGTAGATAGGAAGGTAGCTCCGTATACATATGTAGAATTACTTTAAAAATATGGAATATCTACTACCAATTCAGTCTGATCAAACCCCTGCCGCCATTTTAAGCTTAATTATATCAGAAGCATAAATAGATTCAAATTAACAACTGGCTTTTTTACCATTGTACACTTTTATGTTCATCCATTAATATAATATTGTTTATTTAATTATAGAGTAACTGGGACACATAACCTTTTCCTGAAGCACTGAGAAATAAGCTAAATAGTTCCCACTCATGTACATGCCCACTCAGGGCCAATTTAGAGTAAAGTAACTTTAAAGTGAAATGTACAGAAGAAAATCATATATGTGAGAAAAATGTGCAAACTTCTCCCACAATTCTCAGGCTTAGTAATAGCATCCAGATTCTATAAGACAGAAGCCCCTTCATTACTCAGCCACCCACAGGGTCAAAAAGAAAAAAGCAGCAGAAACGGTGTAAAGCGAGTTTTGAGCAAGTTTGTCTGCTTAGAGACTTGCACATCCATTATTGTTAGCTGATATATTACACTGAATTGATCACTTTATCAGTTCACACATTTCTTGTTTAACGTCTTTGCTTGTGTTTTGCACTGCTAATTACCAGAAAAAGTTTCCATTCCTAGAATACCAGTTACATTTTACTTAAGATAAATTTAAATTCTTAAATATGCACTTTCCTCTTCCAAAGTCTTTTGTTCTGCTCATGACTAAGGCACAGAGGCATTTACTGAAAAGTGCAGAAATGTTGTCTCTCAGCTTAAGTTCATATGTATCTAACATTCTTTCAAGTGGTTACTCATTGACCCCCAGACAATCACACCAAGTTTTAAAAAAAACAATTGATGCGATGATTACCATGCATGCAATGCTGTCATTTTAAAATTTTCACAGACCTAAATTGAATTAAATATAGTTGAAAAGTTTGAGGCAGGCTTTTGATGGGTGCTTCCTGGTTTGCACCCAAACTGTCAGGATAGCCACCCTTTTTTAGAATTAAAAATTTTGAAAAATAAGTGAAAATCAGCCTTTCTTGCCAAACTTTACTTCATACTCTGATTGTAATAAAGGTGTAGGGGGCAACCCGTTTGAACTTTTGCTGCTTCTATAAAAGAGTATATGTAGCCACAATGTAAATCTGTTCTCTTGTATATTTAGTGTTATTATGAACAATAAATATTTAACAATAGATAATTAAATTAGGCAGTTTCTAGCCAATCACTGATTGTTGAACAGTCTGTTAAATCATGCAGGGTATTGTGATAAATGTAAGAAATCATATCCATCTATTATTAGACACAGGAAACCTGAACCAGTCCCAGCAACATTAGATGCATTGTGCACTTAAACAGCACAGAAAACTGCAGTTTCTTCTTGCAGAACAAGATGTGTCAGTGTGGGCTATGGTATAGCCTAAAGGCAGCATATAAAATTAAAATACTAAGTGACTTTATTTAATTATTGGTGCTGGGAACTCTGTATTCAGGAACTAAATTACTATCAAATGCTGGCAGCATCAGAACCAGCTGTTCTGGGCTGGTTTATTATTATATTAAGTATAGCCTAGAGCAGGTGTATTAAACCTTTGATTTCATTTAACCTCTTCATTTATTATGTGGTAAATAATATCATATTTAATAAACAATTATATAATTCTAAGTATACCTAACCTACAATCCTTATTCATTTATTTTGTCACCTGGTGATGTGAATACTCAGGAGAAGAATTAAAAGCCAATTGCATTTGTGACTGTATCAGAACCACTTTTACCAGGTGACGACATCTCATGCCTGATTTGATAGTGCAGAAAAAGAAAGCCATTCACTTACTACAATTAAACATACTAAAAAAAATTAAAGGTAAAGTAGATAGATACTTTATTAATCCCAAGTACCACCTCTAGTTAATGGAAATAGCCCAAAAGTTGATAGAAATCTATGTATTGTACCTATTACTTATATGCAAAATTGGTTGACCTAAGTGAAAGTGTACTCAAGTTATCTTGCCCGCATACACACAAACACACACACAAGGACATAATTCCAGAAATGGTATTTTTGGACTTAGGTAGGTCTAAAACATCGAGATTCATCAAAATCTTGACATTAGATCTTTGGACGATTAAAATGCTTTCCTTATACTTTGTATACAAGAAAGTAAAAAGTCAGCATGTTAAAAGTAGATATTTTCCACTAAACTTGAAGGAGGATATACAGAATCCTAAATGTCTATTTGATGTATTAATACAGCTCTTTGTGGAAGTGCCTGCATGAAGACAAACTCAAAGTTTCATACAAATATTATAAAAAAGTATATTTTTGACCAGTTTATGACAAATGCAGCCTATATGTTTTGATAGAAAAGGCTGCATTTGACAATAAATCAGAATATCAAGAGTGTCACTTTTTTTTTTTAATCTTGAGTTGAACCATATACAGTATAAATGTTTTTATGTTGGAGTTTATCTTGCTTTTAATTCAATATTGCCAAGATGCTTCTAAAATAAGACAGTTGTATTATTTCCGTTCTAAGGTTTATTGGTAACATATACCAGTTAAATCAATTTTCAAATGATATAGTATGTTGAAGAATAAAGAACTTTATTTATAGATTAATAATTATGGCGCCAAGTATTTTAAAATAATGTAGTATACCTGTTGTAATGTATTCGTTAAAACATATTTGAAGAAAGTTAAGTGTCTAGAGACTTTAGGGTTATGTCTTTTTGAAAAAAAATTCAAATATTACATAATGTATGACAAAATGTGTTGTTAGTGCTTAAAGATATCCTGTTTTTAAGTGGAAAACCCAAGCTCATTTCTGATGTGATACAGAAATGGCATAAAGAATTATGCCTAAACATTTTTCCTAAAGAATGAAAATATATATATTTTATGCAGTACAGTATATATATTTTAAGGTGTATGAACAGTTTTAAAATGAAAGATACTCGGTCGTTCAGTTTCACTTTCAAATTGATTCTGATAACATAGTTTTGCTATCACCAATTAACCAGTTTTACTGACTGAAGACTTTGGGCCATTTAATAGGAAAAAAGATGACTCAACCCTTTTTCATACCTATTTTGTTCTATTTTCATATGGTCAAGGAAATAATTTAATTTCTAAATAAATTTATTTAATAATATATTAGCCTCTCAAGTTATGCACATACTGAGTATACAGCCCTGTTCACACATGAATAATCCAACCATTCTACTATTTTTCTTTAGCAATTACTGTTCTTACACACAATTTTTTTTTTCTTGTATAAGAAAAGTCAGACTGTTGCCCCAGTATCTTTGAACACATGTGAGGAACATGTTCACTTATCTAAAATCTTTCCGATTTATATTAGATAGGAAATCACCTTCCACTCTACCATTAAACTGTGTCCTACTCCAACAACACAGAGACTTCCAACATGCACCGCTAATAATCTTTAGGATTGTAAATTACCGTATTTTTCACTTCTTAAGACGCACCAGACCATAAGACACACACAGGTTTAGAGGAGGAAAACAAGAAGAAACCTATTCTGAACCAAATGGCGATTCAAAAAATTGCTCTACTTACCTGTTTGTCTCGTCTGATGGTAGCTGAAAGGCAGCCTCAGGAAAGAACAGCCTGAAGTAATCTAGCGGCTGGTAATCTGTCGAGTCCAACAGCAAGCCATGCTGTCTTGTGAAGTCCGGCAGCCAGTTTGGCTCCCACGGATCAATGTCTGGGTATTCCTCCCACACAAACCTTGCCATAGGTACATCGGCTGCGCGAATGCATTCCGCTGGGGCAGCATCGGCTGGTGTCCGATCAACTGATGCCAGTTCCTCACTCTCTCGCTCGATCTCCTGATCACTCTCAACAAAATCTGATTCTGAAAAATCAGAGTCTGACTCGGCGATAGTGCATCGTCTGCTGAGTATTTTGTTTTCTGGATTTCCTTCATTCCCTCATGAGAGGTCGATGCCATCTTGCCTTTGTTTATGTTTGTTTATATTTCGTAACTCACGCACATGCAAGGATTAGATACTGAGTCAATGAATCTAATATTCTTCCAAGCAGAGAGGGTGCCTGTAACGTAACAGTGAGTTTTGTTGCCATTAACAGCTGATTGTCGCCCTCTACCCCTGGATGTCGACTTTTGTCAGGTAATACACATCACGCAATATTTGCTCCATAAGACGCACAGACATTTCCACCCTTTTTGGAAAAAAAGTGCGTCTTATGGATCGAAAAATACGGTAAATGCGTATTTTATTAAACTTCTTATCTCGATTGTTTATTTTCTGCAAACTAAAATCACAGGTTGCCTCCAGTTTTTGAATTCAACCTCTTTCATTTCTCTTCATATGATAATGATATAACGCACTGCTCAGTATGAAAGCAGATTTCTATTTCTTGTCCTCCTTGTCCAGTTTTACCAATGACAGACATTACAGATCTTGTTTGTTCAGAATCAAATCCTGTCGTCTTAAGCATGCCCATATATCAATAACAGTTTTTACAAAGTCTAAGGTCAGTTGCATACACCGGTAATGAACCAATATAATAATTAAGACTGTTATGCAATGGTAAGAATCATTTCAGGTTGATTAGGGGATGCTGTTTTGGGAAGCTGATTTTAAAAATAAATTGGAACAAAAAGTGTCCATTAGTACAATTTTCCTTTTAACCACATGATTAATTTTTTGTCATTGTTAATTTCTGTCATCATTTTGTGTTTTGCTGTTTATTGCAATCACTACTATTCAAATGGCAATGACCATATCGTCATTTTTATGTAATTTTGACTTTTGTCAGTTTTGTTGACTACAAATTCTCTCTCATCTCCTGGTCCTGATTTCAACCTTGCTATTGTTGCTTACCAGTTTTTAGCTCAGGCACGACATAAGCATGGATCTTTTCAAAAGGATTGACTCAGAGATGAATGAAGAGTGTGTTTACAGAGATCAAACAGGTTCAAAATGATATTAAATCACTGAAACACCATATTAGCAATATAATGGCTTTCTTCCAGAAACTTGTGATGCAATTTAGCCACATCTACCAGTGTTTAGATTCTTTGACAAATCCTCCACTTCAGGCTAGTAGCTGCTATAGGAAACCTTTAACACACCACTCCTGTCCATTCTTTGTGGATCAGAGAAACTGAAGGAGTGTCTTAATCAGAAGACTGGGCAAATATTGATGAAAATCCCTTGGATTGCGCCCATGTCCTGTATGATGCTCACCATATGTTGTATGTCTTTGGGGGCCTTTTTATAAAGTATTTCTGGTCACCTTTGTTTGACAAGCTTCTGTGAAAAGATGTATCCATAAATTGCCCATTTGCTTTTGTCTTATTTAAAACAATTGCTGCTGGTGCTGGCTGAGAAAATTTTACTTTGGTTATCCTATTTTAAGATCGGGCACTCTGATGAAATTAAAGATGAACTGGCCATTCGTAATATTAGCAATACTTTAAATGAAGTAATGACTGTAATCTGGCTGTCAAGGTGGAAAACATGACTTAATGAAAGAAAAACAGGTTGTAGGTCAGCCAGACCAGTCTCATTTAATTCCAGTGAGCCAAAAGCCACCTGTGTACAGATGGAATTTGGAAAGATAAGTAATAGCCTTAAAGAAAGACACAGGCACTTTTTGGAGAAATTGTATTTTAATTGTGATGGTTCCCAGCTATTGGTTGCCTTATCCTAAATTACAGGAAGACTACAATTCTCATTCCCATATTAAGGTTGCTGTCATATCATGGTCAAACCCTTATGAGTAGTTATAGTCATTCCAGTTAAACTTAATGCAAATGATTATTTATTCCTAAGTGATTTAAGTAGCTAGTTAAGTTAATAAGTTTAGGAATATCAAAGGTTCCATGAAAATACAAGCACCTGGTCCTTTCAATAGATGATGGACTTGATGGGAATGGGCTATTAGAATATTTTCCCCTGTACTGTTTCAGGCTGGTTATCATCACAAGAAAATACATCTTTTTGTTTTTCAGAGTTATTGACATCATGATTAATTTTAGGATAAACCGGTGTTCAGGTGAGTTGGTATAGTGGAGAAAGGAATCTTTTAAACACTAAAATTAATAACAATTAAATTATTAATTGTTAAATTAATAACACCCCAGATGTTGCAATGTTTTTTGTGTAAGCGTTAATCTTACAATAGTCTGTAATTTATTGACTACATTTTACTAATTTAGTTAATAAACACATGTCTTTAGAACTCCCTCCCCTTAGAAAATATGTGCAATTAAATTACTGTCTTGTGCTCCTTTACCTAAGGTAAAGATTTATGCCCCATTAAGACCAGGAAGTCAGGCAATTGAGGACTATATTAAGGAGAATCTCAAGAATAACTTTATTGCCCCATCCAACAGTCCTGTGGATACTGGTTTTTTGTTTGTGTAGAAAATTGTTACCTCCGACTACATGTTAATTACAATGATCTAAATAAAATAATCATTCTTTGTGTTTGATCTGTTCTCAATCAAGACACTGAGGAGGACTGCATTTAAAAGTCTTATGAGACATTATGAAAAGATTTATGCAATATGGATTGGCCAATGTATCAGCAGTTTTCCAGTCATTTTTAATGTTATTTTTAGGGATATTCTGAGTTTTTGTCTTAATTTGTATAGAAATATATTA
The DNA here is from genome assembly GCF_016835505.1 of Polypterus senegalus. Taxonomy (NCBI): domain Eukaryota; kingdom Metazoa; phylum Chordata; class Cladistia; order Polypteriformes; family Polypteridae; genus Polypterus; species Polypterus senegalus. The sequence goes on from NC_053157.1 coordinate 51,806,865, forward strand.
ATTGTTTTTTGAGATCTGGACTTCCAGGTATAATGTGCCTTGGAGGTCCTTTCCAGGGTTTGAGTACACTGGATCCTTTTGTAAAGTTAGATGAATGCAAATTGCCTAAGGGGAGCAAACACTATGCAATTTAGAATGGGAGTTCAGATGCTCTCTCACACCTAATGACTCATTTGTCCCGATTAACAAATCCATTGCAAGCATACACTATATGATTATATGGGCACATGAAAGGGTGAAGACCTTTAGAACAATCTCACATGAGATTTTTAGGATTACCAATGCAGTTTAACACTGTGATATTTTATGTATCTCTGTTTTTACATTAGACTAAGTGTAAATAAGCTTGCTATCCATATTCACCTTGCTTAGCCTTTAATCTTATGTCTGCCGGACAATGTTACTTATGCTAATCTGTCAAAGTAATGTGCAGAGCTCCTCAATAGTTCGTCTTGGCACTACACAACACATATGCTTGCGTATGTTGCTATCACATAAGCAGTGTACTGTCTATACTTATGCACATACTTTATGTAAATCTAGAGGATTCCACCAGGTGGCAGTGTGTGACATCATCATGGTGAAAAACCAACGTCCAGTTTCACAATGTTGTAAGATGAGGAAAAGAAGATGTTGAAGGTGTACATTTTTTACATTTTGATGCTGCTGCGAAGGTGCAACAACAACAAAAAAAAAGCAACAGCGAAGATGGTATGTGCGATCTTTAAATGTATCTCATTACTATAGGGAATATACAATGGTTGTATTGCCTATGTGAGAAATGGATGAAGAAAACCACCAAAAATACTTTTGTATGTCAACATTTAAGTTTGATGATTTGCTTCACCGCATCAAACATAGAAGCATACACAGTGATCCTGCTGGAGCTGCAATGCGGCTTGCTGTCACACTGTTATCTTGCAACAGCCAAATCCCCACTTTTTACCTGGGACATTTTACACTTTGCATGGACATTGCTTTGATTTTTGAATTTGCACGCTACCCAAATTTTTGCAGGTACTGCAACTCATGCGTGTGGCATGTTCATTTCTGACGATATGCTCAGAGGATGTGTCGGAAGAGTTCTGGGAATGCATGACAGCCATGAAGTTTGCTTGTAAGTGTTCTAAGCCCAGCCTTAGAAGACCCAATCATGATATTCTTAGAAAAATTATTATACTCTGAATGGTTCTCTTGCTAAAGTTTGATCAATTTTTCCTCCTCCAGATGCATTCACAGACATTTCACAGCCCTGATCATAAAACACAGTGTCATTTTTTGATGGGTCAATGGAAACTGAAGCACAGAGTTAGCTCGCATGACCCTCTCACACCTCCAGAACTAAAGTTGATCTTACTTGAATTTTTTTTGACATGTCAGAATGCAATTGATGGCTTGTAAGCAATTCAAATTGTATCAAAATGTATCTTGTACTGTGTGAGTAGCAATGTATAACCTTCAGCAACTTTCTCAGGATTCTTTGCCAATCTGAAAAACCATTAAAACTAAAATCGCCTAGTTTGTTAGCCCTGAGACCTTCTTAGAATGAGAAATGTCACTTGTATCTTAAATTGGAAAGTCCCAGATTATCTAGAACAAAACAGCGGTGTGCAAGCTTTCAATTGGTGATAAGGAAGACCTTTGCAGTTAGGTAGTTTTGAAAACTACCTTTTGAAATTAGGACTTTTGCATGTTTCTTTTGACTTGGATTTTAGTATTTGTTTCAGGCACACACAAGCCAACGCAATTTACAGTCACTAGTCAACATAATAGCACATCTTTGAAATGTGTAGGGCGGCACGGTGATGCAGTGGGTAGCGCTGCTGCCTTGCTGTTAGGAGACCCGGGTTCACTTCCCGAGTCCACCCTGTGTGGAGTTTCTATGTTCTCCCCATGTCTGTGTGGGTATCCTCCGGATACTCTGGTTTCCTCCCACAGGCCAAAGACATGCAGTTTAGGTGCATTGGCGATCTGAAATTGTCCCTAGTGTGTGGCTGGGTGTATATGTATGTGTGCGTGCCCTGTGTTGGGCTGGCGCCCTTCCCGGGGTTTGTTTCCTGCCTTGCACCCTGTGTTGGCTGGGATTGGCTCCAGCAGACCCCTGTGACCCTGCAGATAGGATATAGCGGGTTGGATAATGGATGGATGGATGGATGAAATGTGTAGGTAAACCAAAGTCCTCTGAGAGAACCTGCACAATTAACACTTGGTAATAACTACATAACATGTTTACTTATAATAAAGTGAACCTTTATGTTGTGCAAATTTTGTATTAAGAAGCACATAAAGATTGAGACATGCCATAGTGCTTCAGAAATAATATTAAGATTAAAATATTATGAAATCAAAACCCTTCGTCAGCAAATTGCAGTGAAAATCTACAATTAAAAATATGTATTGTACATGGTTTTCAATAGAAATAATAGTAAACTAGCCAACCCGCGGCATAGCATACGTCTCATCATTATTAACATGAACAGTCAACGTGGCTCACAGCTACATGTGGACTGTAGCACGGACCAAAGCGAGTGAGGATGTGTTTGGTGACGTGTTGGGGGCGGGCACATGAGCAAGCAGTGTGCATGCCTCGAGAGTGAGGGTGGACACGGGAGGAGGGTGAGAGTTGGCGGGCGGGGCTCTGTTGTGCGTTACCCATGGTCGGGTAACTTGGTCAATTATATATACAGTGGAACCTCGGTTCACGACCATAATGTGTTCTAAAACTCTGGTCGTAAACCGATTTGGTCGTGAACCAAAGTAATTTCCTCCATAGGATTGTATGTAAATACAATTAATCCATTCCAGACCGTAAGAACTGTATGTAAATATATATTTTTTTTTAAATGTTTTTAAGCCCAAATATAGTTAATAATACCATAGGATGCACATCTTAGTAAACTAAATGTAAAAACATTGAATAACACTGAGAAAACCTTGAACAACAGAGAAAACTAACACTGCAAGAGTTCACGCTACAGCGCTACGAACCGCTCGCTAAAAACACTTTTTTTTTTATGAGTTTTAAGCACAGGGAAAAAAATGAACATTTAAAAATATCTGTAATTTAATAAACAACCAAGAAAAGTAACATTGCAACAATGCACGCGCGCCTGTCTCTGTGTGTGTGTGTGTGTGTGTGTGTGTGTGTGTGCGCGCGCACGCCTGTGTATGTGTGTCTCTCTCGTGCGCCTGTGTGTGTGTGTGTGTGTGTCTGTGTCTGTGTCTGTGTCTGTCTGTCTCTGTCGCGCGCCTGTGTGTGTGTCTCTCTCATGTGGACTGTAGCACAGACGAAAGTGATTAAGGCTGTGTTTGGTGAGTTGTTGCGTGTGGGCACATGAGCAGGCAGTGCACATGCCTTTGAGCGATGGTGGACGCAGGAGGATTGTTAGAGTTGGCGGGCGGGGCTCTGTCGTGTGTATCCCATGACGCGGGAAGAGGGTTAGAGTTGGTGGGCAGGGCTCTGTCGAGCGTATCCCATGATCTTAGAGTTGGCGGGCGGGGCTCTCTGTCTTGCTTGTGCTCGCTGTCTTGCGTGCCCTTAGTGAATTGTATATATAGATGCTGGAAAGTGGCAACATTTTGTATGTTGATGTATTCTTACAAATAAGAATTTCAATATACTCTGTAAACAAATAGTAATGATCCTATAAAGATTTCTTCTAGAACAAAGCATAATATTCATGTGGTGTTATGATCCATAGTGAGTATCATTGGTTTATTATTATCCATCCATATAGCTATCCATTTTCTTAATCCATTAAATTCATTTGTGGAGATGCAAAGAGTTGGAACCTGTTCCTTAAATATTGGTTGGAGCCGACCCTAAATAGAGTAACATTCCATTGGAGACTTTACCCAAATGGAGTCACTCAGAGTTGTCAGTCTATGTAACACTAGCATCTTTGCTATGTAGGAAAAAACTGGAGTACCCAGAGAAAACCCACACAAATACAAGAAGATGTGCAAGCTCTGTATATATGGATTTGAACCTCTTTTGTAGCTGCGAATCTATTTTCCTACCATGGTGTCTTAATTTATTATTATGCTGTTGTTTACTTCTTAAGATCTGACTCTTGTCTTCAAGCTGATCCATTAATTTACATCTCTTTAAATCTGATATGCAAATCAGTGTGAGGAGAAAATAGAAAAGCTGATTTGCACAAGAGCAAATGGGACCATCTGGTCATATTAATGCAATATGCGGGGCTTCTGTACATCTAGAACAATGCTAAATAAAACACTGGTATTACAGAGCATTAAGAATAAGTAAAGATTGCAGGACTTGATTAAACTTTAGCCAGATTTTCTTTAATCATGATGTGCTGCTACGGTTAACAAATCTGTATAAAGATTAAAATTTTGGTCAAGTCAAAGGTACAAAAGATCAGTCAATAAAACACCCATCACTGTTAAATAATACCCAATGTGGCAATAAAATTAATACAGTTAGTGTGTGAAGAAAATACTGTATTAATTCAAACATGCTTGCTGGTAAATTAAGCATTTAAGTTTAGTAGTTGAAAAAGAATCTGCAGCAGATTCATATAAACTTTAATTTGTTAAAATAAATGGACATTATTGCTTTCTGGCATGATGTGGTAGTTCAAATTGTAATTGAATGGACTGCACTAGAAAAGGACTTGAGGTCTTCAGTGCTGTTTAATTCCCAGTGCTTTGTCTTAGTCGTCATTGACAGTAGGCAGGAAATGCTGTTTGAGGTTATGCTTGCTAGCTCAAGCCTGTATTCTAGTTAGAAGATGTATCATTCTACCCTGCAGACAGTATATCAGCTGAGTGCTTATGTGTGCCATGACAGATGAGGTCATGAAAATGCAGCGGTGTGTGGAGAATTTAAAAGGGGGTGGATTGGTGTATGGGACCTAGCACACTGTTCTCTTTTTATCTATTTCCTTTTCACTTATTTGGGTAAATATTGCTGTGTAATTTATGTTATCATGCTGTCAGCTTAGCAAAGGATGAGATCCTTGGATGGGTAATAACTGATGAAAGAATCGGTTCACATCCAAACATGTCTGTATACTGGATGGACATGTTGGAGTCAGTAATCAATGTAAAGCATATAGACATGCACATTATTGGTATGGTTTCTGTGAATTTAGATCAATGAATAATTACACTAGCTGGGAAGGAGAGGTATGGTGCTGTAGGGAGAAAATTGAACAATTGTATTAATTGCTTGAAAGACATATGGTGATGTAGCTATTAACAATGGCAGCTCATAACGTCTAGGACTCGGGTTCACCTCACTGACTGATTGATGTGTTTGTAGAAGTTATACATCCTCTCAAATAATACTTGTTTAATCCATCTCCTTAAAGTTTTGCATATTAAGTTAGTTATTTCCTACATTCTGCCCAGTGCTGCAGAAATTACCTCCAGCTCTCTGTGATCATGTAATGGAAAAACAGACTGTGTTCAGGATATATTCTACTGGTATTTTTTTTATACATGTAACTATTTGTGGTCGAGTGAATACATGAGAAAGTCTAAAAATCGTTGGAGTGCCAGCTGGGTTATCACATTTTATTCATTGGTCTCAGCTCAGAAGACAACAGGTGCATAGTGGCACAAAACAACACAAAATAAAAAGGACAATAGTTACCATCTAGCAGGTTCAAATGGCTCACTACAGCAGGTCTGAAAAAGTGAGCACCATCATAATGGTTGGCTCTGGTCCAAAAGCAACCCCATCTTCTGAGGGCAGCCATCTTTTATAGGACTTCAAATGGAAGGGGCGGAGTCATTTGTCTTTATTTGAAGCATCTTCTCAATGCTGTTGATGAGAAAAGAGGTAATACTGTTAGTGACAGTTCCACTTCTGTCTTGGCGTGGGGAGTACTTATCCTTGACGAGCCTGGAAGGTGATCATCCTCCGATGCACATTCGTGCCATACAGTAAAAAGGGAAGAAACTATTTTTACTCTTACCGGTAATTATCTAGAAGTGTTTAATTTGAAAATAGAACATTTTTTAAAGTTATTTTGGAAACAGAAAATTTTCTAAAGTTATTTTGTATTTTGAAGTTTATATCAAACCTAGAAGTAAATTAGTGTTCGAGACTGAAATATAAAATACTAGCAAAATACCCACGCTTCGCAGCGGCGAAGTACTGCCTTAAAATTTTTATTAAGAAGAAAATTAAACCTTTTTAAACTGAGGGAAAATATACCAATAATTATTTGTTAAGGATCTCTTTGTATACCACATTGTGAGTTCGGTCCTCCAGTTGTAATATGACCAAGCTGTGCACTGAGCTTACTCTTGAGCATGCAACGTACAGTTGGCCATGTAAACAGTAATCTTGTTTCAAATCTCAAATCTGCTGTCATAATCGGTTTGAGTTTCATGGTTTGTTTCAATTACGACAGTATTTGTAGGACTTGTGTTGAAGAGACATTCGGCATCTGTCAAGAGTTGTAAGTATACAACCTGTTTCATCGATAACATTACATCCAGCTTTTGAGAGTTTGAACATTCATAAACATCAAAGTATCCACTACTGAAATCGTCACCTGTCAATCTAAGATGTTTAAGAGGCATTGGCGGTTGTCAAAAGGTGTAAAATATTTGGCCATTTCGGTACACTTGAAAGCGACAACTGAACAATTCACCGGCAGCCATCAACTCACATACAGATCCATAGGTGAAGGGCTTAAGAATTTCACTATTCTAGTGCTCCTGTGTAGTATAATTATCTCCTGTGCCGTCATCAGTCCACACCTTGAACCTGTCCCAGTCATTCAAAACATAAGACACAATGTTCCTCTGGATATCAAAAGTGAGCCTGATATGGCCGTGCAATATGTAACAAAGAGAATGGAAAAGGTAGATGCCATCTTCGGGCATGGAAACCACTCGGTAAGTGACAGTTCTTTGATCGATGGTGATCACCTCGATAGACATGTTAATGGAGGTACGGTTGGAATGATAAAGGAATTGGGTTCCTGAACAATGTAAAGTAAGTCTAAAATACCTACACAATAACTATAATCGTAATAAATGAACAATAAAACAGCGGAGAAGCCGTGGATTAAATAAAAAATCTGTAGTTATCAGCAGGGAGACGTGAACGAAATGAAACCTGCTTAACTTTTGTAAGTAAGCTGTAAGGAATAAGCCTGCCTACACGGGAAGTTGGAGAATTAGTGATGAGTGAGTGAGTGAGTCGGTGAGGGCTTTGCCTTTTATTAGTATAGGTAAATATATTTTTTCTTTTTTCCATTGATGTTTTTCACAGTGTTTGCTATTATATTATATAGAACAGGTTGCGGTTAGATTCCATTATACCATAAGTGTTTTTTCTTTCATTCTGCATGAAAATGTATGACTAAAAATTTTTCTTGGCCAGTACTACAAACAACATGGGGTAAAGAACATATTTAAAAAAAAAAAACATTTTTTGGGTTGAGTATTCCTTCAGCCAAGTGGTAATCAGGACAAAGAATGCAAGTTTGCTTTTGATACTAGGACATCATTTGCTACACTGTTGGTAGGGTCACTGTTGAGCCATATTTTCTCCACTTTTTCATAATTGTCTTCATCGTGCTCCATGGCATGTTTAATGGATACCTTTTGTACCCCAGTCCTGACTGATACCTTGCAAAGATGAGATCCCATTCATGTTTTAAAAGCTCTTTGTGGACCATGGCTTTTGGACTATGTTGAAACCAATAAAATATCAGAATAATTCTACAGGAACATCCAAACTTTATCTGAGCTCAGTCAGAGCCACTTTAATTGATTTCAGGTGTATACTAACTACTATTTGTGATGAGCATTATTGTGATTGGTTGATTCTGAATGCAGCCACATCCTTGATTATTAAAGGGTGTGTTCACTAATGCAACCAGGCTTTTATATGATTTTTTTGTATTATACAGTTTCTGATTTATTTTCAGCATCTTTGTATAGATTGCAATTTTGCAATATTGGTGGAATATGTTCTGACAGGATTTATCTTGTTTTTATTTTTTATTACACAAAATCTATGATTTTGGCAGGGCTGTATATACTTTTTATATGCATTGTATGTACTGATTGCATCTGTTCACAAGATGATAAACAGTATAGTAGACATAGCATCAGCACACTTTTAACATAAAAGTCTGCTACAAATACATTATTCAAGAGTGAAAAAGTGAGTTTCAACATGCAGTTTGATCAAATTTATTCAACCTAATGGTATCTCATAGACAGACCAAAATATAGTTCTACAAAATAGTATCTACAGTTAAAATTTGTTAGAAAATTAGAACACTCTAGATGAGAACAGGCCATTCAGCCCAACAAAGCTCGCCAGTCCTACCCACTTATTTCTTCCAAAAAAACATCAAGTAAAGTTTTGAAAGTCCCTAAAGATTTACTGTCTACCACACTACTTGGTAGCTTATTCCAAGTGTCTATCGTTCTTTGTGTAAAGAAAAACTTTCTGTTTGTGCGAACTTAACAGGTTTCCAACTGTGTCCCGTGTTCTTGATGAACTCATTTTAAAATAACAGTTTCAATCCACTGAACTAATTCCCTTCATAATTTTAAACACTTCAATCATGTCACCTCTTAATCTTCTTTTGCTTAAACTGTATAGGCTCAGCTCCTTTAATCTTTACTCATAATTCAACTCCTGTAGCCCTGGAATCAGCCTTACTCTTCTCTGGACCTTTTCTAGCGTTGCTATGTCCTTTTTGTAGCCTGGAGACCAAAACTGCACACAGTACTTAAGATGAGACCTCACCAGTGCATTATAAAGGTTGAACATAACCTCCTTGGACTTGTACTCCACACATCATGTTATATTACCTAACATTCTGTTAGCCTTCTTAATGGCTTCTGAACACTGTCAGTAAGTTGATAGCTTAGAGTCCATTATGACTCCTTCTCATAAGGTGTACTCTCGTTTTTCCGACCGTCCATTGTGCCTTCAAACCTAACATTTTTACTTTCAAGCCTGTATGCTATCCAAGTCCTTCTGTAATGATATAACGGATTCCAAATTATCTGCTAATCCACCTATCTTTGTCTCATCTGCAACCTTAACCACCTTATTACTTATATTCCTATCTAAATCATTTATATATATTAAAAATAGCAGCCGCCCTAGCACTGACCCTTGTGGAACATCACTCTTAACATCAGCCAGTTCTGATGAGGTTCCTCGCACCATCGACCTCTGCTTCCTGTGTCTGAGCTAATTCTGCACCCATCTAAAAACATCACCCTGAACTGCCACTTCTTTTAATTTGATGTCCAACCTCTTATGTGGCACCTTATCAAATGCTTTCTGAAAGCCCAGATAATTAATATCATATGCTCCACTTTGATCATATCCTTTTATTGCCTCCTTATAGAATTCCAGCATGTTAGTAAAACACAGCCTCCCTCTTCTGAACCCATGCTAACTGTTCAGAATAACTCCTGTCCTTGCCAGGTATCGCTCTATCTTATCCTTAATAATTCCACTATTATTCCATTAATTTTCCTGTGATGCATGTTAAGCTTAGTAGCCTATAGTTGCTTGGATCTGCCCTGTCACCCTTTTTATATAATGGGATGATATTTGCCATTTTCCAGTCCTTTGGAATCTTTCCAGTATGCAGTGACTTCCTAAAAATATGTGTCAATGGTTTATATATGTACTCACTAACCTCCTTAAGAACACGAGGTTAAACATTATCTGGTCCTGGTGATTGGTTTGATTTCAACTTATTCAATCCGAGCAGCACTTCTCCCTCTACAATTTCCAAATCCCTCAGTACCTCCTTAGTAGTCGCGTTTACCTCTGGGAGGTTATCGACTTACTCATGTGTAAATACCACAAAAAATGTAAGTTTAGGGCATCTGCTATTTCACTGTCTGTATCTTTTAATTCCCTTTTTCCATTCCTGATGAACTTGACCTCCTCCTTAACTGTTCTTTTACTACTAAAATACTGAACGAATCTCTTAGGGTCTTCTTTCGCCTTATCTGCTATATTCCTCTCCAGCTGTCTTTTAGCCTCCCTGATATCCTTCTTAATGGTTGCCCTCATGTTCTCATATGCTCTACAATTCACTTTGCAGTCATTAGTCTTATATGCCTTTATAAAGCAGTTTTTTCCTTTGCAAGTTCTTTTTTAAATCTTTATTAATCTACCGTGCAGTTTTTTTTAAATTTCCTATCAATTCCAAATTTAAATATGTATCTGTCGTGCATTACATGTAAAACATTTTTAAACCTGTTCCACTGCTCCTCGACTGTCTCCACACTTAAAAGCTTATCCCAGTGTATCCTACTTAGACTTTGTCGCATCTGCTCAAAATTAGCCCTACCAAAGTTCAACTTAACAATTTTAGTCTTTGCACCTGCACTCTTACAAAATACTGAGAATTGTATTATATTATGGTCACCCTAGTGGTTCAATCACCTCTACACCCTCAATTCTATCTTGATTATTGCAAAATACTAAATGCAGACAGGCTTCACCCCGTGTTGGTGCTTTAACATGTTTCCTGCGTGCTGCTTAAAGAAGCTTTGGAGTCATGAGAAAACTAGTATGACAAGATCTCAAGTGCCTGGCAAGTTGTTAAAGGGGCAAACAGCATATGCCAAGTACTCCTGTGTGTTAGAATTGACAGCTTTGTAAGACAGTTGCAGCAGTTTGAGGAGAATTCAGCATTAGGTACATTAGAAGGGGAGCGAGTGTAGAAGAACCACTATTTCAGAAGTTTTCTGTTGAATTTGGTCTAGTCTCTGATAGCAACATTTTGAACATGTTTTTTATAAATAAATAATTTTCTCTCTACTTATCCTGATGAATGTCATGTTGGCTACATGTTGAGCTGGAGTAGACTGGACTTTTTGTGCATATTATTTGTATACCTTTGTGAAGAGCAAAGATTTGACAAATTATCAGACTTACAGTTCAGAGTGCAGTCAAGTGTGACCTCATGATGGCCAAGAGATGATGATGGGATCATTGTTGAAACCACAAATGAGGAATGTTTATGTAAAATATAACACACCAGTTAACGGCACACTGCACAATAATGTGCAGTGAATACACTAGACTTGAGCATTCATAGTTTTCATCCTCTTTCTCTATACGTTAAGCATTTGTTTGCTCAGAGGTTGATACACTTGCTGCTTCCTTAGCAGCTCTTTTTTTCTCCACCCTAGCGGTCTGCTTCTCCTCTTCTTTCATCTGCATTTTTCAATAAGTCAGTGTTTGTGTTGCAATTACTTAGTACGTTTTCCTTAATTTTTCACTTAAGCTGGCACTTAAGTCTTCAATCTGCCTAAAGAACGATTTAAGATATGAAGAGGTAGGGGAAGTGACGGCAAAGGTGGTAGGGAATGAGAATGGCGCCCATATGCATGCGTCGCATGGCTGCTGTGCTAGCCGCTGCCGAGAGCTGATTCTACAATAAAATAAAACTAAAAAGAGGAATTGACCTTGGAGGTCTATCATCACCCTAAAACTGGCTAGAAGACATCATGTAGTATATGTGTACCAAATTTCAAGGCAGTAGTGCAAACGGTTTGCGAGTTTAAGGTGATTTAAAATCCTGGACAGACAAACAGACAGCCATGGTTGCGTATTATATAAGAAGATTCCTTTGGTCAATACTATCTCAAGAAGCTTTACAATTACAAAGGTATAGTATAATTATTTATTATATATATATTATATATATATATATATAATATACAGTATATAGTGCTTTTGCAGTACAGGGAGAGTGTTTAGTGACTTACTAATGGTTGCATTAGTCAGACTGAACTAATAACTTTTGGGTTTCAAGCCCAGCGCTTTGCCACTGCCTTGAAGAAGCTGTGATTTATTCATTGTTCTGTCTTTACTGGTTATATCACATTCCTCTACACCACACATATACTTGAACAGCTTTCATAAATTCACTATAATAGAGTTTATGCATGAGATTCCTTGGCTTGTAACAAAGAAGTTTTACAGTATAATTTACGTTTATGTTTGTTTTTTTAATTGCTTGTGCACATTTCATGTATTACGAGAATGTAAACCCATCTGGACAGTTTCAATAGGGTAGGATTTAAACCAATGACTTTGGATGTGTGTGGTATTAGTGCTTGGCATTATGCCAGCCGTATTTAAATTATGTTGATTTTTAAACAGTAAGTTTCACTAATAGTCATTTATTCAGTTTCTGAGCCACTTCTGTCTATTCCAGCCTTTTTCAGAGCCTGAACGTATCCCATCTGATCAGTAGCTGTTACAAACTTATACTAAACCTTGCAGAGGACATCAATTCATTGCACATCTTAAAAGCAGCAGCAAAAATTACATATGATGGCACAGACAGTAACCTAACTGGGACTGAGACTTTGCTCACAGAGGCATGAGGAGGCAGCATTGACCACTGAGTCACCATGTTATTCTCAAAATGTTTCCCAAAATCCTTGCTAATCCATCTTATATTTATAATAAATGTTTTTATTTACTTCACCATATCTGTTTATCCTTTGATATTCATGACAAGGAAATAGTAAAAAGAAATGAGATATCTTTACTGAATAGTATTTTAATGATACAAATTATATCATCATTGATTATAGTGGTTGCATCCAGAAGCAGTGGTCTAATTTTCAAGCAAAGCAATGTTGCAGATCTGTACACATAGTTGTGAAAATAATTAGATTTGCATGCCCATTTTGCTCATGACTGTCACCAAAGGTTGCACGTATGGATTGCCTTAAAAAGATGAACACACATTTATCTGTATTACTGTCACAACTCATCAAAAAATTCTCAGCACCCTGTTTTGAGCCCCCATGTATCACAGCATTGCCTGCCCATGCAGATATTATGACAAGAAGACCAGGGTAAGGACTGAGGCAAACAACTGAGTGATTTTTAACTTGTGACAAGCTACATTTATGTGTAAAGAAGCATGTTTGTTCTTCATATTGAAAAGACTTTTCTGAGTTAACAACTGAGGCTGTACTTTTTTCTTCCATCTCCAAGTTTGACATTTTAAGAATATGGTTGAGCAGAATAAGGATAGCTGCTGATAGTCCTGAAGAACACTAACTCTTAAACATAAAACATTATATTTAATGGAGTAATGGCTCCACTGTTGTTCAATTTAATTTCACTGTCTGTTTCTTCTCATTTGTGGTTTGTTGAGTTTCAACCACCAAAGCATAAATGCAGCATATCAGTTTTCAGAGTGTGTCACAAGTCCAAGCACTGTGAATCCCTGCAAGAGTCATTTTCCATCTGTTTGCTGGGTTTGTAATTTTCATTCTATGAACACTGTGCCAACGCCTGTATCATGCATGTTTCCATTCAGGTTTAGTTCTGCAATGCTTCATTCAGCTTCTGACTTTATCTGCAGCTGTAAAAAATGTGGAGTCCTCTTCAGTTTGTTGCCTTTGTGGAAACTGTCTATATATGCATTTTCAAGTTTTTAATCCAGTTCAGGTCCTTCAGGGGTGTTATGAAGCCCATTAACTGAAATTAACTCCCAATTCCTACCTCTACCTTTACAATTTATTGTTTCCCAGTAATCCTCATTTTTGTAGTTTAAACAAAAGCCTTTTAAAATTTTAAAAGCTGCTATTATGCTAGGTGTTTCATAGCTTAACAATGCTTCCAAAAAGCAGTGATATTGGCATTTAACACATGTCATCTACTTTAGTAATCCTTAAGTCATTTGTCAAATACTGTTTGCACTTAAGCAACATTTCTTTTTAAAAGCAGTGGTGTCACCTGACTTAAAAAGTAAGAATGACAGCAAACCCAAGGGAACATTTATATAAGGGAATGCAGTTTGCCATGGTAATTCACATCTAAAACTTGGCTTCTGCACATATCCTGGATTTCATAAATATGCACACAACAGCTGGCTTTGTCTGGCTTTCCCTTCATATAAAACAAAAATCCCTTTTTTTCTTGTTTATGTGATCTTTAGTTAACTGGGAGGAGGGAGTGAACATAATCTTTTTACATTTCAAATGAAGCAAGTAGTATATATTATTAATTAATCAATACAGTTTAATTTAAAAATACGTAGTATGTAATATTTAACTTTGTTTTTTTAAATACAAATGTTACAACTAAACAACTCAAAGTTTACATTGACAAGTCATTAATGCAAAACAAATAATGATAATCCCACCTAAACATATTGAGTAAACCAAAGATAACAAAGTTGTCTGACTTCCAACAATGGAACAAGTCAAAAAATGGCTTTCTAGATATACAGTAAAGCCACATTAAATGACACATTTTGTTTACCAAGACCATTTATATAATTTATGTTGGGATAATTATTTATAGTATGTATTAAATAAATAAAATATAGACCACCAAAATAATTTTGTTTAAATTAAATTTAACAGCGTTAACATATTTTGACATCTATTTTATAGTAATTTGCTCCTTCTTTTGGCTAGAATTAAACCCCAAAAACAATGTGTCAGATTAAAGATGTCTGGCTGACATTCAGCACTCTGGATGGGGCTTTCATGAGTATTCCTGGAATCCGATGGCCCTTGTTGATTCAGAAGTCTGGAACAGCTGAAGTGTGTCAATGTTCTATAAGAGTGCATCTGTTCACTTCTTGCGAGTACTTGGCTGTTATTGTCATTGACTGTGTGGTTTAGGTCTCATCCAGCAATGCTGAATAAGCACATTTATGAATGAACTGCCTTTGCCTGTGTGGCACGTGCAGCCTGATACATCCTTTTGAATTGTCTATTAGACTGCATTTAAATATTGATTGTCCACATTGAGAATTAGTTCACCTTTTTATCATTACAGGTATTATATTTAAAGCAATTGAAAGTGATTGTTTATCACTGTTCAGTCACTTTTCAGAAAACGTTATTACACGTAGTGTACTGTACAGCATATACTGTTCCGTGATGTACAGCAGTTTATTTTTATTTGGATTCTGTTTCATTTAATATTAGTTTTGTGTTTTTAATCCATTTAATCTTTAACTGTAATCTGTCTAGATACAGATCTGATGGATCCTATCCATTCTAGAATTTTCACAAACCTAGTTTTGTGTATTCTTCTATCCCAATTGACCATTGTGGTTACTTCAGGGTTCCCTTCTTTGCTGAGTTAAAGAACAGGTGCTCCCGGAGGGTAATACTAACTACATAAAAGTGTTTTGCTGGAAGTGGGAAGCAGTGTAATTTTTTATGTCAAGCACTTGGGATACTATCTGTTGATCAATCCACTTTCTAAACCCAAGTTTCACCTTGACCTGACAGCTGTGTCAAGCCCAAAGTTTCTTAATAGTTTTTTTGGTACTGACTCTTGTTGCCAATAAAATCCAACACCATGCTTTTGTAGTCTCAACCACAGCTGAGAATGATCAGTTTTTTTGTTGACTTACAATTTCAAATGCCTAGGATCCTCACAATATACTTTGACTTTGTTTTCTTAAGAACAAGCATTAAAACTAAATTAGTCAAAGTTGACTGTAACAAATTTTAATAATGCAAAGAAAAATAAAATCCAGCCTAAAGTTATTAGGTAAAACAGAGATAATAAAGCTGCTTGACTTTCCATCCGGGATTGGTTTATTCCTTGTGTAAAATCAAAATTCAAGTAATTGATGGTGGCCTAGTATTAGGTGTTTTATTAAACATGTCATCCCTCCAATTAATCTAGTTATGGGTTTTATGCACCAAAAAAATATGATTCTTGATTATCAATGTCCCTGTCCCTAAGAGTCATTCTTGACTATCCATGAGTAAGACAACACAAACCAAAAATTAGCTGGAAAGTAAGGGAACTTGAGGCCTGTTGCGCATTTTGAAAATACAAAAAGTAAAGAAAAACAACTAATCACTGCTTTTCATTTGCCACTGTCCTTAGATAAGGTATGTCACATGAACTGATACTTTGGCGCCACGTCGATACCAAAATCCTGAAAGTGTAACGGTACTAGCTTTTTTACAGTATCAATAATTTCAGGTGAAAGCCTGAACTTCACCAATGCTTAACTGTACGCACATAGATTACTTTGCATAATACATTAGAAACATGTTAGTAAAAACTACATATAAAAATGACTCACAAAGTGTTGTGATACAGCCCTCATTAACACATATCAACAAGAATAACAACAGAAGTAATTTCTGGAAGTACTTTGAGTTTGAGGCAGGAGAATTTCAGCGCACGATTGTGGGAATTGTACTTAAAAAAAATTGTAATTATAAAAAAAAAAAAAAAGCCAAGACACACACCTAACCTCTCATAATTTATCTAATTACAGAATTAGTTCACAAACAGATTTGTGCTGACTTAGAAAGAGAAATAATGTGACCAATCAGATGTAGTTGTTTAATTTGTATTGTCATATATTTGTTCGAGGAGATCAAGAGTAATCGCTTTTACGCAGTGTCCTACACAGTCCGGGTAAAGAAATTGTTGCCTCGCATTAATTCTCTGATTGTCATGAGTACTTCTACAGATTTGCATCCATCCATTTTCTAACCAGCATACAGGTCAGGGTTGTGGGGGGACACCTCTCCTGCATTCACAATTATGCATAAATGACTGTGGAATATGTACTGTAGTCTCACTGATACCTCTGGAGATAACCATGAGTGAATGTTCCTTAAAACTGGGTGGGAACAATTAGTCATCTCACAGTCACATTTCTAAATCAATCCAATGGTCTGTAAAGGTGGTGCTCAAAGTAGAGGTGGGGATTTTGAATTGCAAAGATCAGAGGTTCTCTCATTAACCTGGTCCAACAGAGAGTAAGCTTCTGATTACGATGAAAAGTGTACAGTCTAAAAGTCTCCTAAAAAACATATTATACATATTGTGTAAATGTGCATTGCAAATGAAAAGAGGATATTTCATGTTTTAAAAATAAACAGAGCCTAATGCAAAGGAAAGACCTTCCTGTAGCCTCAGATTATACACTGGCATTCGAAAGCATCAATGAACAAATGGTAAACATGAATGATATGTTGTTACATGTGCTGTGTGCTCTCTGTTGTTCACACACCCAAATCAACAAATGTGCCTAACAACATCAGTAGATGCACAGATGAGGCTGCACAACATCCACCTTCTGCCTGCCTGTCTAAACGAATAACTAAAGACATTTAGCATTACTGTTCAATTGGAAATGCAAGCATGCCACAAAAAATAACCACAGTGTTTTAACACATAGACCACAATGCTTGTCTAAACTCTTATTTGCTACAGTATTGTTATCTAATATAGTGATCCAATAGTTAAAATGACAGAAAGATAATCGTAGCAGACAGAGGCACTTCTCAAAGGTGTGGAGCTCAGAAGCTGCAGTGGTTTAGATGTGTCTGTGTGTCTCTCTGTTTCCACTGTTGCAGCACTCATTATATGTGAAAATGTATTATTAAGCTTCAGTTACCTTGTGCTACTGTATTCCTGAATGGATGACAGCAATGTTAGCTTTTTATTTTCTCTTATTGCCAAGTCTTTTGTTCAGTAAGTTTTGCTCTCTCCCTGAAACCCCGGTGGCGGATTAAAACGCACAGACTTTAGAATTTGAAGGTGGATGTTTTAAGAAGAAGCTCTGTGGGTGTAGCCTTTTCAGTGAAGGATTTTGCTGCTGTTCACTACATGCTTTTTAACAGGTTGTCCCATATGTGTATTTTCTCTGGTCTCAGGAGACTATGGATTATGGGAGGACTGGCACTGCTAACAACAATTTCAAATGTCAAGATTCAAATGAAATGGCTTCTCTACACTGGTGACAAAATTATAGAGCACAGAGCACTATATGACGTATACTGCAGTAACAGAAACACATGATTGCAGGCATGCAGTTAGCAATATGATAAAACTGCATACTTCATTGCTGAGTATTAATATGTAAATACTAAATTTGTGTCATGAAAGCATACATCATAAATTTGAACAGTAGTGTTGCACAGTTAATTATTATTATGTTTTTGACAATTGAAGGAGTCATTCCATGTCAGATTTATTTAAGACTTAAAAATCAGTTTGGGAGTAAGTGTCATTCAGAGAGGTACTATTATCTCTTTGGTCCACTTAAGGAATTTTTAGGAGGGAAGAAATTCATATTGAATGAGGAGGTTATTGATGCTATGTATGCAAGAATGGGTCAACATGCAGTCAAAAGACTTCTACTCTTCTGGGATTAAGAAGCTTCCTGAGCGCTGGAACAAGTGTATTGCAGTGGAAGGAGAATACACAGAAAAACAGCGTGTAAGTGATTCCATTGTATTCAATAAATAACTATTTAGCTCATAAATTTCTGTTTATATTTGAACGCCCCTCGTACATTGGTGAATTTATTGGTGCCTCACATTTGTAAATTAATTGTCTGCAGTTAACAACAGTCCAGTAAATGTTCTAATTCTGGATTAATACACAGGCATAAGTTGTAACAAAGTCTGATTAGTTATGTAAAAATCTTGAACATAGCACAACAAACGCTGTTATACAGGGGTTTTGAAATAATAGAATAATTTAAAACAGACAAGTTTGATTTCACACATGAAGCTTTAAAGTTGGGACAAATGTAAAAAAAGGAGGGAGAGATCTGGAAAATGAAAGCAACAGGAGTTTGCGATATTTAAATTTGAATTAATTGGAATAGTTTTTAAAGCAGCTAATGATGCAGATACTGAATAAATCTTACAATAGCAAATGTTGCAAACAGTGTGATTCTCTGACAAACCATATTTTAAAAGTAGGTTGTTACAAAATAGCTTTCAAAAGTTTGTTTAAATGAAATATACTGAATTATCTAGGAATTCACAAATTCAACATTACAAATAAAATGGTTGAATTTTTATTTTTAGTGTTGATTAAAAACTCATCTTTGGTTATGATGTTAGATCAGTAAAATTCTTATAATTTGATTTGCATTGAAGAAAATGATGAATAGGAAATGTTATTTAACATGGCACCAGAACACGGAGTCCATTGTTATACCTTATGAATTACCAAAAGCTCCTGCCATTTCTTACTGATTCATAAAATAACATTTTGTAATCTATTCAGGAATTTGTTTTGAATTGATACACTAATCTGTTTGTCAAATCTCACTATATATTGAGCACATTAGCAATATCTTATCATGGTAAAGGAACCACCAATTACATGCAAAATTGTAAGAGTAAAATTCTTTGAATTTTTATCACACACTGACCTTTAGAATGGATTTAACCAAAGTAGAAGCAGTAAAGAACTGGACAATTTCATCAAACAGGTCTAATGCTTTGTGTGTCTTATAAAATGCTACCAATAATTTATAAAGAAAGTGTATAATGTAATCTCACCTAGTAGTAATCTTATAAATAAAAAAAATACTACTAAGGACTTTGAATAGACTGAAGAAGCTATTAACAAATGTCACACTCCCCATTGTACCAAAAAACACTCTTCTGTTTGAAGTACAAGTACATGACTTAAGTGTAAATGTTCAGAAGGTAAATTCAATGGTGCAGTTTCACAAACTTCCACTGAAAGCCCAGAAATATGGCATTGTGGCTTAACAACCAATGAATGAGTGGAGAAGCGGGTGTTCAATTCAAAAGCTCAATCCCGTTGAATGCACTTCCCAGCCATTCACAAAAGGATTTTCCAGAAGTGGTTCATTTAACAATATTTTAGCAAAAATAAATAATGTTTGGAATGTTGCGAGTATACAACTTTATATCTGACATATGGGTTACGTGACATAAATTAACTGAGATCTTTTTCATGTATGTTTTAATATTATTTGCTGGTTCCCATTACAGTCTAATATCTTTGCTGAATTGAGATTCAGATTTTTTCTTGGCCAACACTACAGACAGCATGGGTTAACAAGCACATAAAAATATATACTTTTTGAGCTGAGTGTTCCTTTAATATTTTATTGATAATTTCATTGCATTAGCATTGCCATTTGTTCATTTACTTTTTCTGTGGTTGCTGCTAATGAGCTTGGGTAAGGTGCTGTATAAAGAAAATCTACTTTTATTATTATTATCTGAAAAAGTTGCTTCTATGAACACTGCCATTTTTGAGCGTTTAACTCTCAATGATGCTACATGACTGCTCAGCATGTATTGCACTTCATGTGGCCCTTATTATCATTGGTTGCACACATTTTACAATGTTCAAACACTGAGCATTTAAACAGAAGACTTTTCAAGAGGTTCCTGACCCTCTGCATCGAGAGGAGCCAAATGAGGTGGTTTGGGCATCTGATATGGATGCCTCCTGGACACCTCTCTATGGAAGTTTTGTTAGGCACAGCCACCTGGGAGCAGACCGCAGGGAAGGCCTAGGGATCCGTGGGAGGATTATATCTCTCAGATGGGAACACCTTGGGATCCCACAGTATGAGTTGGCAGGTGTGGCTGGGGAAAAGGATGTATGGGTCTCACCTACTAAGACTGTTGACCCTGAAACCTGTTTTCAGATTAGCAGTGGAAAATGAATGAATTAATGGCTTTGGCAAGAGACTGATGCTTGAGCATAGAAACAAAAACACAGTTTAGAGAAATATTTTTGTTTTAAATTAATTTTTAATGTTTCTCAAATTTGGGTAATCATTCCTCTGGCTTAATATATTGACTCCCACTAATGACAACAGCAATTTTCCTGTTTTGTCCTCAAAGAAAAGCTTCCTTTAATCTCTGCCATCTTGCAAAATTTGCCTGATAGGACACTTAAGATGTCCTGTTGTGTGTGACATTCCAGTTTTCTCTGTCTTCAAAAGGGTGTGTTAAGTTTATTGGTAGCCCAAATTCATCTCTGTATGAATACGCCTCTGCCTGTGAATGTGATAGACTGACATCCCAAGTAGAGTTGTTCAAGTTCCTGTGGATTCAGGTACTGCATGTGTGGACTGCTAATGCTGTATATTGCAAATACACAATATGGCTAAAAGACATTGTACTGGTAGAATGGGCAGGCTAATTACTCAAAGATTTTTTGGAAAAAAGCAGAGGTAATATAAATACGGTCCTGCTGCCTCTTCATCTTTGCTCTTTTTCACTGTCTGCTTTTCAGAACTTTGCTTATTTTAATATGAGTCATTTCAGACTTTAAATATACATGTGACAATGAGAAAAACTCCAAATTATTTGTCTGTAGCCACTCTCTTAAAGTGTCTTGGATGATAATAACGTGGAAAGTGCTGTAATAAATTGGAAGTTGGTGTTTGTTATCTGTAGACTATGAAATCATTGGGGGACAAAACCGCCAACATTTTTTCTCTACCATAAGTGACCTATATCATTATTGGTACAGTGTGGCATATGACAAATATGCTGTAAGAATTATACCAAAGTAAACTACTATATGTACGACAATCTTAATTATAATTATTTGCCTTTATGATAATTTTCACACAAGTTGCATTATTTCAACAAATGAAGAGCCAAGATTTTTTTTTAACTCTCAATTTGATTATTTTTAAACATATATTGATGAGGGGTACAGCACTTTAAACTCTTCCGATTTCTCACTACAAGATATTTATGATAAAATATGTAAAAATATTACTATTATTGATTTGTATTGATATGTATGATAACCTAATGATTCTTCTGTGTTTTTAACCGTGAATGGCATAGCATAAAGTGGCCTAAAGAGCAAGAAAGTGGACATAAAGCAGCAGGAGGTTAAACAGCTGTGAACATAGCAGTCCAGTTGTCCTTGTAACATCACGGTTGCAAGGAAGACCTAAATGGTTTATAATCGAAAACAGAGTGTAATTATGAGAAAATGCAGTTAACAGAAGTATACATTTCACACAAATGACATTCTGTGGTATGGTGTGAAATGACTTTATCTATATGCTATTATTACTGTGGGAAAAGAACTGATTTTCCTGATTTTCCTCCTCAAGCTGTCTCCTAAATTAGGGTAATGTATTGGTAAGACTGAAGACATTAAAAAGAAACTTAAAAAGAGGTAAAAATTGGATGAGAGATGACCACTTGGCTCATTAACACTTACTGTTCATTCAAAGACAGTATGATGCTATTTAAAGACCCTTGGAGAGTTAACATCTGTTCTCTGCCTGGAAATGTGATCAACAGCACTAATAAGTGTTTGATTTAGAAACATTTCTGAGAGTCTGGACAAAACAGACTATGCACTAGCCTTTTATGGATTACTGTTCATGAATAACTTTTAAATAAGTACTGCATTATTTGATTTACTCAGTTAATGTATCTAGTCTTGTTCCTCCTAAGCCATTAGGACTTGCTCAACTCTAGAATTTCTTCTATATGCATGCATGTTGCACAGAGTATGAACTAAAGCAGGCATACATACACAGGGCTGTTTTAACCGCATCATAGACCCTTGAACAAAATAGTGTGCTGGGGCCCCTGTTTTCATAGCAAAACAGAAACATACATAGGCATCAGAAACATCATGGGCCCCAATGCTCCATATGTTAAGATATCCCAGTACATACAACATTCACTTTGTCTGGAGTGATTCATATTTTTCTTTAATCTGTGGAAGTATTTTTATATCAGATACTGATACTTAATATTGATTTAACATATTTAAGACTTCTTTGTTTTTTTCAAATATTATTAATGGAGAGAAGATAAACCTTTTTTACTGACTTTTTTATTGGATTGAAAATTTCTATGTAACTTATTCAATACACTCCACAACTCTGAAGTAAGTTAAGTCTGTTAGAGTATGTTATTTAATTTATTGTTTTGAATATAATAACACTTGCTTTTGCAAGTGTTCTAGCTAGATCTGTGACAGGAAGTTGACTTACTGACTTAACAGATGTCAGGACGCTTTATAGCTCAGCTCATTATACTGTAAATGTGACACTACCTCAGTTGTAGCAAATGATAGTACAGTCTGACATTTAGCTGCCCGCTGCAAGGCAAAAATCCATTTCAATACATTTATGCATTTACTACAGAGTTCCTTGTTCAAAAAATAATATATATATTACAAAAATAATATTAGAATAAAACTTTTCAGAAGTGTTACTGTATTTTTATGTGAAAATATAGAGTTTGTCATTGAAAATACACAAGCAGAAATCTTACCTGTAGTATTATACAGTAAATGTTCCAAAAGTAAAACTATGAACATTGTTAGTGGGAGTTTTAATCTTTTTTATTAGTATTTCACAAAAATGAATTTTATAATAGGCTTTACAAAAAATTAAATGAAAAAAGTAATATGACATGTTCTGCCATCATTTATAAATTTTCTAATAGAGCGAAAGGCCAGAGGGTTATCCCTTCAGTGTCAGACAAAAGGTGAAACCATCCAACCCTAGATGGAACACTAGTCATTCAGATGCTCCTTCACTCTATTTATGTATTTTGTAATGAAGCCTGTTTTACATTAATTGTTTAAGGCTGCAATATAATAACTTCACACTAGCTATTGCTCAACATCTCCTTTTATAATATACAGAAGATGATGAAATACTATCATGTCGCTTTAGGCTTGTTTAAGCAGCTCATGGGTTTTCCTCTGCGTAATGGAAACAGCTGGTCCACATTTGTTATATATAATTAAACAAGATGTCCTGGATGAGAATCCCTAGGGGAGGGACTAGAAATTTCAGACTAATGTGAAGGACATCCCCAACAGGACAGTGTCTTGTTAAATCTCTACAGTGTTTCTGATCTTATGACAAACTTCAGGAAACAATTTCTCCATCTTTCTGTTCAATACTATATTGCATAACAGTGGTTGTTTCTATTGCAGGTTTTTTCTTTTATACCCCATTTATTTATAGGCCTCGTATTTGCCTTCTACTTTAGCGTGTTCAAATATAGATTTCTCAGCTGTTCATTATAATGTTAGCTGTTTAGTCTTGGTATTAGTCTTGTTGTTTGTCTTTGAATGTTTGAATAGGTCCTCCTGTATAAAATCTGGTGACCAAAACTATTCCCAGAACAGGCCATCTAAATGTTTCCACCATTTTACACAGTTTAAGTGTTGTCTTTATATTCCATGTGGTATCTCTTTACTGCTAGAGTGTTGAGATGGACTGTCACACTACAAGTTCTAAAGTAAATCTTGCATTTTTACTCACTACTTAACACTAACTCTAGTCATACTGTATTAGTCATAATAAACCTTGTCTTACATTTCTAGGAAGCAGACACATGATTGGCAAGTGTCAACAGTTGGGACAACAGAACTTTTGGAAGCCAGTAGTATTAGAATTGTCCCAAGAAAAGGTCTCTCTTCAGTTTTGCTAAAATACCATTCCACCAACAGTACCCATTAGCACAGCTGTAACTCATAGTTTGTAATAAGGAACTGAGCTGAACTAATTTTGACATTTCATCTGAGTTATTGTTATTACTGTATATTTAGCCAGCACTTCTTTCAACATATGTTAGATGTTCAGGATACATTAAAATTATTTACCTATGTGTATATTAATTAAATGACCTACTCAGGGAAGCACAGTCAGTTGGAGGTGGGGATTGAATAAGCAACTTTATACTTTTAATCCACTAAGCCAGACTAATGATGTTCCTGTGCTAATACATTAGACTAAATGGTGTTGACTAGAAAGCACTGAATACATATTTCATGATTTTGCTTTTCTCAGGGGTGGTGCAAAGAGAAGTGGTTGCCATTGTTGCTGAGATCCCAAGCCAGCATAATTTCTTCTTTTCAACTTAAGATTTCCTTTGGGCACCCAGAGTTCTTCTCATATTCTAATGTGCATGTTAAGATAATTTTTTAATTTGAATTTGTCAAGTATGACTGGTTGTTCACCTTGTAATGGTGTAGTGGTAATAAAGAATATTGTTCATATATCAAAAAAAAAAATAGTGAAGTGTAGTTGGCTTCACATTACTTTATTTACAAGTTTATTTTTTCTTGTAATGGCAATTTTTGTAACAGAGTCAAACTGGATTTTGGTTGATTGGATCTCATTGTTTTCACTTCCTAATTAGGGCACACTATCATGAGTTTTTTTTATTTCTTTTGGGGTTGAAACTATATGATATAATTAAAGACCAATGTCATAGTTGTGAGGCAGAATGAAGAGGGCAGAGATAGAGTTTAATTATGCTTTATTGTGCTTGTTGGCATTATTCTCTCACACTATATTTATTCTCCATTTTATTTTATGATGTATACTGATATAGATAATGTCAGTGTCTAATAATTGAGTGAGAGAAGTAGTGTGTTAAAGAAGCAATGAAAAAGAAAAGGAAACATTTTAATAATAACATAATATGATTGACAATGTACTTGTGTTGTCATTGTCATGAGTGTTGCTGGCATATATATATATATATATATATATATATATATATATATATATATATATATACACATATATACACACACACACATATATATACATATATATACTTTGTACATATACATATCTACATATATACTGTATATACACATATATATACAAATCTACATATATATATCTACATATATATTAGGGGCGGGACTCGATTAAAAAAATTTATCTAATTAATTAGAGGCTGTGTAATAATTAATCTTGATTAATCGTATGTAATCACACATGAAAATTTGCCTCAAATCACAAATTTTTTTTTAATTTAAAAGGGTTTTAGTGGGCGACAGAATCAAATAACAGACATGGACATGAATATTGTAAACTCAAGCTCTTTTAATTTCTGAAAAAAAAATGCTTTTAAACTGCATTTCAATTCAAAACAGAAACAAAAATATCATCCCTGGCTAAAATTGGGCAGACTTAAAAATAAAGCGGTATTTTAAGTACTTTAAGTACCTTTTCAGAATGGTATTGTCTTTAAATAATAATAACAAAAATTTCAACATAAAGTGCAGTTTTTCTTCTTAAAAAATAAGGCAGAAACATAAAAGGTAATTTGACCAGCTTCACCTTTAAACTCTGAGTAACCTTAGCCAAAATTATTTTGTACATTAGGCTAAAACAGTGTGTTCATTGAACATTTTGTAATTAGATGTAATCAGAATTACTAACGGTCACGGAAGTCCAATGATCCCCAGTAAGAGCCACAAAGTCCGCTTTCTGTAATGCATCTAATTTTGCTTGCTTTTCAGTGTGCACAAAACCACGCTTTTATCAAGGCTTCCGTCGGGTAGTCTTTTGAAATGAAATTTTCCTCCGATTAGTCGTAGGAACGCGTTTTATTCCGACTCTAACATTTTTGTAGCTCTGATGTGTGCATCAATGTAATCGATATATAATGAAATCATGCATTGACAAAAGTTCCCCTTTGCTTGGGATTGAAAGTGTGATTAAATGCGTTATTTTTTTTTAACGCGTTATGGAGTACATGCATCGAAGCTTCTCAGCTGTGCTTATGCTAAGAAAAGGAAACATTTTAAAAATAACATAACATGATTGTGAATGTAATAGTTTTGTGACCGTTATGAGTGTTGCTGTCATCAAGGATTTGATTATAGTTTCTTTCAATCAGGTTCATATTTGGACTGTTTGCACAAAACCACGCTTTTATCAAGGCTTCCGTCGGGTAGTCTTTTGAAATGAAATTTGCCTCCGATCAGTCTTAGGAACGCGCTTTGTATCCATTATTCATAAAGCTTCAATTGGTGATCTGTCTTTCTGCGTTAACCGCATATTTTTTCATACGTCTCAAACCAAGGGGATGCAAGGGTAAAATGAATCGGGAAGCGGGCGTACATACTCAGTGCACCCCCTTTTGGGAATCGAACCTCGGATGTCGGCGCTAGAGGTGAAGTCTCTACCATTGCGCCACGGCGTGTGGTTTGTCTATTTGAGAGTATGTAGATCGGGGTATATATATACATATATATATATATCCATGCTTCGCAGCGGAGAAGTAGTGTGTTAAAGAAGTTATGAAAAAGAAAAGGGAACATTTTAAAAATAACGTAACATGATTGTCAATATACAGTAATTGTTTTGTGTTATGAGTGTTGCTGTCATCAAGGATTTGATTATCATTATTTCTTTCAATCAGGTTCGTATTTGTAGGATGTGTTGTGTTCAAGTTACATTCCGTGTTTGTGAATCGTTGTAAAGATAACAGGTTTCATTCATAAATTTGTTTCTTACTGCATCAATAAACAGCTCATCTTCTTCTTTATCTGAGACGTGATACACTGCATGCACGTTTTTTTTTTTTTACACTGTCTTCCTTTAGCGGGACATTGACTTTTTCCACCGTGTGCTTTGTTTCCGCAGTAGCTGCACTTATGAATATGCTTGTATGTATCACACGCGTCATATTTTTTTGCTGCCTTCTCAATTGTGTAATTCGGTTTTTGTTCAGCACTCTTTGGAACTGTTGCTTTTTGTCTGTGCACTGTGTCATTTCATGTGAGCCGCTCGGTGTACATGCATCGAAGGTTCACAGCTGTGCTGGTGCCATCTCGTGCGATGTCCATGGCTGTATTTAATGTTAGCTAAGACCCGGCACTTAAAAGTTTCTCTCGCAGTTTCGCTGAGTTTGTGCCAAACACCACCCTGACCATCTCATCTTCCTCTGCATAAGCACAGTCCTTCACCCGTGAATATTTAGCGGCAGTGTATCTATTGGATTTCCGCTGACGGACGGCCTTATATGGGCAGGCACTAAATTACGTGGTAGCCGTAACTCCGCCTCCCACGGGCATCGAGCAGAAGTCTATTATAGTATGTGGACAAAAAAATAGGTTCCAGTTATGACCATTACGCGTAGAGTTTCGAAATGAAACCTGCCCAACTTTTGTAAGTAATATGTAAGGAATGAGCCTGCCAAATTTCAGCCTTCTACCTACATGGGAAGTTGGAGAATTAGTGATGAGTCAGTGAGTGAGTGAGTCAGTCAGTCAGTCAGTCAGTCAGTGAGAGCTTTGCCTTTTATTAGTATATATATATATATATACGGATACTATTAACACTAGAATTGCCAGAGCCTACAAAAAAACTTGTAGATCCGTCCCACCTTAAATCGCTTCTCACCTTTCCGTCAGCGTCTTTTGTCCTGTAAATGTGTGGATAAACAGCAAGCAGTCTGCTACCACATCCCCCCACCCCGCACAGTTTTCTCAGCTCAAGTCTGTTTACCTGCGTGTCAGTTGCCTAGAGTTGTAAAGAGTGAGAAGTCAAACAAAATGAAACCTTTTATAAATACTATATCATTATTTGGAACACTTGCATTTCATGTGTGTTCGGTGTTTACAACGATCTATGTAAACACATCATTAAAACAGATACGTTTTTCATGTTTTAGTAATAATTGACAAAATGTAGACATGAAGAGTATAATGTGTAAAGCCTGAATTCCAAATATCAAAGAAACACTTTCACAAAAGGTACAAATATAACAGAACAGTGCTTTGTAGTAATAATTATGTATTGATGAATAGACTAGAAAGAAAATGTACTTTGATTGGCTATGTGATTTGGCAAGGGTGTCTATTTTACTTTAAAAATGGCTTTAATGAATTTAGTCCTATGTGTTTAATAGGAGCTAATATGCTTAATAGTGGTGAATGTTATTCTGAATGTTTACTAACGTGCCCCAATTTGTTGTCAGTAACTCCTTTCTTATTTCCTGCACTATTGTGGAATTTATAAATCTATACTTTGTTAGGCATGTTTTACTGCATTTGTACTAAATAGAATTTTTCCAGTTTCATCATATACAATAATCTCTGATTTATTAAAGATTTGTACAAGAGAATTTTAATTTGAATTTCGTGTTGTATCAGGCAGCTTATGATGGCTATTCTGTAGAATTATCCCCTTTAAGTGAACCTGGCTGATTTCATGCCTGTTCTTTTCTCACCCTCATATCCTGTATTGATTGTTC
The DNA here is from genome assembly GCF_016835505.1 of Polypterus senegalus. NCBI lineage: Eukaryota > Metazoa > Chordata > Cladistia > Polypteriformes > Polypteridae > Polypterus > Polypterus senegalus. Next base: position 51,835,653 of record NC_053157.1, read on the forward strand.
CACAACTTTAGTCATCAGCCACAGGGCAGCAGTATTTTCCCTTGTAAATGACTTTATGAAAACTTTTATTAAAAAGTCCAGTTATTGCCATAGCATCAAACTCCAAATGCCACTCACTGTTTATTGCCTTTTTAGCTTGCTCTCTTTCTGTCTGAGTAGCTGAAGTATCTTTTTTTTTTTGCATTCTGCAGAATTTTCCTATCAAAAACTGCACCAACACCAGTATTCTAATCTAATTCAGTTCCTTTAGACTGTGTGCAATTTAGTCCTATTTAAGGTGCTTTTGTGGTCATTTAAAAAGAACACACTCTTTCATCTTACTTGGGTTAACAAACACACTTGGAAATAGAGTATATTCTCTCACATATTGTGTAATGTATTACATTTAACTGATTGATGTTCTCTTTTCAACTCTTCTTTTGAATGTTGGTCTAATCATAATGCCTCAACAACATTCTTTTCATTGATATTTTATGTGTGTTGGATATCCTGTTTTGAAACATTTCAAGAAGAGCTTCCCATGTGACATAAATGATGGCTGGAACCAAAAAAAGGGAATGACTCTACCTTGCCAATTAGTTTTAGATCATATGTGATTGGAGGTGGATCCCCAAGGTGTGAATGCATGTTTTGATGAACTCTATATGAGAAAAGCAGAAGAATCCTAGGTAACATGAGTCACACCCAGCTCTAGCTGAGATAAAAGCCCATTTGATGCTTTATCATCCCACTTTTCAGTAACAATGGTTTGATTATAACTGTCATTCTCGATTCCTACAGGAGGTAATACTCTGTCAGGACTTAATAGGGAAATTGATACAGAAAACAGAGTGGAATATCATATGGAATTAGAAGATTTGATAATTGGATTTAGATAGGATATTAACCAGGATCTTCAGAGCCTGGGTGATTATATAGAGAATAATAAACATGTTAACATCTCTTATCAAACACCATTAAAATGTACCTGGAAATAATCACAGCGCATCGCTAACCTGTATGAAATGAATAGCCTTGACACATGAAAAAAGGTTTGGGACAACCACCAGTATACTTAATTCCTGGTTTAAAAGGCAAAATTGAAGCAGAGTTGTGTACAGAATTGAGTCCCAGACAGAACTAAATGCAGGTGAAGGTTGTTTGGTTATTAAAGCAGATTGGTGGAAGTGACGTCATCGGGACTTAGAACTGGAAATGACATTTTCGGGGCCAGAACTGGAGGTGACATTGTTAGAACCAGGCAGAATTTCCTGTGTCTGGTCTGCAGAGATAAAAGAGAAAGGTTTACTGCACCTCACCACTCCCTGGCCTGGCACGGAATTACCTTCTTTTGGTCCTTCTAGTTGCCTCCCAAGCACACATGTGTGACACACAAAGCCCAGACCCATCGTGTCGGGCGTACCTGGCCAAGTGGTCGTGATAAAGAAAAAAGGGCATCCGCTTTGGCTAGCAGGACACCCCAGAGGTAAATGACCAAAAACTTGTAAGGCTGCAAAGAATCTACTCATGACTCACGATTCTTGTGTAACACCATCCACTGTAAAGGTGCATGATCCGTTACAAGGGTAAACTTGTGGCCTAAGAGGTACTACCTCAGCTGAGTGATTGCCCATTTAATTGACAGGGCCTCCCACTCCACAGCTGCATACCTGGTTTCCTGATCAAACAGTTTCCGACTAAGGAACATGACGGGGTGTTCAACTCCATCGACACTTTGGCTCAGCACAGCTCTAAGACCTGTGTCTGAAGCGTCCATCTGGAGATTAAAAGGCAAAGAAAAGTTAGGAGCTTTCAATACTGGAGCTGACATAAGGGCTTGCTTTAAGTCACTAAATGCAGCTTGTCATGTAGCATCCCATACCACATGATTCGGACTCCTCTTCCTTGTGAGGTTTGTCAAGACCTCTGCTCTCTAGGAGAAATGGGGCACAAACCGTCTATAGTAGCCCACTAATCTGAGAAAGGCTTGGACCTGCCTCTTGGTCTTTGGATAGGGCATCAACTTTAGAACACTGTGGTCACGTGGTACCCTGGCCCACCAAGTAACCTAAATATTTGGCCTTGATTAATCCAAAGAAACATTTCTTTGGGTTAATTTGCAAACCAACTTCTCCTAATGCTTGCAATACCGCTTTTACCTGTTCCTTCCATGTGCTGGAATAGATAGTAACATCATCCAGGTAGGTAGCCCTATACGAGTTTTGGGTGACGGAGCAGTTTATCCACCATACGCTGGGAAGACGCGATCGCCCCATGTAATCCAAACGGAAGGACACGATACTGCCAGTGTCCACTAGGGGTGCTAAATGCAGTCTTCTCCTTTGTGGAAGTTGTTATGGGAATCTGCTAGTACCCCTTTGACATAGCCAGGGTGGTCAAGAGTTTTGCTTGTCCTAGATGCTCAAGGAGGCCGTCCACTCGTGGCATTGGGTATATATTGAATTGTGAGACCTGGTTAAGCTGATAGAAGTCATTGGAAAACCTCCAACTCCCATCAGGCTTTCTGACCAATATGATAGGACTGTACCAGGGACTATGACTCTCCTCTTTCACACCTAGTTCCAGCATTTGATTCCCAGCTCCACTTCTGCTCTGTTTGCTTTGGGAAGCTGAAATGGACGTTCTTGGACTATCACCCTAGGTTCTGTCAGTATGTCATGTGCAAATCAGGGAGGTCTGTCCAAGTTTTTCACTCACTGTCTCGGGGATAGACGAGATAACTAATTTCTGCTTTCGCAGTTGATAGGCAATCAAATTAGTGCTGAACTTAAGGTCTAATTTACGAATGAAGAATGAATGGGGCTGCCTGGAGGAGGGAATGGTATCCCTATCCTTCCATGGTTTCAGCAGATTCACATGGTATACCCATTTTTTTTTACCCATATTTTACCAAATAATCGACAAGCCCCTTCCTCTCCTTAACCTCGTAGGGGCCTTGCCAATGAGCCAGTAATTTAGAATGTGATGAAGGAACAAGTACCATGACCCGATCTCCTGGGCAGAACTCCCGCAGAGATGTGCCATGGTCATAACAGCAGGTATGAGCTGTCTCCGCCTTTTCTAAGTGAGTTTTTAGAATAGGTCGGATTTTAACAAATCTATCACGTAACTGGGTGATATACTCTAATATGTTTGTTAAGGGGAGGACCTCTTTCTTCCTTCTTTTAGAATGTCTAATATGCCCCGGGGTTGTTTCGTACTGACCCCTACTCTCTCTTCTGTTTCTTTTTCCGGTTTCCTACTCAAAGCATCATGATGCTCCAACAATGATAGATGGATTAAAAGCTTGACATATTTTATTTTCTTACTGTGTCTTTTATTTTTCTATTCTTCATTATGTAAAGCACTTTGAACTACTTTTTGTATGAAAATGTGCTATATAAATAAATGTTGTTGTTGTTGCTGTCGTCCGTATAATAATTCAAATGGTGAGAATCCCGTAGAGGCTTGTGGGACTTCCCGATATGCAAAAAGAGTGAGGGGGAGGAGCTGATCACAGTTCCTTCCGTCCTCGCTGACTACCTTGCGAGGCAACTGCTTGAGGGTTTGATTAAACTGCTCCACTAAACCATTGGTTTGAGGATGATAGCCCATGGGTTTTATATGTTTTATCTTCAGTAACTTTGCCAGTTCCCTGAACGTCTCTCCTCTGGCTGTAAAGGCAGTGTGGGGGCAGCTAAAGATGCCATCTCAGCGCCCATTACTCGATCCAGTGTTTGTTTAGGGGTGGTGAGTGTTAAACCGCTTTTACTTTCTAACCAGGCTCAACTGAGTATCAGTCTTTTTACCATTCCCTTGTAGCTGATATAACAGAAGGTGGACTTATACTGGCGGACAGCCCCATGTACACAGGTTAGACTGGAGTTCAATTTAAGCTACTGTTGCGGTAACACAAAGTGGTGAGCAACAATTTAAATGTGTCTGCCAGAATCAATAAAGCTGGCATTTTAAATCCGTTCATTATTACCACTCCTGTATGTCAAAAGGCCAGAAGATTAAGAGCGCACCACCCTCTCCTCTCTTTCTCCCTGCAAACCCCTTTTTTACCATGCAGAGACAGCCGCTGTATATCAGGAATCCCCAGCATTTGCTCCACAGTGGGGCGACCGGGCTCAGATGTAGAGACACTATGTCCGGGTTCACATAGGTTCTGTTCTGGTTCTTCCAAGTAGTTCTCCGCTCTTATAGTTTCTATGATCTCAAGTAAAAAGACCATGTTCTTAATCGGTTCTCACCAGGCCGGCTGGGCAAGATTGATGGGAAGGGTTTTAAGCAATATGGCACAGGCTACTTGCTCAAATATCTGCCGGGTATTAGTTTTACCTGCCCGTAGCCAAGCCCTGACTTTGGCCCATTATTTGAAGGCTTGTGGAGCAGCGGGCATCTGTAGGTCAAACTCCCAGTGAATTGTTCTCCTCGCCTGCCAACCCGTGGCATCTCTACCCTTATCAAAGGAATATTCCTTTGTGAGGTTTAGCAGAGCTGTCCCTTTACCCGAGAGCCCATAGTAAGTCTCTAATGTGTTCCATTCTGAGCCTGGCTCTAGTCTGTAGGCACCTGGTCCTCCTTCCCAGGGATCTGTGGTAGACCCCTGGGTCGAAGCGTGCCCTGGGTTTCCCTTAACCACACCAACTGACCTCAACCCGCCAACTTGGGAACGGTACTCTCCCTCCTGATCCCTTGAGGGATGGTGGTGTGCCAAGATTTCTTTCTGGTCTGACTCCTGATTCCCAAGTAGGCCAACATCCTGCCAACTGTGCCAATGTGAAATAAATAGCCTTGACACACGAAAAAAGGCTCGGGACAGCCACCCTTATGCTTAATTCCTGGCTGCAAAAGGCAAAATTGAAGCAGAGTTGTGTACAAATTGAGTCCTAGACAGAACTGAATACAAGTGGAAGTTGTTTGGTTTTTAAAGCAGGTCGGCAGAAGTGACATCATCAGGTCCCGGAACCGGAAGTGGCATCCTCTGGATGCGGAACTGGAAGTGACTTCCTTGGGGGCGGAACCAGAAGTGGCATTGTTGGAACTAGGCAGAATTTCCCGTGTTTAGTCTGAAGAGATAAAAGAGAAAGGTTTACTGCACTGGCTACCTCCTGGCCTGGCGTGGAATTACCTTCTTTTGTTCCATCTAGTTGTCTCCGAAATGCACGTGCGTGACACCTGGTAAACTTTTCCTGACAGCCTTCCTTATTAGGTACCACAAATTTCATGATGAACAAAACATGCTTTGTTTGCATCTGGGAAAATGGCGAACTCTTGTATGAAGGCAACTTGGTCAGTATTTATCCTGGTTTTCGACAATGATTTCAAGGAAAAAAGAGTATCTTATAATTGCACTAGCCATTGTCAACATAAGTCAGGTTGATATATGTTTATGTATTATTCTAGATTAAATGTTTTATCTCAAGATCAAACATATGATTTACACATTTCAGGAAGCTGGGAAAGCCTTAAAACTTGTATTATAGACAATATAAATAACTATATAAAATAAGTTGTGACTGTTCTCTTTGTGGCTAAAAAGGAAATCAAGGTTTTTTTTCCTTAGGAGTGACGCAGACTTTATTACCACTATCTATATATATAAAATTCTTTTCGCATTTGAAATGGAAATTACGTATGACCACGCAAAACGGAAATGATGTATGACCACAGAACATATTATAATACAGGAACTAATCACTTTGTTTGTGGATGCTATTTTTATATCGTCTTTACAAATTGTTTTTATTTGTGTGAGAGTTATTTTACTGATATTGAAAAGAAGTAAACACAAACGCGATCTATCCTATAGAAGTGCGCCCCGCGTTGCCCTCCACTCTGGACTCCAGTGCTGAGCCGTCCGCCACCAGGCGCGTTCTGACAGAGAAGTTTTATTTATTCGTCCACATGACTGTCGCGGAAACTGCCTCATTATAACTTTTTTTTAATTGGCAGTACTTAATAGTAGAAGAGATGAGGAAAACAGCTTTGTGTCCTACTACTTTTTAACTGTGCCGAGCTGTAAACAATGTGAAGACGTCACTGCCTTCAGCGGCCAGGGGTCGTGAGAACAAAGTGGACACTCAGAGGCACGGAATGTTGGGCTGCTCTGCCGGGTTGAGAGCTTCGCAGTTTCAGGCAGCGTCCTCTCTTCTTGCACTGTTTGTGACACTTCGAGTGCCCCATCGGCTCCTGGGAGAGTGGAAATCATTGCAAATGAGTGTGATCGTGCCATCGAAGCAAAACTCTCTTTGTAAATTCACGACTACTTACTGTCCCTTAAGGTAACTTCAGGTCACTAAAACCCTGCAACATTCAAGGTTGCTTTTGTGATGAATTCTTTTAAGAAGATGGAGGGTTTACATCTAAGAAGATGTACCGACCTCTTCATGTTAAGTTTTGGATTTGGGAATTGTTTGGACCTTCTGCCCATTAAGCACGGAAGGGCAGCGTCCACATTTCTCAGAATATTTTTTCTCTTAAATCACAGGCACGTAGTGCAAGGTTGTCAGGCAGAAATTTGCAGGATCGCATAGAAAATGTAATTTCTATACCACAGGGATTTCATTCACAAGGGATCTGCTACCGAGAGATGATCCAAATACATTTAAGCTACTGTTAGTGCTACTTACTTGTTGTGTTACAGGGCCTTTAAAGTGCACTTTACCCGAAAGCACTCCAGTACTGCTCAATGTATCTTTACTTCTTACATGTTAATGTTTTACTGTTTAATAATTTATATACTAAATTTTATTTTTTTCCCTTGCACTCAGTGAGCGAAGCCACCGAGTAATCAGCTAGTATTTCATATATTCTACAAATTGATACTAAGATTTTGCAGTTCGGGCGACACTGTGGCGCAGTGGTAGCACTGCTGCCTTGTAGTAAGGAGACCTAAGTTCGCTTCCCGGGTCCTCCCTGTGTGGAGTTTGCATGTTCTCCCCGTGTCTGTGTGGGTTTCCTCTGGGTGCTGCAGTTTCCTCCCACAGTCCAAAGACACGTGGGTTAGGTGCATTGGTGATCCTAAATTGTCCCTGGTGTGTGTGCGCCCTGCTGTGGGCTGGCAACCTGCCCAGGGTTTTGTTCCTGCCTTGCGCCCTGTGTTGGCTACGATTGGCTCCAGCAGACCCCCATGACCCTGTGTTAGGCTATAGTGGGTTGTATAATGGATGGATGGTTGGATGGATTTTGGAGTTTTGCAGAGTTATTGATAATGTCATTAAATGGAGTACCAGTCCATCACAAGACCAACTCTTGTAAACAACAACACTCACACTCACCAATTTGAAATCACCCTCTTTGAGAATATGGATGGAAATTTGAGGTTCTGGGGATAAACGTGTGGAGACATGGTATGGCTAAGCAAACTCTTGACAGACCTCAGCTCAGCAGGCCCAGACAGCTATCTAGAAGAAGTTTATAAAAAAGCTAAATTAAATTAGGTAATTTAATGTCATCAGTGTGCATTGGAACCAGTGAGGCTCAACAGAAACATTACGCTAAATATTTAGTTGAGTTTTTGCCCTCAAAAATAACCTTTTAGAATGTGCAACCTACAGACCAATTTCCTTACTAAACACTGATTTTAAGGTTCTGGGCAACATTCTTGTAAACAAAGCAGCTATCTCATAAGGTCAAACTAGATTTGTTAAAGGCCGAAAATTACTGTCAAGTTTTTATTTTTATTTTATTTTTTTTGAAAAGCAGAACATTATGATGGCATACTACTCAGTACTACTGTTATGATTTGTTCACTTCAAAAGCATTTTTCTCCTAAAATACAAAAGTATACATGGGAAATGGATTGCCTTTTCTCTAGAACCTTTCTGTGTGGTTTCCTTGCATCGTAATGTTTCCTGAATATAATGATAGCCTAATTCACAGTGTCATGTTTTGCAATTGTGCACCACCATATTATAATTCCTGTTACTGGTACACTGCTCCCGGTTGCCAGAGAATGCCCTTTTGGATGATACTGCACCTTGTGTCATCAGCTCCACCTTTTGAATCTGGCACAAAATTTAATTCTGTTCCCTTGATTTGGATAAATACTCTCAAACTTAGCACATATTTCTTTCTTGAATTTCTGGCTTGTGATCTTACTATTTACTGTCTCACTTTGATTTCTTATTAGTGATTTGGCTCTAATGCGAAAAGGTTTCATCATTATGATTTTGCTGTGTTACTGATTATAACTAGGTTTAATTTTCATCATTATGATTTTACCGTGTTACTGATTTTGACTATGTTTCATCTCCTGGTCCTCTTCTCACCCTCAGATACAACAACTACTCAGTCAAACAAATAATAATAATAGGTACAACTTTTTACTTCAAAATACAGAGAAAACAAAAGAAAAACAGAAATATAAAGAAAAAAATTAAAGAAAGGTTCAAACCCCTTTCAAGGGAAAGAGAAAAAGAAGAAAGACACAAGCAAAACAAATTCCATCTAACATTTTTTAACTGTTTCATTGTCAGAAATTATTGTTAATGGATTAGGAGTGATTTGGACACCCAGGGTATCTGAGAAGTGTGTAACAATTTTTGCCCAAAATTAAAATAATTTAGTGTATTCCAAAAACCGTGTTACAATAGAAAATTACATTTGGAACATAATTGTTCATAAGATGCAGGTATGTAGTCTTTATAAAGATCTCTTAGGTTGACAAAGGTGATTATCATGTATAGGAGCAACAGATAAGCGATTGTCTACCCTGAAATGTGTCCTGCATTGGTTTCACATTTTAAGTAACTGGTGAACAACTGGATTACTGGTAAATTAGCACTAGGTAGTATTGATTGAAGAACAGAACAAGGCATACAAAGAAGATTTAGAACAAAATTTGTTTTCCATTTTCCATTATTTTATTGTGTATATATTTGCTTCCCAGTAGCAAAATTGAAAGTAAGGTAGTACCTTCTGCTTCACATCTTTGTAGAATCACCCTTTGGATGCATGGCTGTTTTGAATTCCAGATGAATGAAATTATGATTGAGTCAAATTTTTAACATAATGATTTATTGATGTATATATGGATACTCTGAAATATATACAGGTTAGGGAGGATGTTTATTTCAACAGTATTAATTCTTCCTGCCTCCCTTAGTGAGATGAAGGGTGGACCATCTGTTAACATCTTGTTTAATTGTTTTTGGTAGTATTTCCAAAATGATATTAATAAAAATTTTTACAGTAGCAAGAAAAAGTATGTGAACTCTTTGGAATTGCCTGGTTTTCTGCATTAATTGGTCATAAAATGGAGACTGATACTGCAGACAGAGATGTACAGAAGTTCTGACGTCATCATTGCAAGTCAAAGAGGAAATACTGAGTTTTGTGTTACTGATCCATAAAAGTGAATTAAGAAATACATTTTGCTCCTAAAACTTTGTTTTCTGCTTACCACAAAGGAGCCATGTGGAAATTGTTAGTTTTTTTCCCTTTAGAAAGGTTTCTTGCTTTTTTTTTCTTCTGCACAGGGGCAAAAGCAGCTCAGTGTTTGCAGTAGTGTTTGGAAAGTTACTTGTTTCTTGCATTTACTTGTACTTGTACTTGTTCTTGTTATTTGTATTCAAACTAGCTTCAGCAAAGTGGGGAAATAAGTGATAGCTGACATTGGTGTTGGTGAAAACCATACAGGTGCTAGCAAGAAGGTGCCAATTAGGCACAAGTGGCTGTAAAACAGACAAGACAATATGAAATTAACTAGCAGCAAATATTCAGCAGGTGTGTTTTCTTAGCATAAGGGTTTATTAATATGAAAGAATGCAAATTTGTGTGAGTGGAGAGCTCTTAAATAAGGAATAAGATAGGTGCACATTTAGGAGAACAGACAGAGAAAAGTAAAGGTAACCTCAAAGAAAGACAAACAGCAGGCAGCCGAGGGGAGAATATTACAGGACCTTAAGGGGCCAGAATGAGTAAAATAACAGTAACAGTTCTTTAATCTCATTTTTCAGCTTTGTTTTTCAGTTTTATCATTTAAGTTAAATCATTTAATTTCAAATTTTAATAATAAGGCCAGTGCATTGCAAGTCCTATTGAATGCTGGACTTTTCAGAGAATGGCTTGAAGGAGTCAGTCTTTTGTGAAGGCTAGATCTGCAGGAGATGCCAGCTGATTCAGCACCTTGAGCTCAGGATTGCTGAACTGGAGGAGAAGTTGGCTAACCTGTGTTGTAATAGGGAATTGGCGGACCTGGCCGAGATGTCCTTTAGAAAGATGGTGTGCACCCCTAAGGTGACACAAGAGGAGACTCAAGACCAGACAGTTAAAGATAGGTGGGTCACAGTCACAAGGGCCAAGGTAAAGGGTGCCTACTGTCTGGGGGCATCAACCCCAGAATTAGAAGTGTCAAACCGTTTTCAGGTCCTTGGGAAGCTGGGTGATGTCTCTGAAAATTCTGAGGTGGTAGGCAGGCATGAGGAACCCCAACGGACCACATCAAAACCAGTGAGAGAAAGAGAGGTGTAGTGATAGTTAGGGGCTCAGTTGAGGACAGGCCAAGTTTACAACTGTACATGAAGGGACACTCAATAATGTAAAAATAAATATGCATATTAACATAAATTCTAGCCCAAAGTTTAAGTGCAAAAGTGAAATGAGTATCAAATTAAATAGCTTACGTTAATGTTGAACGAAATTATATTATAGCAATAACAGAAACCTGGCTAAATAGCAAAGATGTGAATGAGTATAACATAGAGGGGTACATTTTTTTTTAGGAAAGTGGCACAGTGACGCAGTGGTAGTGCTGCTGCCTTGCAGTTAGGATACCTGGGTTCGCTTCCTGGGTCCCCCTTTGTGGAGTTTGCATGTTCTACCCGTGTCTGTGTGAGTTTCCTCTGGGTGCTCTGATTTCCTCCCATGGTCCAAAGACATGCAAGTTAGGTGCATTGGCGATCCTAAATTGTCCTTATTGTGTGCTTTGTGTGTGTGTTTGCGTGTGTGTGTGTGTGCCCTGCGGTGGGCTAGCGCCCTGCACGGGGTTTGTTTTCTATCTTGCGCCTTGTGTTGGCTGGGATTGGCTCCATCAGACCCCTGTGACCCTGTAGTTAAAATATGGCAGGTTGGATAATGGATGGATGGATGGATAGTTTTAGGAAGGACAGATAGAGCATAAAAGTGAGGTTGATGTTCATGTCAAACAGAATTTAAACACTTTAATTGGATGATGATCCCCCTCTTAGTGAGGATGCCTGGATTTGTATGGAAAGCATTAGGGAAAGAGTTCTTGTTTTAGGAATGTGTTATAGACTTCCCCCTGCCATTTGCAGACAATAATTTCAATGCGCATATTTTTAGTAATATTAATAAAGAAAGTTTACAGGGGGATATTATAGTCACGAAGGACTTTAAGTATTTGAATATTAACTGGGCTAACCTTGCAAGTAGCGGAACACAATAGCAAGAGTTTTTAGATATAATCAGTGACTATTTTTTACCACATAATGTTAAAGCACTAGGATGAGGTGAAGCATATCTAAGTGTAGTGTTTTGTATTAATCAACATAGAATTAAGGTGTTGGGTAATTGCACTTCTAGGATCAAGTAACCATAATATAATTCAATTCTCAGTGTTTTGTAAGAGGATACAAAGACCAACGCTGTTAAGTTTAACTTTAGTAGGACAAATTTTGAGCAGATATGGCAAAGTCTAAGGTGGATGAACTGGGAAAAGCTTTTTAGTGTAGAGACAATCAAGGAGCATTGGAACAGGTTTAAAAGTGTTTTACATGTAATGCTAGACAGGGATATATCTAAATTTGAAATCAGTAGGAAGTTTAAAAAAAAAAACAGCAGTACGTTAAGAGTACGGTGTTTCACAGGGGTCAGTGCTAGGGATGCTGCTATTTTTAATATAAATAATTTGGATAGAAATATAAATAGCAAGCTGATACCAAGCTAGGTGGATTGGCAAATAATCTAGAGTCCATGAAATCATTATAGAGGGACTTTGACATTATACAGGCATGGGCAGAATTGAGGCAGATGAAATTTAATCAGATTGTTTTTTATTTGATTTTGTCTTTTCTCATAGTCTTTGGAGGTCATAGTGCAAAGCATAAGTAATTATAAACTTTACATGTAGGAAGTAAAAATGTTAGGTGTAAATGTAAAATGGGAAGTCTAAAAAGTTGATTTGTCACTATGAACTGCCGGACAGTGTTCAGAAGCCATTAAGCCATTAAGAAGGCTAACAGAATGTTTGGTTATGTAGCACAATGTATAGAGTACAAGTCTAAGGAGATTATGCTCAAGCTTAAACGCACTGGTGAGACCTCATCTGGAATACTGTGTGCAGTTTTGGTCTCAATGCTACAAAAAGGACATACCGATACTGGAAAAATGTCATTAGCCTAGGGGTTTACATACTTTTTCCAACCTACACCTGTGAACCTTTGAATAATGTATTCAATATGTACAAGAACAATCCGATAATTTGTACATTATTAGTTCTTTCATTTTTGTAACTTAAATGAAAATCAGACAGTATCTTAAGACAAATTCATCCATAAATGTGGTTATTTTCAAAGGGTTCACATACTTTTTCTTGCCACTGTATATTTATTTGCGACTTGTTATGCCCATATATTTAAACTGTTATGATGTTATGAATGGTCATCCATTCTGGTATAGTTTGCTAGAGAACTCACTGAGGAAAAGCACACTTTTATTAAAATTATTTTTTTAACTCACAAGGAACAGTCCTGTCTCCTTTTCTCTTTGTTCTATATACTGTACCTTCAACTACAAATATAACACCAGGTCATGTCACTTGCAGAAATTAACAGATGATTCTGCACTTAAGGGGTGTTTTGATAAAGGGGATGAGGTAAAATATAGGAGTCAGGTGGTGTCAAGTCAAGTGTCTTAACATCAACAAACCAAGGAACTGGTTATTGATTTTTTGTTTAATTTTCCCTAGTGTGTGTATGTGTTCAGACCAAAATGAGTGTGTGTATATTTATTTATTTACTTATCTACCTATTTATGTATTTATTTATTGAAAGAGCTTCTATAAAAATCTACATTTCTCCCTGTGGACAAATAAATTTCTATCTACAGTGGTGTGAAAAACTATTTGCCCCCTTCCTGATTTCTTATTCTTTTGCATGTTTGTCACACAAAATGTTTCTGATCATCAAACACATTTAACCATTAGTCAAATATAACACAAGTAAACACAAAATGCAGTTTTTAAATGATGGTTTTATTATTTAGGGAGAAAAAATCCAAACCTACATGGCCCTGTGTGAAAAGTAATTGCCCCCTGAACCTAATAACTGGTTGGGCCACCCTTACCAGCAATAACTGCAATCAAGCGTTTGCGATAACTTGCAATGAGTCTTTTACAGCGCTCTGGAGGAATTTTGGCCCACTCATCTTTGCAGAATTGTTGTAATTCAGCTTTATTTGAGGGTTTTCTAGCATGAACCGCCTTTTTAAGGTCATGCCATAGCATCTCAATTGGATTCAGGTCAGGACTTTGACTAGGTGTTTTTCTTCAGCCATTCAGAGGTGGATTTGCTGGTGTGTTTTGGGTCATTGTCCTGTTGCAGCACCCAAGATCGCTTCAGCTTGAGTTGACGAACAGATGGCCGGACATTCTCCTTCAGAATTTTTTGGTAGACAGTAGAATTCATGGTTCCATCTATCACAGCAAGCCTTCCAGGTCCTGAAGCAGCAAAACAACCCCAGATCATCACACTACCACCACCATATTTTACTGTTGGTATGATGTTCTTTTCTGAAATGCTGTGTTCCTTTTACGCCAGATGTAACGGGACATTTGCCTTCCAAAAAGTTCAACTTTTGTTTCATCAGTCCACAAGGTATTTTCCCAAAAGTCTTGGAATCATTGAGATGTTTCTTAGCAAAATTGAGACGAGCCCTAATGTTCTTTTTGCTTAACAGTGGTTTGCGTCTTGGAAATCTGCCATGCAGGCCGTTTTTGCCCAGTCTCTTTATTATGGTGGAGTCGTGAACACTGACCTTAATTGAGGCAAGTGAGGCCTGCAGTTCTTTAGACGTTGTCCTGGGGTCTTTTGTGACCTCTCGGATGAGTCGTCTCTGCGCTCTTGGGGTAATTTTGGTCGGCCGGCCAATCCTGGGAACGTTCACCACTGTTCCATGTTTTTGCCATTTGTGGATAATGGCTCTCACTGTGGTTTGCTGGAGTCCCAAAGCTTTAGAAATGGCTTTATAACCTTTACCAGACTGATAGATCTCAATTACTTCTGTTCTCATTTGTTCCTGAATTTCTTTGGATCTTGGCATGATGTCTAGCTTTTGAGGTGCTTTTGGTCTACTTCTCTGTGTCAGGCAGCTCCTATTTAAGTTATTTCTTGATTGAAACAGGTGTGGCAGTAATCAGGGCTGGAGGTGGCTACGGAAATTGAACTCAGGTGTGATACACCACAGTTAGGTTATTTTTTAACAAGGGGGCAATTACTTTTTCACACAGGGCCATGTAGGTTTGGATTTTTTTTCTCCCTAAAAAATAAAAACCATCGTTTAAAAACTGCATTTTGTGTTTACTTGTGTTATATTTGACTAATGGTTAAATGTGTTTGATGATCAGAAACATTTTGTGTGACAAACATGCAAAAGAATAAGAAATCAGGAAGGGGGCAAATAGTTTTTCACACCACTCTATCTATCTATCTATCGAAAATTCTCCTAACATGTTTAAGACCAAAAGAGGAAAAGGAAAGATGATTGTAAGTCTGATACAGTATATAAAGCATTATGTGTTCTGTATACAGTATAGGGATATTTTCAGTTCTGAGTCCTTCTCTGATAATCCTCTTTATCTCTGGTTTCTTCCAAAGATGATCAGCTAATGAAGCAATGGCTATCGCTGAAAAGCATTGGTGATGTTGGGCACCCTCATTGAGTACGTCATTCTAATTTGAAGTAATCTGAGTTTGTATTATTAATATGAACTGAGGCTTCTGGACTAATATAAAGTAGTTTAAGCCATGTGGGTATGTTGGGGAGGAGCTAAAATAGATGAAAACTGTTTATAAAATTCTACTGAGTAGCAACTGGGGACTTGCAGCTATCCCGTTTTAGAGGGGTTTCATGGCTTCCGGTTGTTCTAACAATGTCTGAGGTTTATGAATTTCTTTGGCACTGGGAATATCAAGTTGTGGTATTTGTATTATCAAAAAATTACTTAACTAGTTACCTTCTTTACACTTATGGGAATATTAGGACTTATAGCATTTCTTAACTTTATAGAATTAATCTCTAATGACAGGGGGTTAAGATGCACCAGTTGTGGGTTGAGTATATGGGGCATAGTGATGTTAGCTCCAAAATAAGAGAAGAGTGGTTGGAGATGAAAATAGCATGATGCATACAAGATTTGGTAGTGGTCAGTAAATTATTATCAATGAAGAAATAATCAATTCCTGAGTAACTGTAATGTTCTGGTGAGAAGAAGGAATTTCACTTGAATTCAGATATTAAAAAATTCCATGGGTCTGATAGATTGTGATTCACAATGAAACTGTGTTATGGTATTTGCAGTTTTAGGTCTTATAGTTGCTGTAGTCGAGGACCTATCAACGTTTACATTTAAAGAACAATTAAAATCTCCAGCCATTATAATTTTATGAGTGCTCATACTCATGGACACCAATACAAATACATTTTGTATACAGTAGATTCTGTTGTCCACATTATGTGCATATATGTTTATTAGAGTTACTTAAATTTGAATAAATTACCCACAACCATGACACAGCACCCTTCAAGATCACATATTACATGTGTTGCTACAAGTGGGATTGTTTTATGGATTAAAAATTTTCACACCTCTGGTTTCATGTTATAGCTGGAAATTATTTTTTACTGATCCACTGTCTTTTCAGTTGAAACTGGTCCTTCCTTGTTTGGCAAATCTCCTATAAAAGTGCAATCTTGGCCTTTTTGCTTGTGAGATGAAAGAATACATTTTGTCTCTTTGGGACATGATTGAGGCCCTTGAAAGTCCATCAAATATTGATCAGATATTACTTCTTTTGAATATTAGGGGAAATTTGTGATCTTAAGGTTAATGAGTTATTTCAGATTTCAGCTTTAACACAAATTTCATATATAAATTGCTAGGTTTTAAGATTAGTTAGCTAGCCAATAATTTGACACTTGCAATAATGAGATAACAAAAAAAAGAGAAATAATAACCTGCTCTTTTTCCCATCTCATCTCACAACCACATTGCACCCCTAGTGAGGCTACGACCAAAAATCACAGAGTCCCAATCCTCTGACAAGCCAAAAGACAGAGCACAACCAAAACACTTTTGATGTCATATAGTATATACAGTACACCTGCACCAACAGAGCATCCTGAGGCCTGGTTATCTTAACGTGTGGAAAACAATTGTGTTAGAGGTTAGATAATAATATTGTAATTTTGAAACCCATTTTATCTACATGGACTAAACTTGTAAGCTCTATCCAAGAATGTCCAGTTCAGTTGAATAATATAAATTCTAATTTATTTTTTAGACTATGAAAACAGACATGAGTGTACTTTACTACTGACTTTATTTGCCATTGCCAATAAACCTGTAACTGTCTTCTTACATAAATAACTAGAATTCTGGGAAATTGTGTGAAAAACTTACTGTATGCAGCACTACTTGGAGGCTATATTATATTGGTAATTGAATTAATTAATTATAGACGTGAGTGTAAATGATTATTTATTTAAAATAGGTTCCTGATTCTTAACCTGCCTTTCCACAAACACAATGCAAAAAGGTTGCATAAAATAAAAAAAAAAAATCACTTTTTCAAGGGTCAGTGGCACACTTCTTTAGTCTGGCAGACATTTATAAGCATTTGTGCATACCGGACTCTTGCCAACCTTTTGCCTATTTCTTTATATTTTTGTGATTACTTCATAATAAATATTTTTCTTAATGTGTTCTGAAGTAAAGGAAAGTGACTTCTTATATGACTTCAGTAAGATCTAGTACTGTATGGTTTAATGATTTGTAAGTTATTCATTGTAATAAAATTCTTAAATTCAATTAAGGTTGTACAATTATTTTGATTAAATCATTTAAATCAAATTCATGTTTTAAAGTGTTATTTAAAGATTTTTAAGTATCAATTGATACAGGTAAACAGTTGAACAAGCAATTAATATGCTAAGAGGAAAATAAATCAGGCTACCAATCATTACAGTTTGATCATCTGATCACATGTATACAGTTGAAACGTATTAATGCAAATGAACCTTGTTTATCTCGTGAATGAGCTTGATGCAAAGAAAGGTTTTAACTTTAATTCAGTTGTCTGTAATTGGTTTGGATATGAATGATCGGATGTTGAACAAACTAATGTAAAATGCAAAGTCTGCAAAATGATGATAGCAGTTCAAAGTGGCAGCACATCCAATTTATTTCTGCACTTTAATCAGAAATAACCAGTGGAATGAAATGAATGTGAGAAATCACTGGACAAAGATAAAATCTGTCCACCGACAGCTTCAGTTTATTGTTCTCCCTACTTCAGCATGCACTGCACAAGGGACGCTTCCTATTATATATCTCGTTAGACAAAGTTATTATGTTAGGAAGAGGGTGCACTAACAGGTGGTTTGCTATGGAGACTTGTAGTGGTAGTAGAGGAAAGAAGCTGGTGTGTTCTGCAAGCTTAAAGTGGTTGTTTGAAGAAAAGGAAAAAAAAAAAGAAAATTGATTGTGACAGTAGCAGAAGGCATGTCTAAACTAAAGTGAAGAGCAGTGAAGGGTGCAAAAAAGAAAAAAATGGTAAAGAAAATTGCAGAGTTTAATTAGAGTTGCCTGTAAGTGTTGTGAATGAAGTGTGGAGGCCACAGGGAGGAACAGGGCTGCAAATCAAAAAAAAAACAAATTACATAAAAAATACACATAAAAATGTGCACAGAAAGAAGTTATACAGTATATATGTTTTTGAGAAGAACACAGCTGTATTTTTAGTTTGCAAAAATGCAGACAACCTTGTCATTATTTATTTATTCTTCTCTAGAATAGCTAAAACTGATGTATATGTTATATAAATCGTGAATTTATTTGCTGTAAATTAAATGATTTCTCAGTCTGCATCTGCCTTGTAAGCAGGTCCTCCAACTTACAGGGAAATCTTGGGGGTTGGGTCAGGATTGGCACTCCAGCCACCGAAAAAAAAAAAAAAACTGACATTGTTCCAGTGTGGTGCTGAGGTGTCACCCGTGATTTGTCGTGTGGTGGGTGCAGAAACGTGCTATCAGTGCAAGCTCTACCTCAGTTATAGGGCAATGAATGCCATTCAACTTTTAGCAGGCAATTAAGTGTGTCTTTGTAAAATCAAGGCAGAAGTCATCCAAAACACTTTGTAGGAATCTTTTAAATTTTTGTTTGCTTCTTTTCCTTTTCAGGTGCCCATTTTAACAGGCATCAACACAGCCATGCTACCTCCTGCCGGCACTTCCACCTGGGCCCCCAGCCGCAGCTCTCCGCTGAGTTCCCTCTTCCCCATCCAAATCAATCCCAACCTGGAATGAGCCCTCATTTACCACCTGCTCACCAGCATGCTACACCTCTTCATCAGCCTCTGGCCCCTCTGCCAGCCCCGCAGTTCCAAGATGTCCCAGGACCCCCATTCCTACCTCAGGCCTTACACCAACAATACCTCATTCAGCAGCAGCTACTAGAAGCCCAGCATAGGAGAATTCTACCCCACCCAAGGTAAGTTACTTTACTAGCCGTTATCTTGAGAAAACCAGGCAACATAAATAAACCTATACATTATTTTGTGGAAATGTGGCAGTAGGTATTGTGTGAAATGTCTGTGTGTAAAGGAAAAAATAAAGATACACTTTTCAGAAAAAGACTTTGATATGTGTTTTATGATGTATATTTAGTGTAGCCATGAGAATTGACTTACATTTTATGAAAAAGTGGTGTATGTCTTTTTATTGGACTGCGATGAGAAAATTGATTCAGCTGACAATGACAGTGACATAAAGCAAACCGTCCTGTTACTTCCTGTCTGCGGTAGCCTGTTGTCAATATGGCTTGAGGTGTCACTAGGTTGGGAGCATGCATTGATAGTGTGTTGCCTCACCCACCACACCTCCTGGATTGGGACCCAAGTGCAGTGAGAGACACCTCAGCACCACACTGGAACAGTGTGAGTTTTTTTTTTTACCGTGATTGGAGTGCCAATCCTGCCACGGACCTCCAAGTTTTCCCTCCAACCTACACAGTATCGACAGATATTAGTCACCACTGTCATTGCTGTCAGGCATTGAATACCAAGTGACTTCTTTGAGAAGTTGACTGTTTTACACTGAGATTAATGATAAGAAATATCAAGTTTTTTTTAACAAAAAGATAATTCCAGTATAGACAGACCAAACTGTGTGATTGTGCTTATGTCAGAAAGTAGGCAAGTGAGGAAGAAGGCTTTGCAATTCGACTAAACTTGAGGGAAATAATTGAAAAAAATAATGAAGAAAGTATCCTTTGGGGAAATTGAGGCATGAAAGAAATGTACTGTAAAGGATCAATGGATTAACAAAATCCTTAAATAAAAAAAGATACATACTTGAAAGTCGGAACCAGGTTTAGAGAGGTAATTCAATCAAGGGTGAGATTTAGGACAAGGAAGACGCTACCCTTGTAACCTGGTAAACTGCATCTCCCTTTAACAATATTTGAGTTCAGAAATCTTGAGACTGGAACGGATTCACACAAAGCATTGCAAAGCAATTTTGGACAAGAGATTAATCATTAATTTAATGAGTGTTTCCAATGTAATGCTGCTTATGTTGTTTTTGGAAACCAGTTTAGTTTAACATTCTATTTTGCAGAATGCAGACACTTGTCTTTATTGCATTTCATTTGTTTTATTATACTGTACAGGTATACTGCCATCTCGAAGTCACACTACACAAGACTGTAAGTAGTCATTCAGTCATGGGCTTCTAAGGTGTGGAACTCGCAACATTTGTTTCTCCATCAAGCACAACTGATAATAAAGTTTTTGTTTTTTAAATATATAATTTCAATGCTGACTGTGAGATAAAGCCCATGTCACACTACAGAACTCGATTTCTAATTGGAGAGTACATCCCATTTAATGACCGAGCTGAATTTGGTTGCCTCTGTGGGTGTCAAATTATTTGACTTGGAATCACAGGGGGTAACTGATTCCACAAATTGCTTTAGTACTTTTCATCATGGTTCCAAATCCTTTTGAGCATCATGAAAGTACCATGATGAACCCTCATTTTGGTAGCCAGTTATCATGGAGTACTCCAAATAAGCCACAAACTTGGCCCATTATTTTTTTTTTACAACTCAGACATGATATGACAAACACAAGACATTGAACAAAAGTCTGTGGTGGGTTTAGAGTCTCACCTTTATTTGCAGAGTCCATAATACTTGCTTTTCTTCTTTCCTTGAAGCTAATAATCAGTGTTTTGGGAACTTTCTCTGAATTACTTTGAAATGAATGCTTATTGGCTGCTATTTCTCAAAGACACAAGTGCCAACTTGCAGAGCGCTATAACTGAGTCGCTGAAGGAATTAAGCTATACAGTTGAACTGACAGTAACGGGCATGCTGGGACCATCTGCAACTTGCTGTAATTTTCTTAAGATTATTGTAAAGGCTGCAACTGAAAACATTGAAATATCTGTGCAATGTGATGCTGACTTAGTTGGCAATTCCAAACTGGCCTCATTGTGGGTGTTATTGTGGATGGATACGTGAGTGAGCCTGATATGGACTAACACCCTAGCTTGGGCTGTTTTCTGTCTTGCATTCAACTTCTGGGATAGGCTGAGGTCATCTGTGACACTTAAACATTTTGAGAATGTAAGCTTTCTTTGCAACTAGTATGTTATACTAATAAGTAATAATAATAATACACTTTCAGTGGTCTCAGTCACTTTTTTGTTACATTTTTGCTTGCTCGACCCAAGCCTTTCCTTTTAACACTGAGCTAGAGCTCTTCTTCAGTACAGTAAAATGGCTAGAGACAGGAAAGATTTATGTTAATGAATATGAAGGTCAATGAATAAGGTAACATGGTTGCAGTGTGGGTAAAATGCTGTAACTGAATGGTAGAAATAAACTGAACACAAGGAGCAGGCGAAGCACTGTGAAAGTTAAAATACAGAGAAGTTAAACACAAACAAAGGTAACACTTTAGTTTCTGCAAAAATGCATCTATTACTCATTTACTCTTATTTAACTAGACTTTAAAAGGCTTCATTTGGTTTTAATAACACTTACAAAGCATCAGTAAACAGGTTATTCAGTTCTGTGCAGTGTGGCATACTGAAATGATACTAAAATCACCTTTAACTGTGAAGGATTCTCTGGCCTGTCTGACAGCTTTTATACAGTATATTCTTATTTCATTGTTTTTTAATCCTGATTTGATTCTAGGACATTTTTAAGGCTCAAATTACATTTCAGTATTTCCCTTTGACTGATTTTGTACAGCCTATTTTATTATCTTGATTTGGATTGCTTTGGATTTGTATAAAATTTTAGTTTATTTTGTTGAGAGCCGCGTGATTTTCCATTTTCCATTAAACGTTCATATATCTAGCTATTTCCTGACCCATTTAATCCATTTGACAGTTATGGTGCATGAGGAACAAACCCTGGACAGAACATACAGTGAAAATTGTTATGTAAAAAAATTTTTGATTGATTTTAAAAATATAGTGAACACACACCAAAAAGCTATTTTACATAAGAATCTAACTCACATATTTACTTACCAAGACCTGGCATTAAATAGACCAAGTGTCTAATTTTGCACCATACAATTTATGTAGCAATAAGCTAGATTTCTGTTTATACCAAAGTCCTACTAGCTTTGTGGTGCTGTTCTGTGAAATGCTTTTCTTTCGCCCATCTATGATACTTTCAATGTTTAGATCCAGATATAAAGTACACTTAAGAACTGAGTGAACTTTATCCCTTTCGCTTGGCATTATCCAACCTCTTTAGTCTCCTTTCTCATTGTTCTAATTGTTGACATGTAATGTTGTGTTACTGTTTCTGTGCTGTAACAAGAAGGCAATGTGAAGTGGTCTGGGGTAGCATAGGTCAGGAATTGTTTAAATGTGGGCATATTGAATGATTGATTTTAAACTGAAAAATAATTAAAGCAATGAATGTGATGCAGTGGGTACCTCATAAATTCAACATCCTAGATTCATATTACACACTCGGTCATTGTCATGTTGAGCCCTTGTTTGGATGGATTTCCTTTCTGTTTCCCCAATGATGTACTAGGTAGTGCTGTTTTGTTATGTTGCATTGCTAAAAAAAAACTTTTACTGTCAATAGATAAAGTAAAATGCTTAGAAATACAGATGGCACATTAACATGCAAAACACATCTAGGTGAAATAATTAGAGAAACACATGACAGAAGAAATATCACCTGCAATTTATAAACAATATTAGCCTTGTTTTAAATGGTATAAAGACAGACAGTCAGATTGTCTGCTGCTATGCAGAGTCCCCTGGGAAGGAGAGTAGAATCTCAAATTTACGGTGATTAAATTGGTGGAGCCAGAAGGCTTCTGGCTTTTCCTAGTGCAGCAATATTTTTTTATCTCTCTGTGCATCATAGTTAAGGTTTGGTTATAATATGTTCCAGAAATTGATGTTTGGGATTATTTTTTTCTATAAAGTCACTGCAGCCTATTCATTGCCTGCACATTCCCCATCCCTGCCCCCTTGAAAACTCTGTATAGTTCATATGTATCTTCTTTGCTTGCCTTGCTGGTATATATTACTTGTCATAACGACAAAGGTGGTCAGTTGATCATTTCTTCAGTGGTATAGATGAGGTAGGAACAAAATACCTTTTGTCAACATGTTCCACTATGAGAAGATTTTAATAAGCAGTCATGGTGATCCCCTTTTATATTCTTCCTGCCAGACATGCTCACTTTGTGCCTGCTGTGTCTCCTAGCTGATACTGCAATCATTTCTAAAAAAAATAAAAATGTACTTCAGTTACAAAAGCAAACATTGCACCAATTTTTTGTTTATAAGTGCAGTTAGCCTCCAAGTGTGCTTTCCTTAGAAAAGAGAGAGAGATGGGGTTACAATGTAAACTTTTAGGTTTGATTCTTATAAGTTGTGATTTTACTTATTATTAAGCCAAAAGTATGCAAGAACAGCCATGGTTGCATGTTGCAAAATAATCAGCTAAATTTTAGGACTAGATTTTTTTCTTATCACTTAAATCAAATGCAGTGCAATACATTTTAGTAGTAAACTGTGTTCTATAATGTCTATCTATGATAGACATGTAAATGTATTTAGCTAAGCTTTTGAATAAGAGCATCTTAGCATAAAACAGCAGCAAAAATTTGTTGCCAAGCCACAGTTTATAATTGTGCCACAGGGCTCAGTGAATGTTACCAGATTAAGGATGCACTATAAGCTGCATATTGCTGATAAGGATTTAAGGTTCTGACATGGAGCATTTTTTATGGTTAATGAGTAAACACTTTTATTTTTGACTTTTTAAAATGTCTTTGTTTTCCAATTTGTATTAGTTATTTAATTTATTCCGTGACATGATTTGCTTGCTTCGAGTACCACATATTGCCTTTAAAGTCTTTGTATTGTAAACATCTATAATCTACAGTATCTAATGGCAGTATAATATCTATCCATTGCGTATTTATAATGTAAACTGTTATGTTTCAAGTTGGCCTTGAATGAATGGGAATGTTGGTGTGTATGTTTGTAAGTTGGCCCTGCAATGGACTACCATCTTGTTCATTGCCATTTCCTGCCTTGGCACAATGTTATCTATGAAATGGATTAGCTAGTTTTGAGAAAGCGATATATTGTGCTTTTTTGAAATTGTTTTGAATTTGTGATTCAACCAATTGTGATGGTCCCTAATTTTCCCTGGACAAAGGCAGAGGACTTATGTCTAAACTGTCAGTCAGTCAGTCAGTCATTTTCCAACCCGCTATATCCTAACACCGGGTTACGGGGGTCTGCTGGAGCCAATCCCAGCCAACACAGGGCGCAAGGCAGGAAAAAATCCCAGGCAGGGTGCCAGCCCACCCCAGGACACACACACACACACTTTAGGATTGCCAATGCACCTAACCTGCATGTCTTTGGACTGTGGGAGAAAACCGGAGCACCTGGAGAAAACCCACGCAGACACTTGGAGTACATACAAACTGCACGCAGCGAGGACCCGGGATGCGAACCCAGGTCTCCTTACTGTGAAGCAGCAACATGACCACTGCGCCACTGTGCTGCCCTGTCTAAACTGTGTACTATAGAAAGATGGCACATTTTTGCACAGTGTTTAATATTTGCAGCTTGAATATTTTTGTCTTGAAAGAACCAATATTGTCATGTAACTTAATGTTTACTATTTCATTGTATTTGATTTAATGAAAACGTTATTTAAACCAGTACGTTATTATTTAAAATACCATTATAAACATGAACTGCCCCAAAAGTATTTTCTAACATTGATCATAATACTACTTTATATCAGTAATTTTGGGGCCAGTTTTGTAGCACATTTTCTATTGTACACTTTGAGACTTTAGGTCTATTAGTCCTGCCATTTTCTATAACTGTTTTTGTCCAGTGTATGTTGTGGAGTCTTAACAGCTTTCCTTTAAGCATCAGGCACAAAGATTCTGCTCTGGAAAGGACACTAGTATATTGCAGGTCAAAGTTATGCACCACAACCTGATCTGCACAATTGGGGAGTGGAAGGAAAAACAAAGCTACCAGAGAAATGCTTATGCAGACATGGGGAGAATATGTAAACTGCACACAGGTATTGATCAAACCTAGTATTTGAAGTATCAGTACCCACAGTGTATTGTCCTAAGATAGTCTATAATGCTTTATCCTTTAAGAAGATCAGTAACATTTTTAGAATAAATAGACCAATAACACAATTTTGGCCATTTTTATTAAGCTTGCATTTGCCACCATGTCATTCCAACTATCAATTAAACAATGCATAATTGACCCTTCCATTTCTGGCACTTGTTTTTTCAATTGTAGGGTCATAGGATGTCAAAAGCGTATTGCAAGGTCACTGTATACAAACTAAGAAAGAACCATTTTATTTTAAGTTACTCTCATTTACTTGCAGGCTCACTCATACCAGAACAATTTAGAGTCTGTAGTTAAAGTATATATCTTGGCTGGGCCTGAAATCTTTAGAACATACAGATAACCTACAAATACACATAGACAAATTTTCAACTTATTTGAGACTAATTGTGTTACCATCATGCCATGTCATTACTGCAAAATAATCTGCTTGCCTGTTACTTCTCGTCAAATATACTAATATACCATATGAAAAATCATGTACAAAGCATTTTTTTACAACTCGTAACATTCTGAAAACCAATTAATCTAGGCGCTGGAGCCTATCTCAGCAGCACCAAGTGCAAGAGAGTAAACAAGCCCGTAGGGGGAACTAGTCTATTGCAAGACCCAGCACCCAAACTCACACAGAGTCCATTTGGAATTAGTGGTTCTAACTTAACCTGCAGATATGTGGAAGGAAACCATAATACCTAAAAGAAAACTCGCACAGACAAGAGAAGAATTTGCAGACTCCAAAGGGGCAATGATCGAGCAAAGATGCAAACCCACTTGTTGACTTTCACTACACCAATGAGTCTCTATGCCCAGCCACTATTCACGGACTGGATGTAGAGGTGATGCTCTCCTAGATGTGTATTTGGGGGTTCACATCAGTGACATGCTGGACTGGACTCATAACACGGGGGAACTATATGAGAAAGGGCAGAGCAGTCTCTTTTTCTTATAAGTAGACTGTGTTCCTTTAATGTGGGAAGTGACATACTTCACATCTTCTATAATTCATTGATGGCCACCATAATTTTTACTGTGCTCTGTGCTGGTAATATCACTTCAAGAGAGGCCCACCACATCAACAAACTAATTAAAATGGCAGGCCCAGTTATTGGACACACTGTCGACCCCCTGGAGGTAGTAACAAAGGAGGCAAAGAAAATAAAAATGAACAAAAATAAAACTGACAGTTCTGATTAATGCTGCACATCCTTTCTCTGACACACTAAAACTGAGTACTTTCAGCCAACAAATTATTCACCAGAAATATGAAATGTGTCAAGAAACACTACTGTGGCCCTTTATAGCAATGGCAATGCACCTGCATAACGCCTCACTGTGACTGTAACCAAGTCAGAAGTTTTCTTTCTTTTTAATTTTATTTTTATTCATTCTGGTGTGTGTTTATATATATATATATATATATATATATATATATATATATATATATATATATATATATATATATATATATATATATATATAATATACTAGTTGAAATACCAAGCATTGCCCGGGAGGAAAATAAAGTTTTTTTTTTAATTGTTTGAGAAAAACATAATTAAAAAAAAAACACTTTAAAAATAAAAATAAATTAACAAATAAACCTGGGTTCGCTTCCCGGGTCCTCCATGCGTGGAGTTTGCATGTTCTCCCTGTGTCTGCGTGGGTTTTCTGCGTTCGGCTGACGCCCTGCCCAGGGTTTGTTTCCTGCCTTGCGCCCTGTGTTGGCTGGGATTGGCTCCAGCAGACCCCTATGATCCTGTAGTTAGGATATAGCGGGTTGGATAATGGATGGATGGATAAAGACACACTAATGTGCTTGTCCTGCGGTATTGTATGTATGTTATCATCCAGTTGACACTCGGAAACTGGCCAACTGTATTTAATTTGAAAAGCAACAGGGGCGTGGTGCTGCTCAAACATAAAGAATGCTGGCAGTCACTTCCAGTTCGCCCTTGTTTGAGAAAAACATAATTAAAAAAACACAACGTTAAAAATAAAAATAAATTAACAAACAATAAATACTTACTAATGTCCTTGTCTTGCGGTCTTGTATGTATGTTATCATCTAGTTGACGCTCAGAAATGGGCAACTCTAATTTGAAAAGCAACAGGGGCGCGGTGCTGCTCAAAAATAAAGAATGCTGCTAGTCGCCTGGTATATACTAACTGTGTAAGTAGCACGGGATCCTAGAAAGTGTTTAAATCGTCAGAACTACTCTGGGCATCTCTCTGCTAGAAGGATTCATGTTATCAAAGTGCTCATATTGTTTGTGCATTATCAGCTTAGTGACTGTCTTTCTTAGGAGGTTTCCTTTTGCCGGTATGCTGGCCTTGCTTGCGTATCCTCGGAGCTGGAGCCCTTACCCCTACTCTACGTCTAACTTCCAGGCCGGACAGACACACACACTTCCACGCGTTGAACTCTATTTAATTTCAAAAGCAACAGGGGTGCTGTGGCGCTCAAAGATAAAGAATGCTGACAGTAGCCTCCAGTTCTCCCTCTGGTGGTAGTTCCGAGTGTCAACTGGATGATAACATGCATGCAAGACTGCAAGATCACCCCCCACCCTATCCAGAAGGGGGTGGGTTACGGCTGATTTCACCCTACAGTATTTTTAGTCGACCAATGATGAACATGTGTACCAAGTTTCATGAAAATTGCTCCAGCCATTCAGATGTGATGCTGGAACATACATACACATAATGACTTGTATATTTATATATAGATTATGACAAAAGGGCTCTACCAGCACTTGACCCAACATAGACAGACACAGGAGCCACTTATAAAACAAATAAATGTTTTTATTTTATTTTCTTCGCCTGTGGGCAACGCCTTTCCCATTCCCACAGGCACAACAAAGTCCAAGCACTAAGCACATGTTCAATCCCAATACTTTTCTTCTCTTTTTTCTTTTTTTTCTCCTCCACTATCCCTCCGGTAAGCTTCATCCTCCTCCTCCCGACTCTGGCTCTCTGAGTGGTGGCTGCTGGCTCCTTTTATAGCTCACCCGGAAGTGCTCCAGGTGTTTGACAAAGTCCTGTGAGATGAAGACTTTTAACATGAGATTCTTTCAAGTCACAGCCTACTTACAACTATTTTCAAACAAGACTACAGTCATCTAACCTCAGTCGTGTTAATGCTTTTGGCAGACACATCCTGCGCTCTCAGCTCTTATAAATTTTATAAGGACAATAATTTTATACGTTCTAGATGACACATCAACGACTAAGCGAAGAAGAAAGAGCATGGATAAACATTCAAAAAAGTTGTTTTATTTATTAGAGAGAAAGAAAGGATATTCACTCACAGGCAGTTTTACGCTGCGTTATCATGATGTAAGTCCAAACACAGAATCAAAATTCAATGTGATCTTGAAGAAAAGTTAATTCCAAATATTGTTTTTACTAAAGTTTTAAATTAAAAGTGAAAATAATGCACATGTAACAATTCCCATGATAATAAAAATCTCTTTGAATTGTATATCCAGTTAACCAAACTTGGGGGTGGGCAAGCGAAGCGATATAATATATATATAATAATGTATATATATATATATATATATACTACTATATATATATATATAATATATATATATATATATATATATATATATATATATATATATATATATATATATATATATATATATATATATATATATATATATATATATATATATATACTGTATAACATATCAGTGATCTGCTTCTTGCAACTGAGAGGACGTGGCAGATGTTTGCCAACAGGCTGACCAACTACAAGTATTACCTGGTAGGTAACCAACCAGAAAATCAGATTGTGATTAAGACCTTAGAACAGATGTACTGTATATATTGAATGAGCTTCTGCAAAAGACAAATTGCCCTATCTACACTGGATCAGTGATCTACCTCTAGAATGTTGCTGAGATAAATTATCTGTAAATTTCTTCAGACTCAAACTGTAAGGTAATTTACAAATTACTAAAATAATTGCCAGATGTTCCTGGTTTATAGGTAGGATCATAATGTTTAGTCATAGGCATTTTCCTATATCTCCTGTTCTTTTGCTTCTGTTTTTCAAGATTCAGAATGATGCACAGAGTACTGTTACAAATGATTTGTTGAAGAATTGCAGGATATCACTTGGAATTAGTGATTTATTAAATCACAGTGTGATATGTTTTCCAGTTGAAAAGGGATTTGCAGGCATTGAAACGTGATCAATAACCAGTAGAAATCAAAGCACTTGGAAGAAGGGAAAATCTTATGGTGAAGACAACTGAAGGTTTGAAGGAGTTAAAAGAACTAGGAAAAGTGTGACTGATTGTTGACTCAGCCAGATATTGCAATAGGGTATAAAGCCGCCTCAAGACAGATGGGCTCTTTTAATCTAGAGGGATGAGGTGAGCTTAGGTGAGGGCTCACTGTCAGGCAAAGAGAGCAGCCACAACTAAAATAAAGTAGTGGAACTGGGGGAGAAAGGAGTGCCATATGAAAAACAAGTAAAGTACCAAGCTTGAATCCCAAATACTGACACTTATTTGATGTAGACTCTAAGAACCTGAAATTTTGTTTCTCAATATTTATTTGTTTCTTTTGTAGTATACATTGCATCCTCGTTAGATACATTTACTTATTTAATAAACAAACTACATTTAAGTATTTTGACATTTTTACACCTTGTGGAATGGATATTAGGAGGGTCTATGGGAGTGTGCCCTTCTTCATACAATAGAACGATTTAGATTTAAACCTACAGTGGACTAAATACTGAAATTCTTATCTTGTTACCTAATAAGCAGATACTGCAAGGCTTTAAAGGTGCTGTTTGCCCATTATGTGAAAGCATTGGCTTGTAGAAAAATCTGAGTTGTCTGTATCTTAAATAAAATGCAGAGAACCATGATTTTATATACTGTAGCACCGTTTTGTATGCCATTCCAAGGTTCTTTATGTACAGGACCTTACTACATGGCTTTATGACTTAGAATGCAACACGACTAGACTGCACTATATAGTGTCTTAAACCCATGGACTACTCAATATTTTATTATATTATAATAAGTTTGCTTTCGGTGCTTACTTATAACATTTTCGTAAAATTGATTCACATTCAAGGAAGGTACATAATTTTATTCCCACTGTGTCTTAAGTATTTACTACTGTTCAGTAAGTTAAGTGTACAGTTGGAAAAACATTTTATTTTTCTAGTGACATCAGATAAAAAGTTAATGCTGCCTTACTAATATCAGTCCTCTGGTTTTTGCACTCGATGCAAAGTGCAGAGTGTCACTAGGGAATTTTGTCTCTACATAAATCACACAAGTTTATTAATGGGTCATTCCACTTCTTGCGGCAGCATGGGCATCAAATCTCTATTCTGTAAAGCGAAGTGAAGGTTTAGGCAAGTAGTGTCTCTGAAGACTATCACAGTATATAATGTAAGCATTTTATTTTAAAAAATTATTTTCCCTACAGTTCTAGTATACAGAAAAAGAAAAACGGTAACTCTTAAGCTGTCATGAGACCATTTACCTGAAATTACCACATTCCTTAAGCCTGTCAGCAGATATACAACAATTTATATCAGGTCACTTTGATTGTCACAAATAAATGCATCAACTAGCCAAGGAAAATAAAAGCTTTTTTATAGCAAATTGCCACTGTTTCATGTCTATTAAACTGAAACGCTTGCCATTCTTATCTGTCTGGATATTGTTTAGATGGGATGGATGAATACATATGGAACTAAATAAAACAAAGCAAAAGAAAATAAAATGTTATTTATAAATCACTGAAAATGCAACTATTTTAGCCCTGTGGGTTGCTTAGCCCACTTGCCGTTAGATGGATTTAACTAGCGGGGCCCCACAAAGTCAGGTTATCATGGTGCCATGCTATATGGGATTATGTGCTCCAGGTATCCTAATTGGAAGCAGGAATTATTGAATTTCTGATGTTAGAGAGTATCAAATGAAATTAATTACACTTTACAAAGGTCTTCAAGTCTATTTCTTTTGTTTATTACTGACTCAGGCTCGTAAGCACAAATACCTTAGGTTCATTTACACAGGACTTTATGAAAAAATGCATATATTTGACTAATACAACATATATATGTTTAATACAATTTAAAGTTACTGAGAACATGGCCTATCCCAGTATTGCAGTGTGTAAACCAAATCCATCACAGTGTTTAATTAATATGTATTATCCAAATAAAAAGTTACATTTTTCAAATATGTTTTGAGTAGCAGCAATTCTTTAAAATAGCATTCATCTATCAATCCATCCATCCATCCATAGAATTGTAGTCTCCTTATTCTTGTTCATGATTTTGGGGCAGCATATTGGCACTAAGTTGGCCCTCAGATAAAAGATAACACAGAAGAGTTATTTTCAAGAAGACCCATTTTCAAAATTTTTATTACGGCGGTTTATGCTGTTACCTTAAAGTTCATAAGTATTGAGTTTAAAATCTAGCCCTCTCCACTGACTTTGTGGTGCTTGCAATTTTCAGGTCTGACTGTGTAGGTTTTTTTTTAAACAGGTACTTTGATTACTTGCCACATTCTAAAGACCTGTATGTCAGGTTTTTTGGTAACTTTAATTTGTATTACTGTGAGTGTGCTTGCCTTGCAGTGGACTTCAGTCTTTTCCAGAGCTGACACCTGAGTTAGGCTCTACCCACAAGCAATCCTGTTTGGCATTGTACAGGTTTGGAAATGTATAACTTTTCAGAACCCACTTTTATAAATTCATAGTGAAGTCAGGCCCTGTAATTGTCAGAGAAAGGACTGGATAGGACACCAATTTACTGATGGGCATACTCACACCAGTAGAGCCAATAGTAGAGCTGCTAATAAATCTACCCTCAACAAATTCAGCATCTGATATGCCTTTGTCAATAGTGCTGTGATGCAGTACAACAAACCTCAGTGTCCCTTTTCAAATTAACTATTATTCGTTCAGTAATTTTGTTTATATATTTTCCAGCTGCAGCTCCCTCTCTTTATAATATGCCTGTTTAATTATACCTTGGCTTTCATAGCATCTTTACTTGCCTTTGGTTCTGATAAAGGTAGGTTACTCCATATGCCATAGCCTCATTCTCATATTGAGCATAGGAAAGGTGCTATATAAATAAAATATATTCATTTTATTATTATTACTTCACTTTATAGCTTAGAAATACATTAGTGGTCTGAGCAGCAAGACTTTATTTGCTCCAAAATGTTGTTTAACATTAGAGAACAAACAAGTTAATTTCTCCTACTTTCCAAAAAATTACTGATATCTTTTAAATATCTAGGACACTGGTTTGGTTCCTAGACTTTTCCTGGAGGCACCACAGCACACATGATTCAAATCAATGAGGTAGTGATCAGTCTTTAACCAGGTGTGGTAGTGATACAGTTTAGCAAGTAAATGGATACATTGGTGGTTAACTACAAAAAGTGGGGTGTCTTGAGGACTGATTTGGAAATGGCTAGTGTAATACACTTTGATAGACGTAAAATTAGTTTTACATTATTGAAGCTATAGTCATCAGTAATAACTCAAGAAATCAGTTTCTAAGATGTTGTCTTCAAGCTGCCATAAAGAAATCTGAAGACATTTGGACAGTTTAAGACAAAATATGTGGTGGGATCCTCAAAAACTGATCTGATGAACAGAACTTAATCTTCACTATATTTAGGGACAGAAAGACATCAGTTGAGTTTCTTGCTCAGCCTCTGTCCTAGGCATCTAATTTTTCCTGTGGAATTGATAACCCTGTTATCATGATGGTCCATATATACAAAGCGAAATTTATAGAATACTAATGACATACTGTTCTAGTGAACTGGAGTGGTAATTTTAAACTTGCAGCATAATAATTGTTAAAGAGCTAATCAGGTATGTGAACTAGTATTAAACAATGTAGGATGGATAGATGCCTGTGATGGTTCTGTTTTGTAAATAGAAATGTTAATATAATTAATCAAAATTACAGAATTTCCAAAAAGGCAATGAAAAAATTCAAAGGAAACCAAAATATTTTATTATGCTTCCTATTAAAAGCAAAATGAACGCAAAGTGCAAACCTTAAAACATAAGAAACAGAAGTGAAGTTTGAATATCTTGCATTATTAATATAATTTGGTACTATGTTCTTTATTGAAACATTTTTTTAGTAATAAGCAATTAAGTTTAGATTTTTTTATATTTCTTATGCAGTCGCCATAATTGTTTTTAGTATACATTTTTGCATACAAAATTTATTTAAGATCATACTACCATTTGTGGTATCCCACAGCCTCCTTTTCTGACTAATAAATGTGAAACATCATAGCAGATTTCTCTGATATTTTTTAATGATTAAATTAATGTTTCAGTAAAGATGTATTTTTCTGGTCCTTAGTACCATAAGAAAATTTGTTTCCATTAGTTTGTCATCAGCTAGCTATAAGTTTCTGGTCAGTCAGTCACTGTGTCAATCTAATAAGTTTTGTATTTAAAAATATTAGATTTTCTACATACTAATTTCTAAGAAAACTGAGACAATCTCACTAAAAGTTGTCATTATCTGCTGATATAATGCTGCTGAATTTTTGCTAATGTGGCAAGGATTAACGGTAAAGATATTTCGGGGACTGGTATATAAAGTACCATATCATCTGTGTATCATTATATTTTCTGTTTGAGTTCTTCCCTCATAATCCCCTTTATCTCTGATGTATTTCAAAAATGAATAGCCAATGACTCAATGGCTATTCTGAAAAGCAGAGGTGATAGAGGGCACACTTGTTGAGTACCATGTTCTAGGTTGAAGTGGTTTGGGTTTGTGTTATTATTATGAACTGAGGTTGCTGGACTGGTGTAAAGTAATTTATTCCATATATTCCATTTGGCCCAGTGGGTTGACTGGATAGTCCCATTCGACTCCATCAAAGGCTATTTCTGCATCCAAACATAGTAAGATCTCTAGTGTGTTAGATTATATGGGTGAGTATATTACATTAAACAGATGTCAAAGACTTGAAGCTATGTGTCTGCCATTAATGAATCTGGTTATGTCTTGTGGTATTACAAAAGGAAGTATCATTATTCAAGAGTGAAACTGATTTTCATGATGCACATTGCAGTAAATGTTTAATTTTCTTTGGAAAAGTGTTTTTTAATACTTGCTGGAAAGTTGGTGGTAACATTTTATTTTATCTAGCTACAATAAATGCTGTTAATAATAATGGAGCTACCTTAGTTGAAGATTTGTTTTATAAAATTACACTAGGTAGCTATCAGGCCTGCTGCTTTCCCACTTTAAAGTGAGTTTATAGCATCCAGTAGTTCTAAGTGTGTCAGAGGTTTGTCAAGTTCTTCTCTGCTGAGTATCAAGCTGTGGCATCTTTTATTGTATCAAAAAACTCCTCAGGTTGTGTCTGTTCTTTAAACTAAATGGAATATAAGGATGTAAAGTGTTTTATTTTTATCTTCTATGATTTTATCTTCTGTTGTACTGGTAATTTCAGTTATTGTGTTATGAACTTCCTGCTTGTAAATTTTTTGAGTTAAAATTCTATTGGGATAGGTACTTATTTATTAAACGAGTCTTCTGTAAAAATAATTTATTGTTTAGGCCTGTCAGATGGGAGAATACATTTTTCACTTTAGCTAATGATTGAGGCCTTTGACAAACCAGCTTATAAAGTTCACAGGATGGACAAAGAAATACTATTACTTAACATTTGTAAACATTTTATAACCTTAAGTAAAAGCAGTACATTATTTCAGATTTTAACTTTATCACTTCATATCATTATTGCAGGGTACTATGACTAAGGAGCTTGTCATTAACTTGGCATTTGCAATTGTTGGGGTAAAAAGAATAGATGAATAATAACTTGCTCTTTTTCCCCTCAGTCATCTTGCCTCCTCCATGTTGACTCCCCAAGTGAGGTTAGACCACATTTCACATAGTTCATAGTCCTCAGACATGCCAAGAGACAGGGCACACCCAAAAGAAAAAGAAACTCCTAGCAGGAGTGTAGTAAGGATTAAGTTATCTTATAATAGTACAGTCCAGAAACAATATAGCTAATGAAGGATGTTAAACAGTGTCAAGAAAAAAGGTTAAACAAGCTGTTTTGTTTAAATGAAATACTGTAGATATTCTAAAAGAGATATGCTTAATAATGTTTGTTACATACTTTATGTTGTAATCTTTCCTCTTAGCAGTGTTACCAAAAACAAATGGAATTAAAGTAGTTGTATCCACTTATATGTAAGACCAACTTACATATGGGTTGAAATCTAAGTAATCAATGTAAATCTCAGCGTTAACATTTGTAATGCACCATGCAATGCATTTGTCACTGTTTATGCCATTTGGAATGGTATTCGTATAATCAGTTTTAATGTTTATGACATGCATTCTGTTGGAATGACAAATGCAATGCAGTTTATTACTAAAAATTTCTGTCATGCGCCATCTTTTGGAATGACAGAGATATAGCAACCGGATGGACAGACAGACACACACTTATCCTTTTATTAAGGTGGATTATGCACATGTAAATACATGCATGTGCATATAAACATACAAACCCTCTTATACACTAGTGTTCAATCTGCTATCATTTACAATTAACTAATGGTTATGCATTGTAATAAGGAAGGACACCAGACATTACAAAGGTTTGGGGCAGCCACCCTTATCATGTGTTCCTGGCTACAAAAGTAAAAGAAATTTAGAGCAAGTAGTGTTTTCAAGACAGAGTCCAAAACAGAACTAAAATCCAGAAGAAGGGAGTGAGGTTTTATAGGGAGTCTGGAGGAAATTACGTCATCCTCGGGGCGCGGACCGGAAATGATGTCGTCCTCGGGGCCGGGACCGGAAATATGTCCCCTGTTGATGTAGTGGCTCCTAGTGGGATTTCCCGGGAAAGATCTGCAGGAGACTTAGGAAAAGAGTCAGAGCACCCTGCCGCCTCCTGGGCAAATATGTTACTACCAGTCGTTAAGCCCTTCAGCTGCCTCCTATTCACATGTGTATGACAGCATATACAGTATACGTATTTATTGAATAAGATAAACTACAGTAAAGTGACTGAAACAGTGCAATTGCAGTAAACATATTATATTAAAGATGAACCAATATTTAAACTTTAAATATTTAAATTTGAAGCACACATTTTTATATTTTTTAGATATTTGATGCAGCTCTGTTTGTTTTTTTTTTCTACTTCTATTTCTTGAAGTAAAACATTACATTATTTCTGAATTAGAGTGGCTTACGCTAATGTATACTTTTTGTTATTATATATGTAAATATGCAAGCTAAATGAATATGTAAATATAAAAAAATGTGTCTGCATAAAAAAATAAATTTTATGTTACAGTGTTGTACTGATTATCAATTATATTTTCTGCTTTTGTTTGTGCCTGCTGATACCATACCAATACCACTTTAACCCCCCATTCCTCTAAATCATCATTAAGTTAAGCAATCTTAATCACTAAATCTCTTGCCAGATGTGCTCAAAGAATCAGTC
This sequence comes from Polypterus senegalus, assembly GCF_016835505.1. Taxonomy (NCBI): domain Eukaryota; kingdom Metazoa; phylum Chordata; class Cladistia; order Polypteriformes; family Polypteridae; genus Polypterus; species Polypterus senegalus. The sequence continues at coordinate 51,872,069 of NC_053157.1, forward strand.
TTTTGCCAGTCGGACTGAGATCTGTTTTTCAATGACTATAATGAGGCGCTGATTTTGTCCAACATTTTTTTTTTTTCGTGACCTTAGGTATAATGGAATGTTAATTGTATAGTCGTGTCAGTGACCACAGCTGTGTAGAAGCTGTGTAGATTTCAGTAGAATTTGTGTCCCTCATTTACTCATGTATTTTCTTCAAGTATGTATAATGTTTGACACTAACAGAAACCATTCTTGTTACCAGACAAGCACTGTGAGCCTTGATTAGTTTCACTCGCAAACAATGTGGAATAATACATTTTTTCCATTTGACTTTTTCTTTTTGTTGAGTAAGCTGCAGTTTCATCTTGCAGAGAATAATTCTTAAATACAATGAAAATTCTAACAAAAATCATCAGCACTGCAGACTGCCAAGTGTAGACTCTGCAAACCTCATTCTCTTTGTGGTCATATGATGCTTATCTACCATCTTCTAAATTGACATTCTCATCTGTAAGAGCAGTCTTTATATCTTTTATTAACCTTTATTAGCATTTTTCTAATGTTCATCTGGTTAGTCCCAGTCTCAAATGAAAATTGCATGGGAAAAACAGATTGTTCCCCCACATGGTCTAATCTCCTTCTCTGTCTGCTTTTCCATCTTTCTTCTCAGCTACAGTCCTAACGCTACAAAACACAAATGTTTTTGTACCAGAACTAATATAATATACCTTAAATGCCATCCAAACTCAAAAACATCACGTGAAATCTTTCCTCATTTTCTTTGTTCTTACTGCTAATACCGTGGCATACTTTTGGAAAGATGTGGCTAGTATAGGTATCACAATGGCCCAATGTTTAATGATGCTACATTATAGCTCTTTTGATGTGGTTTCAACTAGTGATCTATTAATTGCCCTTGTAGTACTTCTTTTCTCTGGACACTCTACTTTTCCAAGAAATGAATGCATGTATGGTTTAGTGTGCTCATCAATGAACAAAATGCTTGATTTCTACCCTCTAGTCAAATCCTACTCTGATACAATTCAGTGGTTTGTGACCCCAAAATGAAGAAGCATTCTTCACAAAATAGATTAATGGATGTTTCTGTGTAATTCTAATTAACAGTGCTACAGTATATTTCTGTTACTTTTTCAAAAAAGTATGCATTCTTAAGTAATATAAATGAAGTTAAACAGGTTAACCTTGCAATCTGGAAAGTCTTTTATTCATTAAATTTAGAAAGAATACTGAACTGGATGAGTAGGTCAATTGATGAATGAACATATTAAGTGATACGGTGATGTTTTTACTTTTAATTAAATACCTGTATCTGATGTCATTCAGCATAGGTTATTTAATATTTCTCTTAGAATCTAAGCACATGGAGCTTTTGGTTTAAATAGCTTAGCAAGCTCAATCGTTAACACTACATGGCTTTGTTTCTTATTAAAGTTAGTACTTCTTCTATTTTTTTCAGGCCAGTCGCTGTATGTCAAGATTCTATTCCTTCCTTCTGTGTCCATGTAGACCTGCCCCCAACCCACCCTCACCTAATTATAGGAATACAAGGTTAATTATTAACTCTTAATTGATCCAATGTGCTGAGAAGGGGGGTATGTGATTAAAATAGTTTTGTGGCATACATTAAAATATGGACAGCTCTGTTTTCTCTCTTAATTATCTCTTTTTAAAGCTGCAGTTATTGATTTTTAGCTATATGTTTTTATTATTATTTGTACCCAGCATGCAAGTTTACAGTGCTGTTGACTTTCAGGTATTACAAAATCCCTCCTGGTGTACTGTGATGCTGACCTGGATGTATTGTACAGGGAGATTCACTCAAAAGAGCCCCCAGATATTCTGTAATAATTCTCGACAGGACAAAGTAATCTGAACAAAACAACATGCAATGTGTTCCTCAGTATATGGAGCGTCAAACAAGCTGGGATGCCCCTGCATTAGAGCAATGACGTAGGTCACTGGACAGCTGTGACAGTGTTTAAACTCCATTTGCAACTTCTGGGTGCATATCGCCTGTACCCCTTCACTCAGTGACTCGACTTCTCATCAGGATGGTATTGAGAAGCACGTCAAATCTATTGTCTTACCAATTTATTTAACAGAATGTTACTTCCAGCAAGATGGAGCAATATTCCACACATCGGCAAGGAGCATGACAGAGTCCTTCTTCAATAACAGGGTAATTTTACAGGGGCTTTGGCCACCACGGTCGCCGTATCTGAAACCACCAGACTTCTTCCTTTGGGGTATACTCAAAGGAAAGGAAAAGTCTATCGGAATAAGCCTCGCACTGCAGACGATTTGAAGGAAAACATCCAATGTGAAATTGCTGCTATTCCCCCCAAAATGCTTGCCGATACATTCAGGAACATGGAACACCATGTCGAAGTGTGTCTGGCAAACAACAGAAACCACTTCCAGCATTGCATGTAACACATATGTCAAGGTACATAGCATATTTTTTGGTTCAGATTGCGTCATCCTAACTAGAGTTGTAACAGAATATTCAGGGCCTCTTTTAAATGAATCTCCGTGTATATACCTTTTTGGTGTTGTGTCCTGTTAACTTTCACATACTCCATGTGCACTTTTAGTGTATGTTCCCATCCACTTTCCTGTACTGCACTATGCTAAAGGTGTCTACCCCTCATGCGTATTTAATTCATTGTGTAAGTTATCCTAAGTTTTAATTTTGTTAATTGATTTAGAAAGGTTTTTGTGATAAAGTTCTGCACAATAGACACTATTTAAAATAAACTTTGATTTGTGGCCAATAAAATGCAACTTCATCAGGTAAACAAGAGTAATACACAGATAAGTGAGTCATGCAGAAGCACTCAAATGGTACAGGCTGAGTTTTTCCAAAAATTCTCTGAGCAATCAGCAATGGTAATGACCTGCCATTTTCTGCTTCTCTTGAGTCTTTTGATTTGTATAACTATGTACAATATAATATTACCAGTAAACTAGCAGACTGTCAATAATGTTTTAAATATCATAATAATCTTGATTTTTCAGTCAAATTAATTTTTATATTATGCTCTGTGAATAACTCAGAAGAGGTCTTTCTACACAAAATCAAAATATATTAATATTTATTAAAATAAATGGATAACAATGTACAGTATATGACACCATTTACAAAAGTCCTTACTAGACATTTTAAAGTAAAACAAAGCTGTGATTTTTTGCATTGTTTAAAAGTATTGGATTTTTGCTGAATTGGTACTTTTTCCAACTACTTTGCTAGGCAGCATCTTGATTAACTTCACTTTATTCATACAGTAAAATAAAAAAAATAAATTCACTCTTGTTTTTAATTCTTTTCATCATTTGCTATGGATATTTAATTTGAGTATTCATTTTTATTTCTGACCTATAAGAGGTTATTTCCTTTTTTTGTTAATATAAATAAATGCTCTATGAAGTAATTACACCTTCTAATATTGCATTTAAAATAATTTTCTGGAGGATTACAATTACATAAAAAGCACAATTTTCTCGTATTGCTTTTAAATCTGTCTAAATCATTTCTGATTTTACTGATCCTGAGAAGGCTTCTGTTATAACTTGTGCTGTTTCACTGTGGGAGAAATTATTGTACTCTTTGTGCTTTACAGTATACAGTTTACAAAATAATCATATCTTAATTTTATAAATGTAAAACGTTAGTTATTTTTAAACTTTATTAAAAAAGTGTACAGATCTTGTGTAAAGTGCACTCATATCTTCTCAAGACAACAGAATGACTCTGATAATATTTAAAGAAGATAGAATATATGTTAATGATGGTTGGCTAACATGTACTAAAACTTACTGCAGTAGTAGAGGTAGTTGCTACAAGTCATTAGACTGGCACAGCCAGAGGAATATCTCTCTATTTATAAAAAAAAATCTTGTAAGGCTTGGAAGGAGATGATACATGATCTTCTCAGAAGACAATTTGACATCCATGCGAGAGACACTTTAACGTCACGCAAGACAAGGCAGTGAGACAAAAGAACAGCTGCTGTACAGGCTTTTAAATGATTGACACGCAGCACGACAAGCAGAACAGGCAGCTCGGCAGCAGCAGGAGAAAGACAGCAGCTGATCAGACCACATCTTCTCAGCGTGCGTTCAGCCCCCCCATCTTAATTGAAAACGCGAGTGGCAGAAACGCAAAGTGGCTGGAGTGTAGCGCTCCCTTGGGTTGTGGGGGATGGGAGAGGGTGGGCAAGCGAAGCAAGAAGGGGGCAACGCTTCCTAGTTTAAATAAAATTTGAGATGAACCTCTGAGAAACACATTATTTATGTTAGGCAAATATTATATATTATGAACACAAAATAATAAATGGGCTTTTAAAATGCATCTCTTCAACAGTCAACCCTCTGTCTTCAAACTCTACTCCCTCCCTACTATGAACATAACTGTGAGGAAAGCAAATGCTTGGAATGTTTCTTAACTTTAATATGGGACTTCCCAGTCAGTGATGTTATTCCCTTTGGAAAAGTTGGCCATTCTATACCGTATATGTTTGTCGGGATATAGAAGAAACCTTCTGTGCATAATGCTACTCCCTTGCCACTGTGAACTTTAGTGGCTGTTTGAGCTAAAGGAATGTTACTTTATATAATTATTATTATAATTATTATTATTAATTTTATTTAAAAGTGTCTTTCAAGTACCCAAGGACACCATGCAATAGAATAAGACAGATAAATCACCAAAATAACAAAAAGACAGTAAGGACAAAAATAATACATAAAAATTATACACACGCATCCTCTTTAATAAAACCCCTGTGTGCATCTAGGTGTCCGTGTGTGTCTTTTGGTGAAATGCTCATGCACGGGGCCGCACGGCACGTGTTCAGTGTCTTCCTGTGCATTCCCTGTGCAGAGAGAGAGAGAGAGAGAGAGAGAGAGAGAGACAGAGACACACACACACTCAGGCGCGTGCACCAGAGACACACACACACAGGCGCATGCGAGAGAGAGAGAGACACACACACACACACAGGCGTGTGCGCGATGGAGAGAGAGAGAGAGAGACAGACGGACGGACGGACAGACGGACGCAAGAGAGACGCACACACACAGGCACGCGGGTGCATTGTTGCAATGTTACTTTTCTTGGTTGTTTATTAAATTACGGATTTTTCAAATGTTCATTTTTTTCCCTGTGCTTAAAACTCACTAAAAAAAAGTGTTCTTAGCAAGTGATTCGTAGCGCTATAGCACAAACTTTTGCAGTGTTAGTTTTCTCTGTTGTTCAAGGTTTTCTTAGTGTTATTCAATGTTTTTACATTTAGTTTACTGTTGTGCTGTGCATTCAATGGTATAATTAACTAAATTTATGCTTAAAAACTTAAAAAAATATATATTTACATACAGTTCCTATGATCTGGAACTGATTAATTGTATTTACATACAATCCTATGGGGGAAATTACTTCGGTTCATGACCAAATCGGGTTACGACCAGAGTTTTGGAACGAATTATGGTCATGAACCGAGGTTCCACTGTATTACTGTCAGAGAAAATTACAGGCATTTTACAGAAATACAAACCAGTATTACTGCGAGAGAAAATTAAAGGCACACAATACAGTGACGCATAACACAGCCACATACAAGGTCCCTTGCCATTTAATATAGACCGTTCCTACTAATGTTTATGCACTACTGTTCTAGCTCCCGTTATTGTAACGGGCTTAATGTCTAGTCTTATATAAACGTCTCTGCGTGGAAGTGTGTGTGTCTGTTTGTCCAGCCCGGAAATGAGAGGTGGAGTCGGTGGTAAGGGCTCCACCTCTGAGGATACACAAGTGAGGCCAGCACATCAGCAAAATGAAATCTCTGAAGAAAGAGTCACTCGCTTAGCCGTAATACAGAAGCGAGGCGAGCACATTGGCAAAACGGTATCCCTTTTACTTTTCCTCCCGCCGAATATGTACAAGCGAGGCGAGCACGTCAGCAAAACGAAACCTCCTAGGAGAGAGATGCCTAGAGTAGTTCCTTTCAATTGCCTGACATCTCTACATTTCAGTTTTTTTTTTCTGACAATTTCGATTGTTTCTAAGATGCCGGGCTTTTTACAGCATGAAATTACATACCTAGTATATGTAGAAAGATTTGCAAACAAACACATTGTTAGCAATGACATGTAAGCAAGGATTGGGCTACCAGTCTGGTATTCCCCTTTTAATGTCCAAATCAAAATATACATATAAAAAGGAATATTGGCTACAATTGCTTTTGTTTCTTGTTTGCTTTCTCATGGGTCAATTCTTCTACCTCTATGGATCCCTCAGAATAAGCACCTACTTCTTCTCAGCGGCCAAATATATAGTGACTGACCTGGAATGGATAGGGCTTCTAAATCCTGAGGCGTGGTCAGGAGTATCCAGGTTTTGCCCCTCAGAGCTGCAGGCAAAAGGGGAGAAAAAGTTAACAACAGCACCTCTTCTTGCCCTGGAGTGTAACCTTGTACCTGTACAGAGCCTTGAAGATGTCCCATGGTACATGTGTGTGACAATATACAAATCCTAATTTTGCTAAACTGGTCTTCATATGAAGGGTATCTGGATTTCAGTTACACTTTAGAGTTGTAGAGATCAGAATCAAACTTTTGGATTGTGGTTGGTTTAAAAGGTATAATGTACATTCAGAAAGTTGTACTGGTAGATACTAACAAATGTAGAGATCTAAATAATTAGTCATTCAGTTATTGTCCAACCCGCTATATCCTAACACAGGGTTAAGGGGGCCTGCTGGAGGCAATCCCAGCCACAGGGCACAAGGCAGGCACAAACCCCGGGCAGGGTGCCAGCCCACTGCCGGGCACACACACACACACACCAGGGACAATTTAGGATCACCAATGCACCTACCCTGCATGTCTTTGGACTGCTGCAGGAAACCAGAGCACCTGGAGGAAACCCACGCAGACACGGGGAGAACATGCAAACTCCGGTCTTCTTACTGCGAGGCAGCAGTTATTAATTATTTTTATTATATTTTACAAGATTTTGAAATTGCTACTGGACAGGATAGATTAAGAAACTGGATGAATTACTGATGAACAAAGGTCTCACTGCAGTGGTGTGGAATTACCAGTATGTAAGAGTTGTATGTAAGTATGTAAGAGTGGTACAGGATATGTACAAGGGAAGTGTGACAGTGGTGAGGTTTGCAGTAGGAGTGATGGATGCATTCAAGTTGGAGCAGGACGTGGGTCGCTAGACCACAGATGGTGTGTCACTTGCTCACAGATTCCTCTAACAAACACCTCTTTATCTGCCCTCAGAGCCCTCGCAGCCGTCCTTTTCAGTTTCCGGTACAGACCAGAGTTCCCACTGAGCCATGCGCTGCGACTCCTCTCGATGATATCCAGGGTGCCCTGCGAGATGAAACGCCTCCTTCTGGGAACATTCACTCATTTATTTAGTAAAAAGAACAGCATCACAAAGAGAGTTAAATGTTATGTAGAAATGTACAAAATCACACATTTACTTACCTTCACCCACCTGTCATAGGAAGTGGAAGGGTCAGTGAAGTGCATATTCGTCCCACTTAAATTTTCACCTTGTTGGAGGTTTATTCTTATTGTTTAAAATGCCTTTGGTATGCATAAAGCATTAAATTATTCAACTTAAAATCTTCTATTGATTGTATTTATCACGATTAAAACTAGACAAAATGTTTCCAGGGCAGGATTCAACCTGTGAGCATTGTAATCTAGCTTTAGCCTTACTGGGCCACATGTTTTGGGTGTGCACCAAATTAACATCGTTTTTGGACAAAAATCTTTGAATACCTATCAGATAGACTTGGTGTCACAATCTCTCCTAACACATTAACAGCTGTGTTTGGTGTACACCCGTATGGGCTTAAAGTGGAAAAGGACAAACAAATCGTAATTGCCTTTACCTCACTATTAGCATGTAGACTTATCTTGTTCAACTGAAAGAATCCCAACCCCAACACCTTTAAGTCAGTGAGTAACTGATGTCCTGTACTATCTGAAATTGGAAAAAAGCTAATTCTCACGCAGAGGATCTGTTCAAAACATTTTTTAAATATGGCAGGATCGGATCAATAACAATTTAGAATAATCTTCTATATTGGGGAAAAGGAAACTCTTCCATCCTTGCTTGCTGCTTCAAATATTTGCTTTGTCAGCTGGCTCTCCTCCATTTCTTTTGGGTGGGGATTGAGTTTTGGTTTTGTTAAGTTTGATTTGATTGTATGGATCATTATTTGCTTTTAATTAAGATCAATAAAAAAGAGTGCTTTTGGTTCAAGGAAGGTGTCAGATCACCAAACGCATGTTGGTTTATGGTCACTAAAAATGGATTTGGATTTGGATAAATTCCTTGTTACATGATCAAGATATATAAGTTTTGAAGGAACATTATACAAACAGAAAAAAATGTCTAAACATTTTTTGTCAGATACTCATAGTGTGGAAGACTTTGCATAATTATATTCCATGCATGTCATTGCGCATAAATGAAGTCTACATATACAGTATGTGTTGTGGAACGTGGCCCGGACACAGACAGACGGACAACGGCTTGTCACCCAGCACATCCATTTATTTACAATTATTTACAAATAGTTCAGTGCACAACCCAGTGCCTCCAGCACCGATCCCTCAAAGTCCAGGCCTCTCTTTGCTGTGCCTTTCTTCCGGCTGCCTCCACTCCTCCCTCTCTCTCATCTCTCGTCCTCTTCCACCCGACTCTTGACTCCGAATGAAAGGAGGCGCCCCCTTTTATACCAGCCCGGATGGGCTCCAGCTGCGTCCCGGAACTCCTCTGCGGACACGCCCCTGTGTGGTGGAAGTGCCAGCTGCGCACCCGGAAGCCCTCCGGGTGTCCCCAGTCTTCTTTCCCCCAGCACTTCCTGGTGTGGCGAAAGTGCTGAGGTCCAGGGTTCTTAAGGCACCGGGGCGCCCCCTGGCGGTGGCCACGGGCCTCTACAGGGTTGGGCTTCCAAGCCCAACACAACCAGGGCGGTCGCCCCCTCGTGGCCTGGAGGAGGCGCAAGCCCTCCTCTGGTCCTCCTGGGCGTCCCAGCTGGGTACCACCCCAGCCGCCTGCCACAGTGTACAAATATTTTAGAAATATGTATTAATTACTTGAATGTTTTCATATGTTTGTGCCTGGTTTTCTCTGGTAATGTAGTTTTCTTCCTGGTTCCAAAAGTCATAAATGTCTGGTTAACTGGCAACTCTAAACTGATGCCATAATGCTGGAGTGTTCTTTAAGGCAGACTTGGGCCCCATTTAGGGCTAATCCTTTTTTTTGATCATTGGCTTTTTAAACCAAGAACTGGGTTATGTAGTTACAATAACGTATAGTGGAGGAAAAATATGTACATAGTGTCTCGTCTAGTGTCTCAGTATACTAGTGGAGGCAGCCTTTTTTAAATGGAGGAGACGACAAATATTTCTTCGATTCCTTTTCAAAACTATGGCATACATGTCCTGCTAGAGTTTCCGGGGAAGTTTTTTATTTTTTCCACAGTCATTTTAACATTTTAGGAAAAATCTGATTTTTTTTAATCTGTTTTCATGCCAAAGTTTTCAGCTTTAAATTCAGGGTTAAGAGGTGTATGAGTTAATACAGAGTCTCCTTCGTGCCATTTAACTACATGATTGAAACAGATTACAGTTTTTGTTTAGCAATTTAGAGAGCGCCCATTAGATGTACTCGTAGCATCCTGCTTTCATGAAGCCATATGGTGTTCCTAATTATGTCTGATTGAAAACTGGGGCTATTGTTATTTGTTTATTATCAATCCCATAATTTAGTGGTGAAACCAAGACATGCTTGGTTATGAAATGATGATGTATTGAGAAACATTTGTTCATCTTGTTGCATACCTAGCATTACAGGTTAAAGTGACATAACAAAAAGTTAAAAACAATGTTGAATGCACAGACTTTGCCTCAGTTTCTAGTATAGCAGGGACAACCATTCCTGCTACTGCTATATTTAAGTGTTCCTTTCTACATATCTAGGGAATTTCTTTTATGATCATTACAGGTCTAAACACTTGATTAAATGTTTTATGTGAATATATTAACACAAAGTAGTAGACTCATCTGTGGTTGTTTATATCTTGGGGCACCATAATAATTCCTGCATAGACTAAATGACAGTTGGAGACTTAAGATATTAAATAATGATTTTTACATCTTTCTGTGTTAGTGCTGTGAAAATTCATTTTGTAGCAGTAGTACAGTGAAATTCTTACTTGTATGTCTGGCCAACATAAAACATATTACTACTGTCTGGTGCCATCATAAACAAGAAAGTATTAAACTTCATAACATCATTTGTTGAAGTAGTTGCATCTCCTTGTATGTTATGTTACTTTGTATCTAACAAAATGTGTTTGCTCAATAGATTCAATCACATACATGTACAGTATGTGTCAACAATTTAGACTTACTTTTGATAAATTGATAATCGGCTGAATGATGTCCCAAAAAGCAAACTGAAAAAATGTGCAAAGATTCAATCTCTCTGATAACTTGATCTTATTAAAGTCTATATTTCAGAAAAAATCATAGCCTTTCCATAAATACAATCTAAGCAATAGAAGAGCTGACTCATTTTATAACTTTTAAATTCCAGTTCTTTGGCAATGAGGCTATTGAGTGGATGGTACTAAATTTGATTTTATCGTACTGAACAATTTGTATATTTAATACTATACCTTGTAATCTTTATTTTTTAATTCTTGAGGTAGTTCTTACTGTTAATGACACTCTTTAAAATAAATATTTATTGATTTGTTTTCTTGCATCGAAGATAATGCTAGAAAGCCACATGTAATGAAATACTATGATCCATTTCATACTTATTAATTTATATTTTTACTACTTTAATTTAGTCCCATAATTTGTTTCTGAGGGCTTCTGGATATCCACATTTAAGCAGGTTTCATAACACATCCAGCATAATGCATTTCTGGAATGTAATCCAATGACAAAAGTGATAATGATACTTAATATTGTGAAACAGTCTCCTCATTTACATAATACCTGGCATGTGTGAATTTGAATTACAACCATAAAATAATATCTTCTATGTGGCAGAAGTAAAAAGGCTGAATACTGTATGAATGAGTGTGAAGGTAAGTGTATCCTGTGTTGGATTGTTATACTGTCCAGGGGTATTCTTTATAAAAATCTGTGTTAATTCGAGCATAAAAATATGCAAGCACAAAAAAACAGGAAAATGCATACAGCAAAAACAAACAAATTATTTTTATAAAACCTGGTGTACGCACATTTCTATGCTATTTACCCTTTATAAATCACAATCATCTTGTAAATGTGCATACATGAAAGTGCCTCAAACTCCACCCAGTTGCCATCCTGAATCAACCATATATGGACTATGCTAAACAGTGCTCATACATATGCAAACACAAGGCTGCAGATGCTTCATTGGCTGGTAGAGCAGCCTCCTGGCTGATGCGTCAAGCCACAAGTATCTGCATTTGAGAAGTCCTAAGCTACGCTCTGCCTGGAATTGAAGCATCTCTTCTCTCTCCTCTTTGGTTAGGGAAATCCATAATGCACCTGTGTCTGAGCGAGTAGGCACTATCACCTGACACATGTAATTACATAATTGCTGTTACAATGAATAGTATAGACCATATGAAACACTGAGGGTTAAGCCATTCACCTTACCAGCAAGTCAGCCATCGCATATAGCATCTTCAGCAAGTTGTCTGTCAATACTACTTTGCCTCAAAATAAATGAATCATGGGATGAAGCAAACCAACAAGTCAAGAAGCTTGTCTATCTCATATTGGCATCGCAAGTGATTTGTGTGTTAATGGAATGTAACTGCTTATGGTTAACAAAAGCAGCTTCATTCTTACTAGGTGCCCTAATTGCAATATGAATTTCGTCAGTTACCCTGATCATGTTTGGAAAAATGTACGCTTCTGCAAATAAACAAGTAGATCCTGATTTTGGAAAATCTGTCTTTCTAATGCTATAGTCAACTAAGCACATAGTTCCAAGAGAATGGCACTTGACAGCCTAAACTGACTCATAATAAATAAATAATTGAGTTCAGGAAGCAGACGCGTGGATAGGTACATATTCTTTGGCCTGTGGATATAGTGCAAGAAAGAGGTCATTGATTAATAATACTGACTACACCTTGTTTTGCAGTTTCAAAAACAGATGAATACATTCATGTAGCTTCCATTCAGCTTCCTATAATCATTACTTTAAGAATAACACATGGAAACTGGCAGTCAGTGTCAAAGTATATTACACAATCTGCACACATTACAAAGTATCTTTAATTTCCGGTTCCATTATTATTTGTGATGCTACAAAATGTTGACACTATGTTCATACTCTTTTTGAGAACAACCAGGTAGTAGACACAGCTGCTGTTGTTGTGTGTGATTTCCTTGGTGACAAGAAAAAAAGATACACTGTACAAAATAGAGAAGAACATCAGTGCTTGGACATGGGAGAAAGAGTTCTATGCATTACATGTACAGGAGCTCTTCCTTAAGATGTGTTCAAATTAAATCTCTTTAGTTTTGTAGTATCTAGTGGCAGAACTGTATAACTGAGCTGCTGGGGATGCCACATGATATAACTGGTAGTCATAAGTACAAGTATGTGCAGAGACTCAACTTATTAAGATTTTGTAAATGATAGCTAAGAATGAAAATTTCTGAAAAAATTTGTAAGGTGACTTGTTCAGGGTCACACTTTGGTTTGAATGCTGATATAATCACTTATGCTGTGTTGTATTTGATGTTTAACATGGAAGGCACTATATTAAACCTAACTGTTTATCTGTGCTTCCTGTCTTCTCGTTTGCATTTACTTGTTTAATTTTTGCTTTCAGTGCCCCATAGAAATACGTAAACTGTGTTCATACAGGATATCTGGTTTTATTTATGGTGAGCAAATATAGTATCAGTAATAGTATATTTTTAAAAACTGATGTCACACAAACCCCTTAAGCCATGCCTCCTTTCATTGCACTTTGAACATGGAAGCAGCATGGGTGAAATAGGGAAAGCCTGGAAGTTACACCTAAATGTCATTTTAAACTATACCTTGCATTCAAATAACTAAATTGTAGAAGAAAAATTAAATACACCCCTTAAAGGCACAATGGTTTTTCTAAGGGTTTTTCTAGAAGTTGTCTTTTTCTTTTAGTTTTGTTTTTCCCTTTTCAGAAATGGACTTATACAGTAGAGTAATATTACATAAGATATGTCTTTGCTCACCTATAAAGATTTGGTGCCCTAGTTTCAATAACAATAAAAAAAAACAGTCACGTTTCCTTTTTTATTTAGCAATTTTGATTTAATTTACTTTGGTAACATATTTAAAATGTGAAAAATAATTAAACATAAACCTCCGTGCTTAATGGCATATAGCCAAACACACAATTACTGTAAATATTTAAAGAAAACCAGTTTAATAATGATTGGTAAAATATCTCCAATTTAATTCAGAGTTCATCATGATTATGTATGTCTCCTGTTTTCAGATAAAAGGAAAATATTGTGTTAAGTGAGAATTATGTAAACAAAGAAAGATGGCTGAAAATAATAGAATTCATCTCATAATTTCTTTTATACCCATAAGGCAACACACTGCACAGAAGACAAGAGCTGTTTATTGTTTTAACGATTTGCAGTTTATTTTAAAATAATTTACTAGTCTGAAAAACAGTTTAACTAAAGCTAATGTAATGCCAAAGCACAGAGATTGTGCCCATAGTCAGGAAAGTGTCTTGCACATGATTTGATTTCATGTAAACCAGAATATGCTGTACTTGGGAGAACAATCAGTAATAAAATGATGTGGCTTCTCAGAAACATAAAATATTGAAAAAAGCATTATATATATATATGAAGCACAGGAATATTAAGTGACTTGCTTAGAGTCACATAGTAAGGCAGGGTCTGAACCATCAGCTTTGTAGTTTGATTCTCATTTATGCCTCAGTGTGTCGTTTTTCTTGGAAAATTTATTACAGCCCATTGAAACAAAATTTTGGGAAGAATGTTTGTGGAGTGTAACATATTTGAAAAATCCATTACTGAAAATTTTTTAAAGATATCAAATAGCTTGCAAAACTCTAGACCTCCATTATTAGAAATGGCAAACTTTTTAAACCTTTCTTTGCTTTTCTCAGGCGGACTCAGGAGCGAGTACCTCTCCAACCCCATCGGCTGCGCTCTGGCTATGACTACGGCCCTACCTTGCATGTCCCCCAGACTATGGGGCAGCAGCCACGGTACTTAGCAGAAGGCACTGACTGGTAAGTTGTCTGAATGTTTTCTCCTAATTTGATTCAACTTCAAAAAGACTCTAGCTAGAAAGGAGATGACAAATTGCTGGTGAAAAATGTAATCCTTAGCTTTTAAACAATGGAACACCAAAAACATCTGTAACAAATTAGGCCATTTCACATTTTGTAAAGGTAAATGTAGAGGCATTTTCCTCATTAAAACAGAGTTCGGCTGCCTGTGTGGTGTGATGTAATTCTAGACCAGCCTATAAAATTGTGTAAGATTCTGCTGTCCATTTTTCTTTGCAGTTTCTTGTTAGTCTATTTGTTTCTGTTTGACATACTGGCAAAACCAAATCCAACAACAACTGCAGAGCAGGTTTAGTGATCATTTTCTCTTACTAATCTCATCTGCTAATTGTTTCTTGAAAGGATGATTTTGGGATTGTATTCTTATACACATTTGTGTTCATTCATTATAGTTCATGCATAATATATTCTGTTCTGAGCTTGATTTCCCTTGAATTTGTCCCTCCCGTGCGGGAAGGGAGTTTTTGTTCTTTCAGTGAGTACTAGTTTTCTATTGTATTGAATGTTTTCTAAAGATGACGAATAGTTACAATTAACCACCTATTTGTTTCCTACCCTTCTTATTGCTCAAGCTTGAAGGGTGAGTAAAGATAACCTGATGGAAATCAAAATCATTCCTTTAAAGAATATTTGCAAGCAGGTTTACTTCTCAAGCATTATCAGTATTATACAATAATGACATGTGAATAAATACATAAAATATAACATTGTAAAGGATGACCATTGCAGTTAAGAGGGACATAATTGTTTGAGTTGTTCATTATAACATTTGTATGATATCAGTGCAAATGGATAGATGAAGAAGCAAAGTAGTAAAATTATTATTTCATTTTTTGAATGTACTTATTCTATTAAATAATTACTGTGGCTGGCACTTACCCTTTGAACCCTAGGCACAAAGTTTGTAGCCAGCCATAACATAATCCATCACAGACCATATTTACACTCATACCTACACTTGGGAACCTGGTCAATTTAGAACTGCCATTCAACACAGCACCCATGTCTCTGGGAAGTGGGAGAAATCCGAAGTACTTGGAAAACAAACCAGGTGAACATACATACAAGAGAGTGGCTTGACTAAGATTTTAACCATAGTCTATGTAAGAGAGACAGTAGCATTTACCATTGTTCTGCTTTTATGCCAGCAGTAAACTATTGAAAATATATCAGTCATGCATAATCCTGCCATCACTTGCTATAATTTGTACTGTCCATCTGGTCATAACCTGGAGTTAGAATAAGGCCACCATTTCTATTGTGTGTCATAAAAGGCGGCAAAAGGAGGATTATAATATAATATAATATAATAACTGGCATGGTCACACGTGGTTATGCTGCTGCCTTGCAGTAAGGAATCCAGAGCTAAACCTGGTCCTCCCGGCCTGCAGTTTGCATGTTCTCTCTGTGTTTGCATCAGTTTCCTCCAGCTGCTCCGGTTTCCTCCCACAGTCCAAAGACATGCATGTTAGGTGAATTGGTGGTGGTAAATTGGCCCTAGTGCATGTCTGTGCGTGTGTGTGTATGCGTGTGTTCATTCTGCAATGAACTGGTGCCCCGTCTAGCGGCTTGTCCCTACCTTGCACCTTATGGAATAAGCTCCAGCCCTCCATGACCCTGCTCACAGTTTAGCAGGTTTAGAAAATGGTTTGGTATGTTATAGTGCTGCCTGACACCTGATACTTGTTTTTGCCTTACACTTATACAGTACCAACAGTACTTGAATAGATGCAATCTTCCTGTGATTTTGTCCTGGAAATAAACAAAAACAAAAGTAGTTATAATCTAGCAAAGAGAAAAAAAAAACTTCTACCATGTGTCAGTGTTTCCTTAAAGTAAATTTTGCACTCTGCATCTTCCATGATAGGTGTTATGGTGGAATCAAATTGCAATAATGAATCAAAAGCAGTATCAGGTCGACCATAGTATTTTCTCAGTTTTCAAACTCCTTACATCATCAGTGAGAACAAGCTCCACAATTTTGTGGAGAAATCTATTTCTTGCCAGTTCTACCAACAGCTCCTATCACTGTATAAATCTTGTTCCTAAAGAGGAGGTCTCTATAACTGATAATCTCCTAACATTCTCACTTCCTGAATATTCACATAGTAGTGGCTGCATTAGCATATAATCCTGCTGCACAGTTAGTAAAATATGTCATAATTTCCGCAAAATATGTTTAGAAAACCTTGACAAGCTGATACTGTATAAACCCCTTTTGATGTGGCTTCAAAAAACAAAGAGATCTAAAAAGGAATCTGCATTGTATTTGAACCAAAGGGGTAGCAGTCAGCTATAGTTTCTACTTCAGTACCCTATCTAGGTTCTCCTCAGGTGGTTGAATAATGTGATCCTTAATAAACAAGGTATACTGTCTAGTTACTCATCTTGAAAATGGGACCACCACCTTGCTTTACATTTCTGAAGGTACTGCTTTTGTTATCCATACAACATTGAGCAGGCATGTTAATCAGAATAGCTCACTAGTTTTAACATTTTGACTAGATCTCGTGCATCTTCTCAGCTTTGATACTGTGTGTCTATTTAAAAACTGCAGGGATCTCAGCCACAAAAATAGACCAAATACCACCAATGTACACTCTTATTGCTTCCTTTGAGATGTTGTGTCTGTCGGTTTTAGGGGTTACTAAAAGTGCTTCATTCTCCTCCTAGCAGTGTTGTCAGTTGTGGTTCCTACCATTTCATTGTACTCCGTGCATATGACAATGCTACCCACCAAATGACAGGTAAAATGTATTAAAGACAGGAAACAGATGTTGCCAGCTGTCCTTTTAGTGGTCACCTGCCCAGTATCACTATTGAGAGCAACAATGAAAAAAGTCATCAGAGGTGCATGATATTCCAAGAAGTAAAGCTGAATATTAAGTATTGCATGGCTGTTTACTGTATGTTTGAAACAGAGTACTACCTAAAGGGGATTAAAAGCACTCTGACCCCCAGAGTTTCTTGTGAAACGATAATTGCCCCTTGGAGATTAATATAGTATATGAATAAAAAAAAAATTAAGTCTAGAATGTTAGAAGCACTGAACCTAAAGGGATAGGGACTGCATGGAGAAACAAGCAATGTTACCTTAAATAAATTGTAGAAATTTTCTGTTCATGTATACGATGTATATGACAATAAAATCAATAATAAAGAGAATGTTTAGGATTTAAACCCAGTAACTTGGATTTGTGTTAACAACTGCTATTCCATGCAATTCTATTGCATTATAAGTTATAACATCCATCCATCCATTTTCCAACCCGCTGAATTCCGAACACAGGGTCAAGGGGGTCTGCTGGAGCCAATCCCAGCCAACACAGGGCACAAGGCAGGAACCAATCCCAGGCAGGGTGCCAACCCACCACAGAAGTTATAACATTCTGAGACCTATTTAACATAATTTGGGGTTACGGACTATTGAGACAACATAGAGCAAAAAGCAAGAATCAGCCCTAGGAAAGGCACCAGTCTGTCAAAGAACATACTCACTCTCACACATCCACATGGGATCAATTTAAAACCTCTAGTTAATACACATATCTTTGGGGATACTGTAGGAAAATTGCAGTACCTGATAGAAAACTAGGATGAAAAAACAAATAGAACATGCACACTCCACACAAACAGCAGTAGGATAAAACCTAATATGCTGGATCAATGAGGTAACAGTGTTAACCACCTTTATTATATAATATTATTATATAAAATCCATATTCTTTTTAATATATTTAAGCCTGCTTACTTAGGTGTTATAATCCAACAATATGCCTATGGTCATGTGATTTATGCAAGGGTTCACACCCAATTCCAATAAGGCCCTTAGCTATGTGCTGAGGCTATGCATAAAAGCTTTAAATCAATTATACTTAAATACACATTTTCCACAGTGCATAGTAAATTCTGTTAGGAGTCTTTGCTCTAAAATAAAGGCAATGCTACCAGTCAGCAGTAACAAGATTATATCATAGATGAAATCAAACAGTGGAAGCTAAATGCCTAAGAATGTGTGATTCAATCATTAAAAAGAATACTATGCAAAAATGGCAAGTGAAATTCCTTGAAAAAAGCAATCCATATACCGGTAAATGAGCAGGCTATGTGAGGCTGTGGGTATTTTCTGTTTCTGACTATTTTGTTCTGTTTTAACAGGGATCTCAGTGTGGATGCTGGACTTTCTCACTCTCAGTACCAAGTCAGGCAACTTCCCCAACACTATCAGCATTATTTGGCCACTCCCAGAATGCACCACTTCCCCAGAAATGCCTCATCAGCACAAGTGGTAAGCAATGTAAATGCATATAACTTGAGCAAGATCCTGAAGTGTTACAATAATTCCAAAATTAAATTCTTTTATGTGGAATTGCTCCCTGGACACTTTTTACTATTTTACTATTCTTTTGTGAATTTCCCCTTGGGATTAATAAAGTATCTATCTATCTGTCTATCTTCTATCATACAGCTTCTTACTAACAAATATAATAAACACACCAAGTGAGCAGACACTAAAAGTACTGTATTAAATAAATGATATATTATAACATGTGAACACTAGTTTTAAACATAAATACTATATATATATATATATATATATATATATATATATATATATATATATATATATATATTATACAAGAAAAAAACAATATAGATCCACTAGGTACAGATGTTTTATCATATTACATAAGTAGTATAACATATATAACAACAATAGACATATACCACCCAATATGGAACAATCATAATAGTGTTTACATCAACCGGGGACAACATACAACTTACATACCAGTAAACAAAACCATGTACAAAATCAAGAACATATTAACCAAAATAAATGCGACCAACAAGATCACCTAGCAGCTGGCAAGAGTCAACAACAGTTAAATAAACATTGTGAGCCTCACACAGATCCAGTGAATATATAATAATGAAGATACAGTAATAAAGATATACAGTATAGATATGGTTGACGTGTTTTGAGGTATCCCATCTTTCCTCAGTGCCCAGTAACCAAGTAGGAAACTATGACACAATAACAGGTGCTTATAGATGTAGGTCCACAGTAACTAGCAACCAAGTAAGACACTTAAAAAGAGTAATAAAGTCAACCTTTGACCATATAACAATTCCATTATGGGTGAAGATATACTTTCCTACTTTGTTACTGGGCCACCCACTTGGGTGAACCAGGCATAACACTTTCCTCTGTATTGCTCCACAAAAAATGAGAACAAACATAGGGAAGTACGTACTGCATAGCGACTAAGCTCTAGATGGATCAACATATCTTATTAGAGACCACACGGGCAACCCACAGTTAACATATCATGCTAATTCATGTTTTTTTTGTGCTCATCCCATTTGGCAGCTGACAGCTAATGAACTTTTCCATTTTAGACTTTTAATGGCGCTTTCAATTAGAGATACCTGTTGACTAGATATTGACTAGTCAAAAAATATATTATTCAACACATTGTGAGCATGTGTTCTACAAAGATTAATAGGGATAAATACAGGAGAAGTATGCATTTGGTTGTCACAAAATGTCACAAGAAGCTTAACTCCTGAAAAATCAATGGCATGGTTGGTAGACCTGATGTTGACATTTTGTTTGCTGTAAACTTCTTTAAAAACCTGTTAAAGAGAATATAATGTCAATGGAAAACATTAACACCTTCAAAACTTCATACATTTTATTAAAAAATTGATTCTTAATTATTTTTAATTGGTCAGAATAGTGGCATTGTAGTTTGCCCTGCTCCCTTATAGCTCCAGCATACTGAATTCACATCTAAGCCAGGTTGCTATCTTTGTTGAGATTGCATGTTCTTTCCATGTCTGTCTATATTTTCTGTTAAGCATTCTGGTTTCCTCCCACATCCTAAAGAGGTGCACAGTAGGTTAGTTTTTAACTTGAAATTTCTACCTTATGAATGAATGTGGCAGTATGCTGGCACATTGATAGTGCTGCTGCTTCACAGTAAGGAGACCAGGATTTGCATCCCAGGTCCTCCCTGTGTGGAGTCTGCATGTTCTATCTCTGTCCGAATGGGTTTCTTCCCACATGCAGGTTAGGTGAATTGGCAATCCTGAATTGGCCCTAGTGTGTGTCCAGGGTTTGTTCCTGCCTTGCACTCTGTGCTAGTTGAGATAGGGTCCTGCAGAAACCTGTGGCCCTGTTCATGTGATAAACTGGCTTCTCACCATTGTTTAGGCTATGGTTTTTGCCAAGAATGCCTCTATGAAGTAATAAATAAATGAGAGTAAAACATTATGCAATTATTCTTTTATTTTCGTCTTTCTATTTTTGAATCACTGCTTTACAGTGGGCCTAAGCATATTTTATGCAGTATTAAACTAATGTTATTATCATTACACGACAGGGCACTGGCCTATTGCAGGGCATATTCACATGCATCAAATTAACCTTTGTTACTTTAGGATGTATGATAGGATGTATGATAAAACCAGAAAAATATGTGAAAATCCACATAGATAGGATGAGAATGTAATGCTGTAGACAGGCTTTGGCCAGACGGAGGTTTAACTTTATAGTTGGCAGGCAGCATCACTATTCCCATGAGTGTTCCACGTACTATATAAGAATCAGTATTTTGTAATATTGCAATTAAAGCATATCTGCAGAATGTTGTTGGACCTTTTGAGTTTATCATGCTAACTAGTGACAATGATTTATTTATTCATTCATTTTTTTGAGAGGAGAGTCACAATGGGCCTGACTCTATCCTGGCAACATTGGGCACAAGGCAAGAGCCAGCTCTGAATGAGTCACTAGTCCATTGCATAGCACATGGCTATAAATACTCAAACTCACTTTGTTTGCATGATTATGATTTTATTGCTCAGTTGAATATTATTCATGGTGTATATTTTGTATAATATGCACTGTATGTGTGTGATGAACTAAGAGTCAGTTTATACCTTAACCCCAATGCTACTGAGAATGGGCCTTAACAACCCATAACACTGAATTACATTAAATAAGTTTGAAAATGAACAAGGATTGAGAAAATGAAAAAAGTATTAGAGTATAGCAAATATCACTGCTGCCTTCAAAATCCAGATGAAGGGGTTTGCATTCTGGTCTAGTCCCTTTCTGTTAGAAGTTTCTTTATTCATTGCACGTCTGCATTAGTTTTTTGCCTGGTGCTCTATTCATTTCCCTAAATGTGAAACTGAAGTAAGGTTAATTTGTACCTCTTGCTGTAAATGGCTAAGTGTGAGTGAGTGCAATTGTTTGAGTGAATGTGTTCTGGAGTAGACTGGCAACCTGTCCTGGGTTGACTCAGTAGTTGTGCCCCGTGCTGCTTACCCAGGCTGTGGTCCCAGGTGACCATGACATTTGGATTAAAGGATTGAGATAACAGAAGAATGGATAAATGCTTGTACTTATACAAAAAGTGGATGTATTGCTTGTAACTGCAGTATTAGTATTAGCATTAGTAATAGTATTAGTATTAATCAGGGGCATTCATTTGTTCTGTGTGACTGTCATATGTTTTATGGCTGAGTGCTCGTTTGTTACATACACTATGTTCCTGTTTACTTCTAAAAGATCAAAGGTGGTTTCTTCAGCAGTTTCACTAGATGCCTGCTTCATGATAAGCTGTTCAGTTTGTTTTGCTCCTTTGGCGTATAATGGAAAAAATGAGACAGCCCCGTTTACTACTGCCTGCTTATATATAAACAGGAGGGTGCTGGGTATATTTTTAGGTCCCAGCTGCTGCTGCCGCTGCAATTTAATTGCTCTGCAAGTCTCTTTTTGTAGCACTTGTGCACACATTAAGGAAAGATTTTGCAATTATCAGCCAGACTGAAAATGCCCAAACCATTTCACTTCTTTACCTTAAAGCAAATACAGTACGTCCACCAGTATGAATCTGCTTTAGATTTATTTTTACTGTATAATGGAACTGGAGTTTTAATTATTTTCAATTTTTTTTGTTGGCAATGTGATATACTGAAGCTGCAACAGAAAGCAGAGCTGCTGTAGAGAGGGGGGTGTCACTTCCAAAGGTGCTCGATGCAGGCAGGAACCTGTCTCTCACACTGAC
Source organism: Polypterus senegalus (assembly GCF_016835505.1). Classification (NCBI taxonomy): domain Eukaryota; kingdom Metazoa; phylum Chordata; class Cladistia; order Polypteriformes; family Polypteridae; genus Polypterus; species Polypterus senegalus. The sequence goes on from NC_053157.1 coordinate 51,894,525, forward strand.
TTTTTGTTATCTCTTCTTATTCACTTTGACTGACTGACGCTTTCAGCATGGGCCCAGCCAGCTCATTTGGAATAGTATTTAATGTCATTTTATCCAAATAAACTTTTTTTTCTGAAAATAAAAAAAACTCTCTGATGAATAGAATTAGACACACTCACTCTAAACTTATTACACAGGCATGAGTAAATATCAGAGTAAACTCAAAAGAATATTATTAATTTGTGGGGGAGTGGAAATGTATTATCTTCTAGTAAGAAGAGTGCTTTGGTGATACAATAAATATATATTTATACCTTTTAATTATGTATTAAATGTGTATTTCTGTGCTCTTTAAGGTTGTTCATGAAATCAGGAACTATCCATATCCACAACTGCACCTGCTTGCCCTGCAAGGACTCAGCCCTACACGACATGCGTCAGCAGTGAGAGAGAGCTATGAGGTTGATTTGCTTTCTTTATTGTTGTCTATTTTATTTTGCTTTTTTTAAAAAGCCAAAAGTCGTGTTAATAGTTTAATCTTCATGGTTCAAAATCCTGGCCCATTTATTTGACTGCTAGATGGCAGCATTCCTTCCTACCTTTTACTTAAATTTGAGTATGCTCAAAACTGTCTTTCATCAACAAGATTTTTTTTTATATATTTTATTTTTGTCAAGTTCTTTATGATTTCCTTTAATGTTTCTTTGTGAAGTTTACTTTTTCATTGTCTTCCACTGACTTTTATTTTCCTTCCATTTTTTACCTGTTGCCAATTTTTAACTTCTCATTCTCTTTTAAATTGCTCAGCCTGTATGCCACATCCGTGACAATGCTGTACTTTTTGTTTTTCTTTATTACAGTTTTTCTAATATATTATTGAATTTAGAGGTTCTCTGTCATGTTTGAAGTGAAATCTGGCATTAACTTTTTGTATAGTTTTTAAATTTTGTCCTTTGTACTTATATTGTATACCTATATTTTCCCACCCTGCCATGTGTGTGCTAGTGTTTTTTAAAGCAATAAATAATACAAGATATAAATAGCAGAACTGTTCACAATCAAAACCCTAATGGCAAGAACTGCTTACACCAAGACAGTCTAGTTATCTGCCTATTAGCCTGTCTTACCTAATACCTGATGTATGTCTAAGTGTCATATCTCTTCAGAAGCAGTCTTGCCCAGAATGGATGTTTATCTGTACCCCCCTTAGTTAAGCCCTGTTTGAGAGGTGGGCCATTCATGAGCACAGAGGGCACATGTTCAAACTGGAAATAAATTTGGCATTTAAGCACAAGGATAGAAAAGGACGTAGTAAAAAATGCATGCTTTATGGCCACAATCCAAATTAACACAACATAAGCAAAACACTGTTAGGGAACAGCGTCATCAAAAAGTGCATGAATTCTAGAAGACTGGACTTAAACACTGGACAAGAAAGACTGAAAGAGTCAAAAGTGAAAGTCTAGAACCTGTTTCTAAACATTAGTAAAGTGGTAAAATAGGTCGAGGTAATGGCAAGTAATTGTGGCTACCATGCAACTGAAATTAGGAAATGTCACCATAAAATCAAATTTAACAAACATGGCCAGAGACAAACTGGCTGGACTGGTGATGTTCATTTCCGATAATGGAAAATGTTTGCTTTACCTTTACACTGGCATCTCCAGTTGGTTTGCCCTTCCTCTCAGGATTAGGGTTTTATGTGTAATATCTCTCAATTCACTTTCAAAAAAATAGACTTTCAGCACAGCAATGCCTGTCAATCCTTATTCACCTAACATTTGTACAATGTCATCAAGTTGATATTGCAAATCCTTTAACTACCGCTTTCCATTCTTCTTCTGGACCTGAAGCCAAACCTTGTAATTAAACTATGGGCTTCTTAAATGAGTTAAAATTAGGCCTTGATTTCCACCAGTTATTAAAGGTCTGCAAGTAAAACTGCCAGATAAACACTGTTAGAGGTAAATTAACTCGTAAAAGTTTCAGACTGATTGAACAATACTGATGTTTTTTACTGGCTGATAAAGAAGACAGCACTAACGTTCTACAATAGATATCTTTGAAACATTTTTCAGACATTAACATTTGTAACTGAACTGACTAAATGAGAGTGTGACTCTAATTACTTCTACATTGAGGCAGTCATTGAGATTGCACCTCATGCTGCTAACCTGTTGTGTTCTGGGCAGTGAATGAGGCTGACGCCATAACTAGAAATAATCAAAGCAATATTCAGTCCTGTGCAATGGCTAAATCTGTGCTCATGCTATGATGGCTAAACCAGACAACCTCAAGTCTTTGGCAAATAGCAGCTGCATAAGTAAACTGCAGCCTACAGTGGGACCTGACCTTACCACCACTACTAATGGACCATAGTCCAGACAGTGTCATATATTTGCTATTGTCTGATTATGAAACCATTGAGAATTGCTGACAGAATCACAAGCTTTATATTATGAAAATGTAATCAACAACCTTCCCTCTGATAAAGGAAAAACCATTAGGTCATTGCAACTTGTTTTGAAATGCCTTCTGAATATCTATGTAAAGGGCATTATTATCACATCCACACATGCACACACACACACACGCACACACACACATACACACACACACACACACACACACACACACATAGCACTGAACCCTGTAGAAAAGGGTTAGATACTCTCAGTCCATATACCCCAAGAGCAACATTTATTGAGACATTCATTAAAACTAGAAGAGATAGTAAAGATAAAAAATATATGGACCAGTAGTGAGCTTTTCATGACTGAAAGTAATTCATGAAAATGTGTATGGCCGTATAATGTTCTGGGTGGATTCTGGTTTAAGAAATGCTTTTTCAATTAAGGGCCTGATTGATTTGAATCAATAATTATTGCCAAACTGTTTTCTCCATGTTAGTGAATTGGCCTCACTTTTGAATCTTATTCATATTAAGAAATGCATCTTCCCATTGTGTCTAAAGGTTGTTTTTGGGTTACAGGGGGCTTCTGATTTTTTTATTGTGGCCCTTCATGGAGTTATCTGTGAGTTTGGAAAGAACTTTAATCTTTACTTCAATTAGGGCTTAATTTTGTTCTGTTCAATATTAGTTTGTGCTCAACCTTCCTGTCAATGACTCATCATCCATTCAGCATTTACACACACACACACACACACACACACACACACAAAGAGATCTGCAAAGAGCACCCTGTTCTATTTGAATCACTTTTTACATTGTTACCTGTCCGATTTTCCCTCTGAATAAACCCCATTTTACATTTAACAAGGTCACTTCAAAAGTTGCCTTTGCCTCAATACTACTGTATATCATCTGTACTATAGTTGAGATGTGGTTGCATCACCTGACACATTCTAGTATGGTGCAGACATTGTTGCTCTACAGTTAAGCCTATAGTAAAAATAATCCTTTCCCTTTCATAGTGCTAAAGACAACCTTTATAGTACTTGTCAAACAAATAACCATAAAGTAATAAAGATAGATTAGATTAGTAATTAATGTCACTCATTTTTTAATATCAGACATGGAAAGGCAAAATATTAGTCCCTTAAAACATTGTGTGTTGCAATAAAATTGCAAACTTGAAAACATGTTCTTTATTATTATTATTATTATTATTATTATTGTTATTGTTATTGTTATTATTATTATTATTATTATTAGTCAGAATCTTTAATCATTTTAGCATTTAACATAACCGCTGATCATACTCTGATTGTATAATAACATGTTCTGGACTATGCCATCAGATTTTTTTGTGAAGTTAACAGCTGTTAACAGGTAATTTAGTAATTCTTATCTTTAATCAATCAGAACAAAATGCATCTCTTAATTTCATGACATCCATCCATCCAGCCATTTTCTGTACCTGCTTATTCCAGCCCAATTTCCTGGAGGGCAGAACCCTTTACAGCACCAAGGATTGCAGGACCGGATTTAACAGCGGATGAGGTGGCTTTTCAATCGTATGGTGCACTCTTGGCAAACACTCACACATACTGAGCCATTTTAACAAAGTTAATTAAAAACATACATATCTTGCAATGTGAGAGAAGACTAGGGTATTAGTAGAAATTTTTCTCAGATGCAAGGAGTACATGCATACCCCACACAGACAGATGGAACTCAAATCAGCTGTAGTCTCCAGAATCTATGAGGCAGTAGTGCTAAATACAGTGCTATCATGTCAAACGTTTATATCATGCATTAAAAAAAACTTTTCTAAATATTGGTTTATATCACAATGTCTTGTTAGGTCTAGACAATTTCTTAGTCATGAACTGATTTTGGCCTCAACTTGATCTCTTTGTTTAACTAAATGAACCATTTTTCTGCTGACTATGTAGGGCATATTTCAGAAACATATAGACGTGAGCATTGAGTTATTCACAAATGTTTACAAGTTAGACTTCATGTAAGGAAGTGTTAATTATATATATATATATATATATATATATATATATATATATATATATATATATATATATTTATATATCTTTATATAATTTATTATATTACTTTCATTAAATAAGTGAAGGATTTATACAGTATAAGTATAATGAAATGGAGTGCAATGTAAACTAAGACTAATGATTAATGTTAATTTATTTGACAGATAATGAATTACATATTGTTTAATGGAAACCACATTATTATATTTTTTTGTAAAATATGATAAGTGTATTTTAAAGAAAACAATGTAATGAACTATTTTGCACTATGTAAAAAATCATGTTACTTTTATTATTTAACTACACAAACCTAATATATTGTCAATGCAATTTTTAGTTGACCAAATTGTTAATTCTAACAAGATCACTGCAGTGTAGGTGTGTTATTTGTTTTTTCCTGGCTGACTGATGACATTGATTGTCCTTCATTCACTTATTCACTCATCCATCCATTCAGTTAGTTATCAAGCTGTTTTCTGTTCTTCTCCAAATTTCCTTCTTATCAAAGTCATAAGGAATGAAAGACTGACTCAGCATTAATTTTATGTTGAGGAGAATATCAAGTGCTGACACATGCAATATAGGGAGGTCTCTGGTTTTATTTATATTTTCCTGATTGTAATACTTTTATTGTCTACCCCAGCTTGTGTCTCACTGCTAGCAGGCCTAGAGGATGGGGAGATGAACTACCCTTTTGCTAATACAATAGAAAACAGCTTTTTGTTCTAAAATGTCTAATGTCATATTGCACCATAAATTGACTAAATCTTCCAATTAAAGGCCATAAAAATAATTTTAGCGCCAAAGTATTTTATTTAAGAAAATGTCTTCACTAACAATTTACTGCTAATGTATTCACTCTGTTATTCAATAAGGTTTGAATGTTTTCATTTAAAGTAGACCTAGCATGAGAGCAAAGATGACCTTGCCACACTAATCAATCTTTCTTTACAACAGGAGCTGCTACAGCTAGAAGACAGACTAGGAAGTGTAAACCGGGGGGCAGTGCAAACCACCATTGAGAGGTACACCTTTCCACACAAGTATAAGAAGGTGAGAACAGGGTCTATTTGCTTTTAGGACCAAAAATATTTAAAAAGCCTGTTTGTTTATTAAATTAACTTTTAAACCGGGAAATCATGTTCAAATTATAATGATAAACCTTTAGTAAATATACACACAAAGTATTTTCTCTTGTCTTATCACATATCAATCATATGGATGTAGCCCTATGAAAATGGCCTGAACTGAACCTACTGTAAATTGTGAACACTGTTGTTATAAAGCTGCATAGACTGACTGGCATGAGAGCTGCAGATGTGTGTACTTTTGTGATAAATGAAAGCTGCTGGTTTGGAAATTGACTGGGATGTATGTGTTTAACAGCTATACATGTATGAAATCTATAAAAATGAAATGAATATGCTTAATAGGGCAAAGTTAGAGTGCGCACCAGGCTGTAGTTTCTGGATAATGTTCTCTGCTGTTTGTATTTGGCCTCTTTTCAAGCTGGTTGTTCCACTTATTGTTATATTTTCTCAGCTCTTGCTGATTCAGACTCACTCATTTCATTCAGACCTCTTATTATTATTGTATGCTTTCCAAAATTTGAGAAATGCTTTGAACATGGGAAACACATGTAATAGATAGTGCATTCATTTGATTATTATATTGGAGATGGTGGCACTGACAAGAAAGCAGGAGACAGAGCTGGAGGTGGCAGAGTTAAAGATGCTAAGATTTGCACTGGTTGTGACGAGGATGGATAGGATTAGAAATGTACGTACATTAGAGGGTCAGCTCAAGTTGGAAGGTTAGGAGACAAAGTCAGAGGGGCAAGATTGCGTTGGTTTGGACATGTGCAGAGGAGCGATGCTGGGTGTATTGGGAGAAGGATACTAAGGATAGAGCTGCCAGGGAAGAGGAAAAGAGAAAGGCCTAAGCAAAGGTTTATGAATGTGGTGAGAGAGGACATGCAGGTGATAGGTGTGACAGAGCAAGGTGCAGAGGATAGAAAGATATGGAAGAAGATGATCTGCTGTGGCAACCCCTAACGGGAGCAGCCGAAAAAAGAAGAATAAGAATATATCTAGTAATATCAAAAAGGCAAGTTTACAGGGGGATATTATAGTCATGGGGGACTTTAATTATCCAAATATTAACTGGGATAACCTTACAGATGGAGGAGCACAAGAGCAGGAGTTTTTAGAAGTAATCAGCGACTGTTTTTTAACACAGCATGTTAAAGCACCAACAAGGGGTGAAGCCTATCTGGATTTAGTATTCTGTAATAATCAGGATAGAATTGAGGGTGTAGAGGTGATTGAACCACTAGGGTCAAGTGACCATAATGTAATACAATTCTCAGTATTTTGTAAGAGTACAGATGCAAAGACTAAAATTGTTAAGTTGAACTTTAGTAGGGCTAATTTTAAGCAGATGCGACAAAGTCTAAGTAGGATAGACTGGGATAAGCTTTTAAATGTGGAGACAGTCGAGGAGCAGTGGAACAGGTTTAAAAATGTTTTACATGTAATGCAGGACAGATACATACCTAAATTTGGAAGTAATAGGAAACTAAAAAATCTCCACGATGGATTAATAAGGATTTAAAAAAGAAGTTGCAAAGGAAAAACTGCTGTATAAGGCATATAAGACTAATGACTGCAAAGAGAACCGTAGCGCGTATGAGAAAATGAGGGCAACCATTAAGAAGGATATCAGAGAGGCTAAAAGACAGTTGGAGAGGAATATAGCAGATAAGGCGAAAGAAGACCCCAAGAGATTCTTTCAGTATTTTAGTAGTAAAAGAACAGTTAAGGAGGAGGTCAAGTTCATCAGGAATAGTAAAGGGAATTAAAAGATACAGACAATGAAATAGCAGATGCCCTAAACTTACATTTTTCTGAGGTGTTTACAAGTGAGCAAGTGGATAACCTGCCAGAGGTAAACACAACTACTAAGGAGGTACTGAGGGATTTGGAAATTGTAGAGGGAGAAGTGCTGCTCAGATTAAATAAGATGAAATCAAACAAATCACCAGGCCCAGATAATATTTATCCTCGTGTTCTTAAGGAGGCTAGTGAGTACATATATAAACCCTTGACACATATTTTTAGGAAGTCACTGTGCACTGGAGAGATTCCAAAGGACTGGAAAATGGCAAATATCATCCCATTATATAAAAAGGGTGACAGGGCAGATCCAAGCAACTATAGGCCAGTAAGCAACAAGCATCACAGGAAAATTAATGGAAGGAATTATTAAGGATAAGATTGAGCAACACATGACAAGGACAGGAGTTATTCTGAACAGTCAGCATGGGTTCAGAAGGGGGAGGTCGTGTTTTACTAACATGTTGGAATTCTATGAGGAGGCAACAAAAGGATACGATCAAAGTGGAGCTTATGATATTATTTATCTGGACTTTCAGAAAGCATTTGATAAGGTGCCACATGAGAGGTTGGGCATCAAGTTAAAAGAAGTGGGAATTCAGGGTGATGTTTTTAGATGGGTGCAGAATTGGCTCAGACACAGGAAGCAGAGGGTGATGGTGCGAGGAACCTCATCAGAACTGGCGATGTTAAGAGTGGTGTTCCACAGGGGTCAGTGCTAGGGCGCTGCTATTTTTAATATATATAAATGATTTAGATAGGAATATAAGTAACAAGCTGGTTAAGTTTGCAGATGATACCAAGATAGGTGGATTAGCAGATAATTTGGAATCCGTTATATCATTACAGAAGGACTTGGATAGCATACAGGCTTGGGCAGATTTGTGGCAGATGAAATTTAATGTCAGTAAATGTAAAGTATTACACATAGGAAGTAAAAATATTAGGTTTGAATACACAATGGGCGGTCGAAAAATCGAGAGTACATCTTATGAGAAGGATTTAGGAGTCATAGTGGACTCCAAGCTATCAACTTCCAAACAGTGTTCAGAAGCCATTAAGAAGGCTAACAGAATGTTAGGTTATATAGCACGATCTGTGGAGTACAAGTCCAAGGAGGTTATGCTCAACCTTTATAATGCACTGGTGAGGCCTCATCTTGAGTACTGTGTGCAGTTTTGGTCTCCAGGCTACAAAAAGGACATAGCAGCACTAGAAAAGGTCCAGAGAAGAGCGACTAGGCTGATTCCAGGTCTACAGGGGTTGAATTATGAGGAAAGATTAAAAGAGCTGAGCCTTTACAGTTTAAGCAAAAGAAGATTAAGAGGTGACATGATTGAAGTGTTTAAAATTATGAAGGGAATTAGTACAGTGGATCGAGACTTGTATTTTAAAATGAGCTCATCAAGAACACGGGGACACAGTTGGAAACTTGTTAAGGGTAAATTTCGCACAAACATTAGGAAGTTTTTCTTTACACAAAGAACGATAGACACTTGGAATAAGCTACCAAGTAGTGTGGTAGACAGTAAGACGTTAGGGACTTTCAAAACTCGACTTGATGTTTTCTTGGAGGAAGCAAGTGGATAGGACTGGCGAGCTTTGTTGGGCTGAATGGCCTGTTCTCGTCTAGATTGTTCTAATTCTAATATGGACTGATTTATGGAAAGAACAGGTACAGAATATTGCAGTCTGATTAGGGAAGAGGTGGGTGGATATTAGATGTTAAATCAGAATTCTTGGGAGAGAGCAAAGGATACAAGGAAACGTGGATGGACTAAGTCTAAACAGCATTTTAAACATTTATAGCAAAACATAATGCCCAGAAGCTTTAACTGTTATGCAGCTAGACGTGATCAGAGGCATAAGGTATCAGCTAAATGATGTTGTTAAAGCACTACTCTTTTTGATCTGGAAAATATATAAACTTCATAAAAACTATTCTAAATTAATAATAGTAAACTTTTATAAACCAGTCAATAACCAGGTTGTTTTCTTTACAAAGGTATGACTTAAGTTTTTTCCCAGCTCTTCTATTTTAATTCTCAGAGAAGGCCGCAGGAGTTAAAAATAGCCATGGAGGAAGAAGAGGAATCAGACATGGATGAAAAATGCACAATCTGTCTTTCTATGCTGGAGGATGGAGAAGATGTAAGGTAACTAACTTAAATTTCTTCACAAGTTTTGGTTTCATTTCAGTTTAATTTCTTGGCATGGTACAAAATTATATTTTTTATCATTGACTTAATATTTGCTGGTTTAGTGTTTACTGCAAGTCATTTAACCCTTCTGCAAGTATTTATAACTTGTAGTGTTTGATACTTTGAACAGCTTTACAGCTAAAATAGCATACAAAAAAGAGAAAATGTACACAAATATAGAGAGAATATAAAACCTCTATGCAGACAGTAGCCATGTTCCAAACCCATGAAACAGCACTAATAATTATGGAACCCACCATGCTATCCTAACAGAACATGTATATTGGTCCAAATTATGAAAAAATATAGTAATTAAAGTTTAATGTACTACAAATCTATTCTACTAATTAAATTTCTGCCAGGTAAGGCAAGGGTGTGAAAAAAGTCCATTACCTGATATGCAAAGCTCATGTTTTGCAATGGGGAGATGATGAGCTTATATGATGGGTGGCCAACTCCGATCCTGGAGAGTTGCTTAATTAAAAGCCAATCCTCACTGATAACAGATCTTATTTAATTTCATGGTTTGTTAGTGCTTTAACTCTACCATGTCAGTTCATTCTTAAATTATAGATTTTTTTTCTCCTTTCTAATGATACATGTGTCATCCAAGTAAATTAAAGAGTCTGAATCTTTTTTTTTTTTTTTACATTTTATTGAATTTATTAAAATCAAATAACATCCCATAGAAGCAAGTCAAGTTTTACAAAACTATTTTGAAACAAATCAACTTTAATAGCAGTCACAGAAATATAAGGGAAAAACATGAACAAACCAAATGCACAGCATCAAAAAGAAATATACAGTACTAAGTAAAATAGCAAAAGTGTTAGACAAAGCAGCAAAAAGGCTACATTTAATGATGTATACTGTAAGAAAATAGATGGTTTCAAATTCTATGTCATAACTAGAAAAAGATGACAGTTTACCAGCAAGTTTCTGCTTCTTTTATTTTAGGAATAATCCATACCATAATCTGCCATCTTAATTCTGCAGAATACAACTAGGCCCATGCAATTATATCCCTCAGTTAGTGTGAGAATGATGTTCACCTTGAGGACAATGCAAAAAAAGAAGACACCAGTATACTTAAGTAAAGAAAAATAAAGAAAAGAATTTCCTTCATGTATTACGTTTGGCAGTGATCATCACATTCTACCAAGCCTAAAGAATACAAATTCAAGTATTGCCTACAGCATGGGATACTGACTGTGGCATGAAAAAACGTTTTGCCAATTTGCATATATAATATAATATAATATAATATAATGCAGTAGTGGAAAAGTGTGGAGAAAGATCCACATACCAGAAATACAGAGTTGTTTCTATCCATGTTCCATGTTAATTATGATAACATCAAAAGCATTTTATTTCAGAAATGTTCAGAATGACCCAGGCAACAGGTGGAAAGTTTGCAATAATATGGGTGTCAAGAGAGAGATTTCAGTGTTTTGCTACAGAAGGTTTGTTTAAATCTGAAAATGGCTTTTGTCTAAAAAGGTTAGCTAACCACTTTCTGTTAGTGCTGCTCTTATAACCTGACAGACTGAGCCATAAATTAATGATTGTTAGGTCTAACTATGCAAGCTGCTATTTTGAACAGCAGGCAAATACACTACCAAAATTACTTGACAAACAAGTAAGTAGCCATGCCTGCAAGGTTTTAAACAATATTTGTTTTCTAATCACCAAAAGAAAAGGTCAAACCAAATAGGTTATTTTAGCTTGGCAGGTAATTTAGTTGAAAATCACATTCCTATTGAATATCAAAGTTTAGAGAAATATATGACTTGGCAGCTATTTGTAAATGCATAATGGCTACCATGACATTACAAGGCAACATGTGCAGGTGTCCAAATGATAAATATTTCTGTTCTTTGCTGTTTTCAACTTTTTCTGCATTCTGGTAATGTCTTTATGGCTCTCATTTATAAACAAGATTATTTCCATTACGTGATTTTCTTTTAGATATTTTTTTTATATTGCCCCTTTTTTGGCTGTTTTTCATAGCTACATTCATATTGTTTATCATAACAATACTTTTTGCCAGTCAGATGGGAGTGGCTTGTGATATCACAAGGGTACCATTATGAAAGATGGTGACATGCAGCAATTATCATTCAAGTTTTTATGTTACAATAAAAAACAGTGGTTCAATTCTTTGTTAATTTTTATATTGGAAAACTATTGGACCCGTCGCCCAGCTATGTTGGACTGAATATTGTGGCCAGAAATGTGATATGAGCTATGAGGCAGCAGTGCTAACAACTGTGCCACCGTGCATCAAACAACAAAAGATGCAAATAGAGTGATAACCACAAGCAAAATCCAACAAATGCCCAAAAATTAGAAATATGGGAACACATTAACCATGCAAAAACAGAGGCTCATTTCATTGTTTGAAGTCTAGGTGCCCCTCCAGTGTTGTTTGTATTTCTGATCTTTATACAGGTGCTTTGGACAGTAATAAGTCTTTAGTTATTATTATTATTCCACATGTGTTGTGTTTCTCAAGCAGGGGCAGGGCTCATTTATGACTTGTTTTGAGATGGCACATGGCTAATTATACATGCAGAGTAGCCATATTGCAATGTTCCAGAATGCAGAAATCAGTGTTTATAAATATGAAATTAACTGATAGATAATACAGTTCACATTTGTTACTCATATATTTCTTAATGAGGTGATTTAAAATTTTTTTTTATAATTGATGGAAAAACAAGCATGAAGAAATGAAAATTACGGATTATGAAGGTCTTCATAGTGAATGAAACAATCACATACCATATAACTTTATTTTGAAAAGTAATGAAATTTAAAAAAAAAATGCTGTTTACTCTTTTTTTTAAAAGTTATAACAACAAAGAGTCCAATCGGATCGTCAATCAGCTACCGGGGAATGGCACATAACTAAGGGGAGAAGGAGGGGTAAATTTGATATAAAACTACAAAAAAAAAACAAAAATAAAAAGTGTCCCATTTCTACTTCAGTATAAATAAATGTAAATTATGACTTAATAAAGGCCCATTTTTATCATTTTAAATTTTGTAATTTGAATAGCATATTAATTACTTCAGAACTCCAATTATGCATGGTCATCAGATTTTGTGCGATAGTTTCACTGTGAAGCTCACAGTACAGAAGTGAAAAGATCAAAATCACATGACTTAAACCCAGTCAAAGCGAGAAGTATTCTATTAATTAAAGTGGATACAGCTACGAAGGACAAAGAATTGTGGGAAGTCCTGGTGGCAAAGCCCCGCCCATTTACCCACACTAATTAAAATATATTTGCATGTTGAGAACTTGAAAATTAAAATGCAAAGTGGAAAATGAAAATTCAATGAGCAGCATGTGACGCTCTTGCTTATTTGAATTTTACTTTTAATTTCTACAGCTTTATTGTTGTTCAGGCTGCAAATGGTTGTTATTTCATTTAATTTTGAATTTTTGCAACATTCGCACACGTAGACTTTGTAAAATAAATGGCAAATGAGAGATTGCGCTTTCATTTTATGATTTTAATTTTCATTTCCTTTTTTGCAGAAAATACTTCCCATACATATACTGTAGATGTGTACTGTCCATCTAGAAAAACTATAGATGCTAATATTTATTCCCATCTATCTATAGTTTACTTCACAGAAATGACTGTGCAATTTCTCACATTGAAAAATTATATGCAGTGTGTTTATAATAAGTTTCCATTATAGCTTGACCTATTAACCCATTTATGCCTAAGGTTGAAATTTTTGAGTTTGTGCATGAAATTCACATATGTTGCGTAGAAAAATATAAGGAACAAGAATTTGAAGAGAAAAAAAATTATTACATTCCATTGTTGAGTTATGTGGCTTTTCAAAATTGGAACACTAGGCAAATCCACTTCTTACATTATACATAATGTATAAAATTACCTGACTGTCATTCCAATAATGGAACACGAGGCATTAATGGGTTAACAGCTTATCTTTCCTAGCTTACATATGAAACAGGGGAATTCACAAACTTTTAAATTGGCAAATGTAGAGTTGTTGGTCAGTTGACCAGTAGTCCTATGACAGGAAGTGCTTCATTTTTCTCCTTCTGTTACTTATTAATAAACTGACATAGCATATGCCTGCATTCATTTTGCAGGGTACACATTCATACAGCAGAATCTCCTGTCATACAGGACAAATGAAAACTGATTTTGGTCAAACAACACAGACTAGAAGGCAAATGAATGAAAAAGATTTACATACAATTATTAGCATTATATATATATTTGATTTTTCTTTTAAGGGCAAACCGTCATAATAGATTTATATTTTAAAAACGATGAAAGAAGCATTAGAAACGGCCAATAAAATAGATAAAAGCAAAAGAAAATTGCCATTATCTGAATAGCTCCCCAAAAATAAAAAAATTATTATGCATGCTCAAAATGACACGTTTTGTTGGATATGAGACTAGTATTTTAGGATATGAAACAACTACAGTGTTGACATGGGAATGTAAAGCTGGCTATGTAAAAATACTGGGATGATTAATACCTAGTGCGTAGTTATTAGAGGTATGCTCTTCTTGCCAGAATATTAAGTGGTATTTCTACAGTAATCAATTGTAACCAATTAAATGGCTTGAATGTCTGTCCATGCAACTATCTTGTTCAGTGTTAATTAGATTCAGATTGTCTTTAATATCTAGAAATGAGAATGATGTTTCTCATATTTAATGACCCTGAGCAACATAATCACTTTCATACATATAATAAAACCAGTTAGAGTCAGCTGTCAAACAAAAAAATGATTTTTTTCCTGGCTTGATTAGTAGAAATAGATAGATGAACACTGACAAACATTTATGCTAGTGAAATCAATTTTTAAAGGACTCTGAATATCACCTGTAAAGCCAGCTCTGCTTGGCATCATTTAATTAATTGTGTTGCCCCGCAACACCAGGAGATTGTGTCTGAATCCCAACCTGGTCATTGTCTGTATGGAATATGAACATTCTCTCTATGTTTGTATGAGTTTTTCTCAGGTCATTCAGTTTTCCTGTCACATGCCAAAGGTGTGCATGTTAGGTTAATTGAGGACTCTAGATTAACTGAGTAAGTATATGAATGCTTGCACTCACAGTGCACTACTGCAACCATCCAGGGTTGTTACTGCTGGGATTTAATTTTTGTTGGTGGATAGTGCTATGCAAAATAACATAAATAAATTGAATTTCATGGTGAGTGAAGGAACCAGAAATAGAGTAGCAGATATAACAAAATAGGCAAAAGATAGTGGTCTCACTGCTGTTTAGAAAGAAGTCCTGGTAAGTGAGCAGCAGAACTGTACAGATTTGGCACAACTAGATCTTGTGGGTTTGGATTTTGTATATGATGATGTTTTTCCAGTTTTCTAACGTAACCTCTTTCCCATGTAAACTCTTTCGGCAGGAGGCTTCCATGTATGCATCTCTTCCACCAAGCCTGTGTGGACCAGTGGCTGGCCACCAGCAGAAAGTGCCCTATTTGCAGAGTGGACATTGAAACGCAGCTGACGCCTGACAGCTGAGTCTTCTCCCCCCCAAATTTGGAACTAATTCCTGCCATTTCCGGGTTCCTCAGGCACGTTGCCAAATGCTTCAAGTCTCGTCTTGACCACTTTTCAAGCCTGCCTTCTGAGCCAAGAGAGAAGACAACACAACAAGCACAGTATAAAATAGTAATGAAAAAAAAATTAGTCTGTGGCAGGAAGGCAGGATCTGGTAGCAAAGTTGGGGGCCTTGTGCATCTTGGGAGCTGGTTTTCCCAGACTGAATGAGCACACAACTCTCCTAATGAAAGCCATTTCGCAGTGAAGGTACGAAAATCCATAGCATGTTAAGAATTATGTCATACATTTTAATAATTTGTAGGATTTCCCTGGCAAGTAACAAGATACACTTAAAAAAATCATAAAAGTGTAATGATTTCTGAAACTACTTGGAATAATGGGTATGATTTGAAAACCCATAATTAAAAATATCTGGAATAAGAGGAAGCCTGTCCAATTCTAAATGGCCATATTCTGAGGTTTTTGATTTGTTTAAGCCCAGTGGCATTATGGGTTGTCTATAAACCTGTGAGTTCAGGTATGTTAATACCTGCTCTCCTCTTTGAATGCAACACTCATGTGGCACACTCAGGCATCTTGCTGGGAAACAGAGAGATGTCTCCGCACTGAAGACTTTGGAATGAATATGTGATGAAAGCAGAAGAAGGATGCTTTGGGGGGAGGGAGGAAAAGAACGGGAAATAAATGCAGAAATTTCAAGCCAAACAGAAATTCTTACAGGAATTAGTAAAACAAAGAAAATGGTTTTTCTTCCCAAAATTGTGCACAGCAAAGAAATTGGGATTTGAGAGCACAGTTGAGACTTACGGGGAGATCTAAGTAGTCCTGTCTGAGCTGTGCAAATCCTTTTCCCAGGTTTTCCACAAGAAAGGTGCCTCTTTCCACTGAAATCGCACCACTAAAATGCATGTTTCAATGTTGGCTTAGGCTGCTTTGTTAGTGTGAGATGAGGGTGGGTGTCTGTGCATGAATATGTTATCTGAATGATGTGGTTATGTTGGAAAAAAAAGTAGAAAAAAAAATACTCATGTAAATGCCATTGCTGGCACACAGTATCCTGGCTTCATCTTGTCATTTGTATGGCCTCTTGTAGATCCTATTTGATGTATACCTTAATGCCTAAAGAACAAGCACATTTTATATGTATGATATAGCAACGAGCTGTTTTTCTTTGACAATATGAAAACCATCCAGTGTTTGGAGAGAATGATAAGCTACTGTGTGTAACTCTTGTATTTTGGTGTATCAGATCCCCTCCCCACCCCGTGGTTGCTAATGATGTATTGCTAGAACAACACTGTAGAATGTTCCAAGGTGCACGTGCAGTATCCCTTCCAACGTTAAAGACTTCTCAGTATAAAGGGTCAACTTAGGGGAAAACAGAAGCCATTCTTTTAAAACCAAACTTATCTATCTATCTATCTATCTATCTATCTATCTATCTATCTATCTATCTATCTATCTATCTATCTATCTGTGACTGCAATTCGACTGCAGTGAAAGTGCATTAACTGAGACATGTGACTGTTCTGTAACTTCAGATTAGTACAGATGCTTTGCATTTTACAGAAATTGTAACTGTAGCTATGGAATAATGTTGAGCTAAACAGAGAGAATGCTGTGTCAGTGCAATGATCCCCGTTCCAGAGACTTTCTTCACTTAGGTCACCCCAGTTTACATTGTATGTGATGAACTGAATCAATCTATCTATCTATCTATCTATCTATCTATCTATCTATCTATCTATCTATCTATCTATCTATCTATCTATCTATCTATCTATCTATCTATCTATCTATCATGTGTGTACTTTAGATGTCTGCTCATGCTTCTCTCATTTTCATTAGTTTTTCTTGCATTTAAACAATGCCTTTGCACTTTTTTTGCTTTGTTTACCAATGTTCAGGTGAATGCACTCATTTACCTTTTAGGTAAATGCATGACAAAGCTGCAATCCTCCAAAACTGCTAATGTGTTTTGTTTATTTTGTTTTTTATTTGTACAGTTGAACATTCTCCAGAATGTGATTCCTGATGTGAGATGGTGTAAATAAGGATTTCTGTTGTAAGGATAATTTAAAATTTAAATTGCCTTAATTTCATAATACAGCAAAAATAAGAAAGACCTATATCAGCAACCCACTTCATAGCCATATAAGAAAGAAAAAGAAATCAGCTATTCATCCATTTCTTAAACGTATGTTTTCCATTAAGGCTTTCCTGTTAACATCTGGTGAAAAACAGGATTTAGCTCTAAATGGGTTGCCAGTCCATTACTGACAATAAAAATGTAAACCATTCCAGCTTTGTAACCCCCTTATAACATTACCAGGAAATGGAGAGCACAAGGCTACTTCGGTTTGTCAGCTGAAAGGCAGGAATCAACTCTGGACAGGTACAGTAACTACTGCATTGCTTGCAACTTCAGTACACATACACCCACAATTGCAATTTAGAGTTACCAATGAAAATTAATATCCTTTCTGCCATCCACTTCATGATTTTGCTGCTTTCCCATGATAGGGTAATGGAGACCTGGAGCCAACCATCCACAATAGGCAGAAAGTAGAAAATAAACTTGGATGAATTTTCAGACAGCAAATTAAATTAGCTTATAAGATCAATATTGTCACACCTTTTACAGATCATTTTTAAGGATGAACAATAAAAAACTGCATGTTGAATTTCCTACCACTAATTGGGAATATCCTTTAAGCAAACACTGCCATTAGCTGTTACCTTTTTAAGTTAACATGAAAACCTACCTATACACTTAAAAAATATAAACAATTTCAGGCAAAAATTGATATAATCTTAGGATTGAAATTGCATAGTGTCAGTCTAAACCTGGTTGTCATTAATGGACTAATGTAGGTAAGCAGATACAAGAAGGTCCCTGCTTCCCACAGTGCATGTTTTGGCACTAAAGAGGAGTCATTTGACTTCAGCTTTATACCTCATTATCACCAAGCTGGAAAAAAGTTTTCAGATGCTCACACATTCAAAGACAGCTTACAAATTTAAACTAAAATTTTTTTGAACCATTTAAAGCTGTTTAGAAAGCATAACTTAATCAAGCAAAGTACACTTTAAAAAATGTGCTATGCTCTGTCTGCAAAATGAAGAAATTAACATTTAACAGTTTTTCTGAGGAGTTCGTTTTTCTTAAAATTCTTTGGTTTAGCATAGTGCAATATGGCACAGTTTGAGATTTTTGTTGTTTTCACGTGAATATGTTCAGTGACAGCAAACCTGCCCTGTGAGTCACAACTAGTAGAATTAGCAGCCATGTTATGTGGACACTTTACCATGCTGTTGTCGAAATATTGAGACATTAAATATTTTGGCAGTATTGGCTTGATTTGCCTTTTCACTGGGTTCTATCACTTTCTTTCAAAGGTATATGTTGCATCTTATCTCACAGATGACGTTAGATTGAAGTAAACACAAAGAAAAGATGTAATGGACTGGCATCCCATGCAGATTGTATTCTTGGGTTTAGAAAATAGACAGGAAAGGAGGCTATTGCATGAACCCTCGATAGTACCCTTGCATGACCTTACATGAAAATCTTTTTTGTTGTTTTTAATTTAATAATTGCAAGGAGGCCCTCTATAGTGGAGGGCTGTCCTTAAAATTTGCCACTTATTGCAGCTTTGTCTGAACAGCAGCACTGGTGTGACATTGTTATTTTTTACCTCATTTTTTACTTTATTACCACTGAGCAAAGTAGAAAAACCGGAGCTGATCAGTGGCATACAGACAGGACATGCCGGAGAGTTCACTGACCTGTAGGCTGACCAAAAGGAGGATACTGCATTTGGCTTCTGTGGAGTGTTCTATAGGATTTTTGATAGTTTACAGGGTGTTGTGAGTTGAAATGCCTTAAGTATTTAACAATCATAATTTATTACTAACTGTAGATATTGTGGGTATGTATTTAATTTTTTTATAGTTTTTTTTGCTATCTTAATTATAATTTATTTATTTAGAAATAACATAAAATGTACAAAAAACAATTACCTCATTTTGCATTGTTTTAATTGGAATGCTTTGCATGCTGTATTTTACAAAAAAAGAAGAAAAATAAGCAAAAAAATCATTTTTTATTTAAAAGATCAGGGTGTGTGATAAAGTGTATTACTGTGGTGCTGTTAATCTTGGATACATTCCATTAAAATGCAATTTCTATGATTCCGTATGCTGTGATCTAGTGGACAGACTGCAATATAGTGGAAATGTTTGAATACTTTTTGTTTTGTTTTGCACTCTTGAGTAAAGTAGGCCTCCCTGCCACTGGCATTTTTTATTTTTTTTTGCATTTTCCTTTCTGTCTTTCAATTTATTTCTGTCTTTAAGATGTCTTTCATTTTGTAAATTTTATTGACTCTATGCTTGTGTGTTCCTGCACAAATCCCATGTGTAGAGCATTTGAAGATTTTCACCACCTCATAATATATTACTCAAACTCTGATACTCCTTTGTAAAAACGGAAATAAAAGCTTCTTTACTTTTATTGTATATATCAGTACATTGCATTTTAAAATACAAAATTCCTGATTTTATTTATTAGCACCACATTTGTCATAGACCTCAAGTGATATGTACTAAAATGTCCTCATTTATTCTTTCAGATTATTAATTATGGATATTGATATAATACTATAATTATTCTGGTTATTGTCTCCATGTCATGTTTCAGGAACTGAACATGATACAAATAGTATGTCCTCAGATTTTTGACTTCCTCCATTTGGGCATTCTTCAAACTGTAATTATCAGCAGTATATAAGTAACTAGTCTTGTTATCTCTCTGTTGTCATTTTAATAATTAAAAAACACCACAATTTGTTAAATGCCTCCCACCAACTGTGTCCCCCTCCTCTGCTATGAGAAGCCAGAAGTCTCCCAGCACTTAGTATCTGTTTTTAGGACACCAAGTAATCAGCCAGTCATTATCCAACCCGCTATTTCCTAACACAGGGTCACGGGGGTCCCCACCCCAAAAATATCTCATTGAGCGGTTGGTTGTGTGCCTTTTTGATGAAGTCGCTTCAGGTCACAGGTGATGCATGTGAATTCTATGGCTCTGCTTCTGTCTAGCAAGACCTCAGTAATCTTGGCAGAGTTGCAAAACATTCAGAGATAATAACAGCTGTAAAAAGTACTCTATTACATGTGAAATATCATTCAATATTGCAAACAGGCTCTATGTGTATTTTAGAAGCCTTGTTAATAGATTTGACACTTAGCTGTGTTAAAGATGAGTATTAGTAAGGGGTACCACTTTGTTCCTGTGTGTCTGCATGTGGAACATAATTTTCACCCCATCACTGTCACTATGGAGTTCTCACACTGTTCCCCCTTTTAAATGGAAACTTTAATTTTGTTCCAAATCTTGATGTAGTGCATGTTAGGGCAATTGGTGCCATTATTTGGCCATATATGAATGAGAGTGGGTGGGTGCATGACTGTAAAATTGTGATGAGGTAGTGTCCCTTCCCTTGAGTTAATTCTTCTGGGCAAGCTTCTTACTCCCTCACCAGGTTCAAGAGAAATATGGATAAATTTATACACTGTACTACATCCAAATGCCCAATGTTCAGAATCTCCAGCACAAGATACATCAGATTTGTACTCGGCACCCCATCACATATATGAGCTGTTGAAAGTTGAGAGTAAAATCTGACACATGCCATAGTGTGTTCTTAATAACCTTCCTCAAACATGTAGTGGAAGACAAACTCATACCAGAAGTTAACTGAAGACATGATGAGCCCCAGGTGGGTCACAATGGTTGGTAGCTGCTAATACTTTTGATTTATTCTTTAAACAGAGACCCTTTATTTGTATGTGTATGTGCAATCCAACAAAATCTTTGTCTAGACAGGCTCAATATAGACATAGGAAAATGTGATTATTTGTATAAAGGGTCAAGTTGAGCTCATTATATCGGTCTGCAGAGTGCAACCACAAGCATTTGGCGACATTCCTCTGTTGATTGAAATTCCAGAATATCTGTATAAAATATAAAAATAGATACTATTAGGCTGGAAGTCAAAGTAAATTTAGTTGAAAAGTCTTTAGTATTCCTTTAAGGTAAAAACTTCTAAGCCTCTGTAATAGGTGAAGTGAATAAAAAGCCAAACACGCTGATCGATATTCTTAGAAACAGTGCAATATTCTATCTCCTTTTCTAATCCTTTATTACTTTATTTTCCTGTTCACTTATGACACTACAGCTGGCATGTGCTTTTTAAGCACAGAAGAATGTATTTCTCCACACCATTACTGGCAGAAATAATTATTTTCTTATGGCCTTGAAAAAAGCAGCAAAATTAAACCTAAGCCTAACTAAGCTAAACAACTAAACTGAACCACTTAATAAAAGGCCCATTTGATAACTAAGGCAGCTAACTGAAAACAGTTATTCGAAATAATAATCACAAAGTCACTAGGCTAACCAGAACATACAGTTGGAGAAGATTACCGCAATGAAAGATTTCTTGAGCTTGTGTGAAACAAAAAATAACAGGGTAAAATGAGACGCTTTGATTTTTCTTCATAAAATTTGACTTCCAAATGCACGATCACCTTTTACTTTTGCTTGTACTCGACTGCTGGTTTTCTATCCATTGTGTCTTGTGCTTAGTCATGATCCTACTTCTCTGTCATCAAAACTGACATCTAACAAACATGAACTGCCTCTGGTTTACCACACTATGTTTCAGAGCCATGTAACCAGCCAGGCGCATTTGTAATTTCGGCCTCAATATCATTGTCCAGGGTGTGTTTTAAAAATATACATTAACATCCATACTGTCATCATGAAAGTCTGTCATTTTCTATTGCCAAACTTTCATGTCAGCACATACCATTCAAAAGGAAATTTAGCATCATACTGTGCGCCATTTATTATGAATATGCTAGCTTTCCTCAGGTCAAGATTTCTTAATTTTGTAAACTTTTTGCTGCTTAAAGTTGTTTTTCTAAAACGACATGCCAGTGGAAGGGTGACCTTTGATTCTCTTTTCTTTGTGCAAGAAACTGCTGTTTTGCTGTACCTGCGCAATGCTTTACTACATAGTATATTTTATAGCAAACAAAATCAAATTAGAACTATTTATCATCAATCTTGAAGCAATAGTGCATTAAAGGTGAAGACAAAAAAGTCCTAGGCAAGTGTAAAATGTGTAAAAGTGTAGATTCCCTTTGGTGGATTTTGTACTTTATTTATTATTATTATTATTATTATTATTACTAATTATAATTAATAAGAATGATTGCATTGCTAGACCCAAGCTGTTCTCTTTCATTTCAAAGCTTGTACATCATCTTTTTGTATGTGTTTTTTAAATAAACCATTTAAAAATGCACATTTGTTTTGGATTTTTCAGAGAAAAGTAAGTCAACAACTTTGGAAATGTATGCATGCATTTGGGAACTTGGTTAACTGGTTTGAATGTTGGAGCCTTTTTAACATTGTTTAATTTCTTCATCAAAGATATCACATTCTTGTTATTAAATATTTTTGTAACAGTGTGTGATATGCAAAAATTACAGTGATAATAAAATGCAATCCCATACACTCAGCAGACACTTTATTAGGTACATGTTGCCAGTACTGCATTGGACCCTCTTTTGCTTTCAGAACTGCCGTAATTCTTTGTGGCATAGATTCAACAAGGTGCTGGAAACATTCCTCAGGGATTTTGGTCCATATTGACATGATAGCATCACACAGTTGCTTCAGATATTTTGGCTGCTCATCCATGATGCAAATGTCCCATTTCACCCCATCCCAAAAGTGCTCTGTTGGATTGAGATCTGGTGACTGTGGAGGCCATTTGAGTACAGTGAACTCACTGTCATGTTCAAGAAACCAGTCTGAGATGATCTGAGCTTTTTGAAGTGATGTGTTATCCTGCTAGAAGTAGCCATCAAACGATGAGTACACTGCAGTGATAAAAGGGCGAAAATGGTCATCAACCATACTCAGGTAGGCTGTGGCATTTAAGCAATGCTCAGTTGGTACTCAGGGGCCCAAAGTATGCTAAGAAAATATCCCCTACACCATTACACCACCAACCAGAACCATTGATATAAGGCAGGATTGATCCATGCTTTCATGTTAACACCAAATTCTGACCCTGCCATCTGAATGTCACAGCTGAAATAGAGACTCATCAGAACAGGCCACGTTTTTCCAATCATCTATTGCCCAGTTTTGGTGAGCCTGTGCAAACTGTAGCCTCAGTTGCCTGTTCTTAGTGGACAGGAGTGGCATCTGGTGTGGTCTCCTGCTGCTTTACAGTCCATCTGCTTCAAGGTTTGACGTGTTATGCATTCAGAGATGCTCTTCTGCATACCTTGGTTGTA
Organism: Polypterus senegalus; assembly: GCF_016835505.1. Taxonomy (NCBI): domain Eukaryota; kingdom Metazoa; phylum Chordata; class Cladistia; order Polypteriformes; family Polypteridae; genus Polypterus; species Polypterus senegalus. The sequence continues at coordinate 51,918,034 of NC_053157.1, forward strand.
GCGAGTGGTTATTTGAGTTACTGTTGTTTTTCTATCAGCTTGAACAACTCAACAAGGCATTTTTCCCCATAGAACTGCCGCTAACAGGATATTTTCCCTTTTTCGGACCATTCTCTGTAAACCCTAGAGATGGTTGTACATGAGATTCCCAGGAGATCAGCAGTTTCTGAAATAGTCAGACAAGCCCATCTAGCACCAACTACTACGCCATGTTCAACATCACATTTCAATGTCTTTTCCCTTTTATCCATTTAAAAACCTTTTTGCACTAAGCTTCTGCATAACCAGATGCATAGAAGCCTTATGTCTTATATTAAAATGTGTTTTTATAATTAAACTCCAGACCACAGGTGTTAACTGTTCATTATTTATTATCAAAATGAAATTCTGTAGACTTATTGCTCAGTGGCCATAAAAATACATAAATAAAATAACAATAATAACTAGACATAAATAAAATAAATATTTGCTTGAAATATGTACAGGAATATTTCTCCGAAATACATATGGTATAAAGTAGATAAAATGCTTCTCATAATTACAGCCTGTCATGTTGAATTGTTTCTGTAATGTAGCCATCTGAAACAAGGCTTATTAAAAAAAAGTAGTTTTAACCATTTCTCTAACAAAAAAAAAGGCTAAATATACACATACACTCACAGAATCAATTAATTGGTATTGCCAACTAAACACGTAAATGTAAATGTACCTGCATTTATAAGTTTTAATCATTTTTAATCATCAGCTTTTTTTACTGTTAGAAGTATACATTTACTATATATTTTTTTTTCTTCAGTGTATCAGCTATACATTTGTAATTCTAGCGGTGTAATTATAAATATGGATTACCATTTTAATAATACAGTACTTGTTTCTTACCAAACTTATACTGTATGACATACAGTAACAAATAACAGTACAAATCTTTAAAATAGCTGCAAATGTATCAAATGTTCATAATTGTTTATCAAGAAGACACAAGGCCAACATGTTTAACAGGGTTATAAGACATTTTGTTGGTAAGTTAACAAGACTATTGTTAACTAAGCAGCAGTTTCAAAATCCTCTTTATTTTTTCTTTTTCCAATTGAAAAGAGGCACTTAAAACAAGCTTGCGGTCCCAAATCAAACTGTGTCTGTTTTAATTTAAAGGACAAAATAAAAAGGTCTGAATTCATTAAAGTAGCTTTTCTTGCCGTTTAACTGCAAGGGACGACTTCTTCGATTCCTTTTTCTCAGTTTACTACTTGGCTTTCTTTAACATAAAGGCTAACATTGCAATCGTCTCTCGTGCTCTTGTAAAACAAGCCTTGACTTGCTTTGTTTATACACCAGGGGTCCTCAGACTCAGTCCTGGGGACCCTCTGTGGCTGCAGACTTTTGTTCCAACAAGATTTACAATCGGTGACAATAATTGATCTCATTTAATTAGATGGTCTTTTTTCTCTCCTTTTATTCTACATTTAGAAAAGCACAGTAGTGTGATTTTTACGTTTATGGAATATTTAGAAGTTATTTCTATTTTTTCAATACCTTTAAATGCTTAACTCATTTTTTGTTTCTATTATTTCGACCTTTTTCTGTTTAGTTTGCTTCTTTTGTTGCATCCTAATAATGACAATTAAAAAGAAGCAGAGCAAACACTTGAGAAAACAACAATGAATGATGAAAGGCTACTTTAGCGTTAGACCCACCAATTAGTAAATAATAGATTAAATAACCAGAAAACTTGGAAAAGAACAATGAAAATCAGGATGAACATCTTCTTTAAAAGAAAAAATACATTTCCCATATAACTGCTTAGTACATTTTAATAAAAAATGACCAAACTTAGTTTCATAATTGGGCAATAACAGATCACTTCATTAGGCTAGCAGTCCAGTTAAAAACAGAAACTGTTTGGAACAAAAACCTGCAGCCACAGTGGGTCCCCAGGACTGAGACTGCGATCCAGTGGACATCAGGACATCAGTGCAAAAAGGAAAAAAAAGAAGCACACCAGCTCAGCTACCAGAACACTTCACATAAAGGAGCACCGCAACTAAATTACCATAAAGCCTAGAAAAGCAGGGGCTGAGAAGAACGTTTTTCTAATTAACCAATTTACCAATCACTAGTGATGATGAACTCCATGGTATTCGCCTTTTCCAGGAGTTTGGAGAAATCACAGAAGTGTTTGTGAATGTTGCAAAACATGTCGAACTGCACTGAAGGGGAAGGATTTGACTGAATTATAATGGTGCAATCATCTTTAAAGTGTCCCTGAGGGCCAGGGAAACATCTGCCAACTATACTGGTCCGATTATTGTGGCCAAAAAGGTGACCTGAGCTGTGCGGTAGCAGTGCCAACCACTGCACCAATGTATCTCCATGAGATCAAAGAAGAAAGAATGTAGTCAGGAACACACAATCATATATTTTATCAGAACAAAGTGGAAATGACAAAATCATGGTCAAAAGTCAGATCCACGGATCTTTTAAAAGCAGAAAATTCAAAGCAGCTTGTCATGATTGAAGCCGCTGGCTCGTTCTATTTTTTGAAGTTGTGCTGAAGACTCTCCAAGCACTCTGTGTTAATGCTTTGTATTTTTTCTTCTATGAAAAAGATACAAATTTCTTGTAAATGGTAATAAATCTTTTGTTATTATTATTACTTCATAGAGTCTCCTCTGTCTTTTTAATTAGGTTCCTTCAATGCTTGTTTTTTTATCTACACATGGCTATTTATGCATGCATAGAACACGCCCCTCCTTCTTGTGGAACCATGTGGAACCTGAAGATCAACAGGCACATTTGGCGACAAGCACAGAGAACTCATTATTTATGCTGTACAGTATGTGTTTTATAAAAATAAAATTTAGAGAACAAGCATTATTTACTTATCTCTTCTATCACTAAGTCCCTCAAAGTCTGTAATGCAAATGATCAGCATTATCACAGCGCATCACTTTTTCCACATTTTGTTATGTTACAGCCTTATTCCAAAATGGATTAAATTCATTTTTCCTCAGAATTGTACACACAACACCCCATAATGACAACTTGAAAAAAGTTTACTTGAGATTTTTGCAAATCGATTAAAAATAAAAAAATTGAGAAAGCACATGTACATAAGTATTCACAGGCTTTGCCATGAAGCTCCAAATTGAGCTCAGGTGAATCCTGTTTCTCCTGATCATTCTTGAGATGTTTCTGCAGCTTATTTGGAGTCCACCTGTGGTAAATTCAGTTGATTGGACATGATTTGGAAAGGCACACACCTGTCTATATAAGGTCCCACAGTTGGCAGTTCATGTCAGAGCACAAACCAAGCATGAAGTCAAAGGAATTGTCTGTAGACCTCCGAGACAGATTTGCCTCGAGGCACAAATCTGGAGAAGGTTACAGAAAAATTTCTTCTGCTTTGAAGGTCCCAATGAACACAGCGACCTCCATCATCTGTAAGTGGAAGAAGTTCGAAACCACCAGGACTCTTCCTTGAGCTGGCCAGCCATCTAAACTGAGCGATCGGGGGAAAAGGGCCTTAGTCAGGGAGGTGACCAAGAACCTGATGGTCACTCTGTCAGAGCTCCAGAGGTCCTCTGTGGAGAGAGGAGAACCTTCCAGAAGGACAACCATCTCTGCAGCAATCCACCAATAAGGCCTGTATAGTAGAGTGGCCAGACGGAAGCCACTCCTTAGTAAAAGGCACATGGTTGCCCACCTGGAGTTTGCCAAAAGGCTCCTGAAGGACTCTCAGACCATGAGAAACAAAATTCTCTGGTCTGATGAGACAAAGATTGAACTCTTTGGTGTGAATGCCAGGCGTCACGTTTGTAGGAAACCAGGCACTGCTCATCACCAGGCCAATACCATCATACAGTGAAGCATGGTGGTGGCAGCATCATGCTGTGGGGATGTTTTTCAACGGCAGGAACTGGGAGACTAGTCAGGATAAAGGGAAAGAGGACTGCAGCAATGTACAGAGACATCCTGGATGAAAACCTGCTCCAGAGCGCTCTTGACCTCAGACTGGGGCGACGGTTCATCTTTCAGCAGGACAACGACCCTAAGCACACAGCCAAGATATCAAAGGAGTGGCTTCAAGACAACTCTGTGAATGTCCTTGAGTGGCCCAGCCAGAGCCCAGACTTGAATCCGATTGAACATCTCTGGAGAGATCTTAAAATGGTTGTGCACCGACGCTTCCCATCCAACCTGATGGAGCTTGCAAAGAGGAATGCTGCAAAGAGGAATGGGCGAAACTGGCCAAGGATAGGTGTGCCAAGCTTGTGGCATCATATTCAAAAAGACTTGAGACTGTAATTGTTGCCAAAGGTGCATCGACAAAGTATTGAGCAAAGGATGTGAATACTTATGTACATGGGATTTCTCAGTTTTTTTATTTTTAATTGATTGTCAAAAACCTCAATTAAACTTTTTTTACATTGTCATTATGGGGTGTTGTGTGTAGAATTCTGAGGAAAAAAATGAATTTAATGCATTTTGGAATAAGGCTGTAACATAACAAAATGTGGAAAAAGTGATGTGCTGTGAATACTTTCTGGATGCACTGTATATGCCTGGGGGGCAGTCCTATCCGATGTTGACTATTACAGCACCAGGAGATGGCACTCTGGCCTTGCAAAGCATTATGGGGCGCTGGGGAGAAAAGTTCTCCTAAACCTGCCAAATTATCAGTAAATAATTTGACAAACAAGGACAAACATGAACACAGCCAATTCGCTGCGAGTAATACTTTGATGAAATTCACTGATTAACACTACCAATCACCAATCGAGTATTTATAAGTGAAAATTGGTGATTTATATCAGCGGCCGATACTTTAAACGTAATATTATATGAAAGGATTAGAGTAAAATCTGTTCAAGTCTCAAAGTAAAGTTTTTCGCTGCTTCAGACCCTGATGGAAAGGCAGTCTGTAGCTTTGTCAGTGTCTGATAGTGTTTGAGAAATACTGAATGATTATAATGCGCAGATAATGTAGCCATGGCCATGAGGTTGTTTTAAGCGGCACACAGTAGATTATTTCTTCACCCTAAGTTTATGGAGCAAAGCTCACATAAGCCCTGCCCCTTTTTTGGCTTTTGCTTTTTTTTTTTCTCTCTCCCACAGTTAACTCACCTCAAGCAGAAGGAGAATTTAACTGGTCTAGCAGCAGCCATTCCCAGCATCTGACAAACTTTTATTAGAGACTAGCAAAATACCCGCGCTTCGCAGCGGAGAAGTAGTATGTTAAAGAAGTAATGAAAAAGAAAAGGAAACATTTTAATAATAACGTAACATGATTGACAATGTAATTGTTTTGTCATTGTGATGAGTGTTGCTGGCATATATATATATATATATATATATATATACTGTATATACACACACACACAAATATATATACATATACACACATATATATACTCAGCAAAAAAAGAAACGTCCCTTTTTCAGGACTATGTATTTCAACAATAATGTTTTAAAAATCCAAATAACTTTACAGATCTTCATTGTAAAGGGTTTAAACAATGTTTTCCATGCATGTTCAATTAACCATAATCAATTAATTAACATGCACCTGTGGAATGCTCGTTAAGACCTTAACAGCTTACAGAAAGTAGGCATTTAAGGTCACAGTTCTAAAAACGCAGGACACTAAAGAGACTTGTCTACCGACTGTGAAAAACACCCAAAGAAAGATGCCCAGGGTCCCTGCTCATCTGCGTGAACGTGCATTAGGCATGCTGCAGGGAGGCATGAGGACTGCTGATGTGGCTAGGGCAATAAATTGCCATGTCCGCACTGTGAGACGCCTAAGACAGCACTACAGGGAGACAGGAAGGACAGCTGATCATCCTCGCAGTGGAAGACTACGTGTAACAACACCTGCACAGGATCGGTACATCCGAATATCACACCTGCGTGACAGGTACAGAATGGCCACAACAACTGCCCGAGTCACACCAGGAACACACAATCCCTCCATCAGTGCTCAGACTGTCCGCAATAGGCTGAGAGAGGCTGGACTGAGGGCTTGAGGCCTGTTGTAAGGCAGGTCCTTACCAGACATCACCAGCAACAATGCCACCTATGGGCACAAACCCACCTTCGCTGGACCAGACAGGAGTGGCAAAAAGTGCTCTTCACTGATGAGTCACGGTTTTGTCTCACCAGGGGTGATGGACGGATTCGTGTTTATCGTCGAAGGAATGAGTGTTACACCGAGGCCTGTACCCTGGAGCGGGATCGATTTGGATCGATGGCTAGGACCATTCCCCCCAGAAATGTCCAGAAACTTGCAGGTGCCTTGGTGGAAGAGTGGGGTAACATCTCACAGCAAGAACTGACAAATCTGGTCCAGTCCATGAGGAGGAGATGCACTGCAGTACTTCAAGCAGCTGGTGGCCACACCAGATACTGACTGGTACTTTTGATTTTGAGCCTCCCTTCATTCAGGGACACATTGTGAAACATTTTTAGTTTATGTCTTATGGTGATGACTCTTTTAGTGTTAATACAAATATTTACACATTAAGTTTACTGAAAGTAAAAACAGTTGAAAGTCAGAGGACGCTTTTTTGCTGAGTATATATATATATATATATATACATATATATATATATATATATATATACATATATATATATATATATATACACACATATACATATATACATAGATATATACTGTAAATATACATATATACAAACATATATATACATACTAGCAAAATACCCGCGCTTCACAGCAGCGAAGTACTGCCTTAAAATTTTTATTACGAAGAAAATTAAACCTTTTTAAACTGAGGGAAAATATACCAATAATTATTTGTTAAGGATCTCTTTGTATACCACATTGTGAGTTTGGCCCTCTGGTTGTAATATGACCAAGCTGTGCGCTGAGCTTACTCTTGAGCATGCAACGTACAGTTGGCCATGTGAACAGTAATCTTGTTTCAAATCTCACAGCTTGGATTGCTGCTGTCATAATCGGTTTGAGTTTCATGGTTTGTTTCAATTACGACAGTATTTGTAGGACTTGTGTTGAAGAGAGATTTGGCATCTGTCAAGCGTTGTAAGTATACAACCGGTTTCATCGATAACTTCACATCCAGCTTTTGAGAGTTTAAACATTCATAAACATCAAAGTGTCCACTACTCAAATCGTCACCTCTGAATCTAAGATGTTTAAGAGGCATTGGCGGTTGTCCAAAGGTGTAAAATATTTGGCCATTTAGGTACACTTGAAAGCGACAACCGAACAATTCAGCGGCAGCCATCAACTCACATGCAGAACCATAGGTGAAGGGCTTAAGCATTTCACTCTTATAGTGCTCCTGTGTCGTATAATTATCTCTTGTACCGTCATCAGTCCACACCTTGAACCTGTCCCAGTCATTCAATACATAAGACACAATGTTCCTCCGGATATCAAGAGTGAGTCTGATATGGCCGTGCAATATATAACAAAGAAAATGGAAAAGGTAGGTGCCATCTCCGAGCATGGTAACCACTCTGTAAGTGACAGTTCTTTGATCGATGGTGATCACCTCGATAGACATGTTAATGGGGGTACGGTAGGAATGATAAAGGAAATGGGTACCTGAACAGTGTAAACTAAGTCTAAAATACCTACACAATAACTAAAATCATAATAAATGAACAATAAAACAGAGAGGAAGCCGTGGATTAAATAAAAAGGCTGTAGTTATCAGCAGGGAGACGTGAATCCCGTGGCAAAGCAAGGAAGGGAATGTAGAGACCGGAGCGACGGACGGCCTTATATAGGCAGGCAGCCAACAACGTGGGAGGCGTTGGGATGGGTGACCCAATGGCGCCTCACACGATGACCGAGCTACAGGCTATGGACGTATATATGTACGTAAGTAGGATTCAGTTAACGTTGGGATCCCGTGTACCAAATTTCTTGAAGATGGGCCCATAAGTAACAAAGACCGTTTAAAAGTTCAATATAGTGACCGACAGTGGCGTCATACCACCGAAATAAGTACGTACATCAGTTTTGGTTAGTGCAGGGAAGCCACCTACCAAATTTCGTGAAGATGGAGTCAGCCTTCTACCTACACGGGAAGTTGTAAAATTAGTGATGTTGGAAAGTTCAATATGGCGGTCGACAGTGGCATCATACCATCGAAATAAGTACGTACGGGAAGTTGGAGAATTAGTGATGAGTAAGTGAGTGAGTCAGTGAGGGCTTTGCCTTTTATTAGTAAAGATACTGTTTGCTGTCGGGAGCAGATGTTGAACAAGTTAAGAGAAAAACTATACAAAACATACCAGTTGAAGTGAACTCAGTCAAGGTAATTATCTAAACAGCAAACAAATCTGTAACTGAAGTCACACAGAATACTGTAGTTCTGTTTTAAAACAGATGAGTTGATACATTTACCAATGCTTTCCACTGGGAGATTTTCACTTTTCAAAAATGTGTATAGTGTGCTCTATTCATGATAACCTGAACAAAAACTGATCTTTCTGACAATTTAAAATAGATAAAAAATATGAAAATGCAATTATTTGTGATGAAAAAGTATGGGAATGAACATGTGCCGAAATGGAAAGATAAATCACGAGTACTGCAAACATGTAAAGCACTTGGTAGATAAAGGACTTGAGAAATTTTATAACAAAATCCTACCTAGTTATTCACGTAAGAATAAACCTGAGAACCAGAAAATGCCCAACTGGAGAAGACCTCATTCATTCTGTGAGCTTGTGCTTCCATTGTAGGGTTGAGTTTTGAAAGACAACGAGATTCTTCTTGTGTTTAATTAATAGTTTAATTTAGGGTACATGCTGTCGGGAAAGGGTTCAATACTCATTTAGGCAGAACCCCAGTGGCCACAGGGATTTGTTTTACTTTGAGTATTTCATTTTTATGTATCACTCAGTTTTGGGGTTAATTTTCAATAAATGTACCATTTTCAATATACAGAGCCCCCAAAAAAGACACGTTTTTCCTTGATTTACACCTCTGCTCCAGAGTTTAAAATTACAAATCAAACAATTCAGACACGATTAAAGTGCACATTGCAGCCTTTCATTTAAGGGTGTTTGCACACAATTCGTCACATCATATAGAAATGACAACACTTTTTATACACGGCCCCCCCATTTCTGTCATGTGTAGTCTCTGCGACTGTCCAAGGTTCCAAATTTGAAGGCTGCTGTAGCTGGAAGTTTTGAGTTGGAATATTTTTGTGCGTACGCCAAAGTGGATTTGTTTATTGACGTACCATATTTTTAGCACATTCTTAAAACTCTTGAAGTGTTCAGATTGCATAGCCTGTTTAATATCATAAGTCTGTCTAAATTTGTAAAATGAAATCTGTCGAGTTATAGGATTAAAAAACCTTCTTCGCTTTGTATGAAAATAGTTTAGAAATGAAGGGATACCCTTCAGCGCTGACGTCTTATTTTATGTGCCAATTTGTGCCGGTGTTTTCTTTTCCACTACGTGACTCGGTGGTTTGCTCCAGACTCCCACCTCCATTTTAGTACATAAGTTACAGCTTCCGTGTTGAATGAATGTCTCCTAATTTTCCACAAAAGCCATCAATCACTCTGTTGTAGTGCTCTTAGATCACATTTGCCTGTCCTTTTCAATTGTTTAAATCCTGAATTAAGTCCCATATTTGTAACGTTGCCAGAGCCCAGTTTGTGTTCTTATAGAGGTAAAGTGAAACATCAGAAGAAAAAAAACAAAAAGAGTCTTGAAAGGCTAACACTTGGACTTAACTAATGAGTGACCAATTTGTTGATGTCGAAATCCAGCATGTCTAGGAAGTAAATAAAAGTGACAGATATCACATCAGATGTTAACAGGTTGGCGTACTGCCTGAATTCAAAACATAAGACAACAAATTTGTCATGTAGGTCAGAGCTCTTAAGCTTCCTCCGGCACTAAAAAGCGCTGAGTGCTCATTAAGTCCTCGTGTTTCTGTTCTTGTTCTTCTGAGTCAGAGGTACGCCTCACTGTGCGATTTCCTCTCCTAAGAAGCATACTACTGATTACTTTTAATACACAGACGCCAACTCACTTTTCCATATTTAGGTTTGCCCTTTATTTTAATTCTCTTGCTTTTGAACATTTTGAAATTTCTCGACTCCTCCAATAAACAAATAAGAGACGGATGCAAATAATGAGGAGTGCTGCATAGGGAAAACTTGCGCAGAGACCTTTGCACCTGCCTTTATCCATTCATGTATTATCTGAGTCGGCTTAGTGCAAGACTGGCATCTTGGCATCAATGAGCGTAATTAGGGAATCAGTCTTGGGATGGATGCCAGTCTAATGTAAGGCACATTTAAGGATGCCAAGTGAATGTAGGAGAAGTAAAGGTCTCGTAAGTCAAATAGTGAGTTTATCTATTGTGATTTAGAGTTTTTTGAGTATGCAGCTATTTTTCAATATAATTTTAATTTTGTTGTTTTTGATTGTCATCTTTGACAATTTTTCATTTTCATCAGCATTTCCAATTTTTGTTTTCATTGCTTGTGCCATCATGTTATGTGTTTTTAAATGGTGGCAGCCATGTAGTTTATGGTAACTGCTCTGCTGCTGCTAGATGATGTTCAGAAGTTCTGATGTGTGACGTCATCATATTTAAAATGGCTTCATGCGTTACATAGTGTCCAGGTTTCTAGATATTGCATCAAACTACTGTATATGCAGTCAGCTAGCTTTCCGATCATTTCTAGGATGTTGTGACTTTTCTACAATGTTTTCTAGTTGCATTTCAGGTTTTGGTTTGTTTGCATTGTCTTTCTGGCTTTATAACTCCTATTTGTTTCGACCATGACTCCTTTCAGCTTCATTTTCTGGTCTGTTCTCTTTCTTGCATTTTTTGTCCTGCCCACTTTTCACCCATGAAGAACATGATCACATTTTGAAAAGTCTTATGCTAACAGCATGGCAAGCAAAACAGGGACCAGTGGAGTGATGGTTCTCACCTACTACCTACTCACTCATCCGATAGGCCTCAGTCAGCCAAACACTAATTCATAGTGGACTGAGAACATTCACACTGGCACAGGTTAGTGTGCTGACTAGGCAGGGGGTTAAACCCTTGATAGGAACTGTAAGTCTTCGCTGACACACTTTGCAAAAAAATTCTGCACTTTTTCATTGGGCATTTATCATTAGGTATTATTTTAAGCAATAAGTATTATGGAGTGCAAAGCCCCATCACAGGGTAAGCAAACACATCTACTGCCTGATGGAGATTTCCCTTAGTGCACTGTGTGGTATCGCGGGTTCATGGCCCAGAAAACGGCAGTTTTAAATAAATAATTATGTGTGCTCTTGCTGGGGAGTACAGCATGTGCGAGCATTCATCTGAGGTGATGGCTCATCTCCGGGTTGGTGCAAGGTGTGCAGCCATCCGTGTGTTGCCTTGCTGTCATATGCGGGCAGTCTGATTGTCTAATTATTTGCCTGTGGCAAGCTTAAGGTGATCGCATCTGCAACCGCTCCCCAACAAATAAAAAGGAAGAAACAAGAGGAGAAAGACAACGAAGAGTAGAAGAGCTGTGAGAACAGCAGTGGATAGAGAGGTAGTGTGGGGAAAAACAGCACGGTTTGGCACTCTAAGGGTGGATCATGCCCACTGACTATCCTTGAGGAGCGTGTGCGATTAAGATAGCGTCCTCCACAGGGATCCGAGGGACGACTGTGGGAGTGTAAAGGAAGTTGGGAGGACAATCGATCTTATGCAGCTCTAGGCAGCAAAGAGAGTGGTCGGGAGGAGAGGACCGTGGCTGCTAGTGTCTCCACCAGCTGAGTGAGCTATGGTTGAGCTGGAGAGGGAGTTGTGTTGGACTCGTCCAAATCTGGAAGGATCAATGACCCACTGACTATGGGTTAGTTTTGATCTCATTTGAAGTCTTGTTTTTAATCTCACGGATTTCCAGTGTTTTATGGATTATTTGTTATTTTTAGAAGCACTGCACTTATTGAGCGCTTTATTTTTGATGGACTATTTTAATAAAAGCACTGAACTCTGTTCCACTTACCCTCTTGGTTTGTGTGGTGTCCTCATTTGCTTGGCTCATCCCTCGGAAACATCAGCAGTGGTGATTTATGAAGACTCCTGGTGGGACCAGGTGGCATCCAAGGCCAACCCGCGCCTTCACTCAGAGATAGAACTGGTGGCTTGTAATCTAATGTTGGGAGTTTACGTCCAACTCTGCCACCTCAGGGTGGGCTGCTCTAGTGAGAATGGAAGCATGATGGCTGAAATGACAACTGTATGTGCAGCACTCGCACAAATACTATAGGTGTAGTCATTTCAATGGCATTGTTTCAGGAGGAGTGCAGCACAGAGCACGGCTGATTAGGTCTGCATGTTTGTCGCACCAAGGACTGTCACTCTACTGGCATCAGTTTTTTCATAAAACAACTTTGTCCTTGAGAACTTTGGAAAATGCAGACCCGGGGCCTCATGCATAACGCTGTGTAGAATTCGCACTATAACATAACATAAGCACAAAAGCCGAAATGTGCTTACACACAGAAAAATCCAGATGCTGGAATCTGTGCGTTCGCTAACTTCCGCGTTCTTCCGCTACATAAATCCCGGTCAACGTGAAAAGTAATGCACGTGCACGCGCCTGCTGTCCCGCCCCAACTCCTCCCAGAATTACACCTTTTTGAATATGCAAATCAATATAAATAGCCCGTAAGCTCAGCATTCTGTGAAAAAACAATGGGAAAAGCAAGAGGGAAAATGGAAGAATTTCAGCGAATACCAAGTGGAGGAAAAGAAAAACGTACTGTTTGTTGGTTTAAACAATGGTATAAACAACAAAAGGAAGTTGATCGAGTGACATAGCATGTCGGAGAAACTCGAAAGCTCAAGTTCACAAAGTTGCACAGTGCCAGAAATAAAAAAGAAGTTGTCAGATATTAAAGTTGCCGTGAAAAGGCGAGTTGTAGCCCACCGTCTGAGTGTCATATGAAAGCTTATTAGGGTACAGACAAAAAAAAAAGGCACACAGTGGGGGAAAAACACGAAATGTCAACTTCCATCTTGAAATTTCCACTTTAATCACGTAGTTTATTTTGTCATTAAAGTAGAACATCATAAACTTCATCTTAAAATCGTTTAATTAACCAGTTTCTCAAATCACATCGTAATTAAAGTAGCACGTTAAATGCTTTGTTTAGTATTTGATCTTCTATGTGCCTATGTGTGTGAATCACTACGTGCTTCTTTAACTGGCTTTCTCTACCTCTGACCGGACACAGAATCCATTACATTCGTGATATTACAGCTCTCTGAATAACTTAAATACTGAGCTATATGATATCATTTTCATGATGATAGGAGTTAAAGCACGTTATTAACGACATGTGTCGTTATTTTCTTTTTCTGTTTTATATTCAATATATATTGGCGTAGCGGCCCCTGGGATTTGGTGGCCCTGCAGTACTGTCTTTTTCAAACGTACTAACCTCCAATTCCTGTCCTTCCTTTTCTTTCTCCAAGTAACCGATCGCCACGCAATCAGCTCTGTAATGGACGTTAAGCCATCTGTAAGCTTATAACGCCGATTCTTCAAAACTTTTAAGGAACATTGAAATATCTTCCTAGTACATGTTTAATTATTCTATCCTACATGCTAGTCTCAGTGAAGCATACAGCGCAAGGCAGGAACAATCTGTGAACAGAGCGCCAGATCCTTGCTAGCACAGCAACACCGTGTCCTTATATTATTAATAATATAGATTATTTAAATAAAGTTAAAGTTTTATGTGTATAATATAATTAACATATTTTGCTGCATTTCATCTTAAAAATGATATTGTCATCATATGTAAATACATGCTTTAAAAAGTGGCTCAGGGTGTGCAATATTATAACTATATCGCAAGTTTACAGTGAGGTGATTGTACTTAAAGTACAAACAGTTCTACAAGGAGCAGATGATGAGTTTTTTTGATTGAGTGCGTTTCTAGTTCTTGGGATGAAACTCTTTCTGAACCACAAGGTCCGTACAGTAAAGGCTCTGAAGCGTTTGCCGTGTGAGAAGCAGTTCAAATAGGAAGCATGGCTGAGGCAGTGTACCGATAATTCTCTTTCTGATCAGCTTCTCCGAGTGGTACAGTTAGAGTAGTAATATGGAAAAAGATGATCCGCTGTGGCAACCCCTAACGGGAGCAGCTGAAAGATGAAGAAGGTGCAGTGAGAGCAACAACGCTAAAGCAGCTATGGTATTTAGAATAGTTTGACCATTCTGGGATTCATTATATTGTTACTGGTTAATTACAGTCAGATGCATTAAACTAATAAAAAATATGTGGTTAATTTCAGTGTATTTATAAAGCTGCTTCAGGAAAAGAAAGGATAGCCACACAGGAACAGTAGCACTGCTTTGACGCTGGGTGCCGCCAGTCTGCAAAACCGAGCAGAGAACTTGCGTACGACAGGGTATGAGCTACTGTGGAAATGTGCGTGGCTTTACTCCAAGTTTAGGTTTTATACATCGCAATTTGAATGTGGAAACGTTCGTACGCAACATTTCTGTGCATGCGCACCGTTTATACATGAGGCCCCAGATGATGGTATGAATCACAATTCAGCTAATCACAGGAAAGGAACTCTATGCATGGTGTCTGATATCAGGTTCAGGCAATCTGGACTGGCATCAGATCTTCTTCAGTGATGAGTTGCACTTCTTGTTTGAGACTGATGAGCACTGGATTGCACTTGGAGATGACATGGGTTGATGTGCAATCTAAACAACACAGGGAAATAGAAAATCATGTGAAAAGGGGGCCGTATTTTATCAGAATTGGTTAATAAGAGTGGTGTCGCTCAGGAGTTGGTGCTGGAGCTACTGTTACATATACAGTACTAGTGACTGGAAGCCCGATCAAATCGGGCTACAAATTCTCTGTTTGTGAAATCCATACTTTCTCTGCAAAGAATTATTAGTTTTTTTAAGTACTTCAAAGGATTTTGTTATCATGACACTGATTTGTGCTTAAAATAGACCTTTTTGGCTGATGTAATGAAGTGCTTCCTGTTTAAACGGGGCTGCGAGATGTGAACTCAGCTCTTCAGCGCACCTCGTTTGATTTTTTCCGGCAAACAAATTTTCAAAACAAACCGTATTTTACGACTCTAATCAGAGTCTCAGTAATAATTATGTTGCCGTGGTCATTTTAGATCTGAGATTGGCTAAAATTTAAACAATGACTGTTGTTAATACCGAGCTGTCATTACTCAGTTTGACAATAGATGTCAGAAGGACGGATGCCAAAACATACCAAGCAAATGGCGATACGTTCTAAATTACTTACGGTTCCGGAGCTGTTGAAGGGTTTAGGTCAGTCAACAATGTTAGTCCTGGAAAGTATGCCCCATGAAAGCAACGTTCCAAAAACCAACCGAACTTACTGTTATCTGCTCAAACCAACACCGACTTGCTATACTCGGCAGTCCAGCGCCGTCACTGAAGCATCTGAACATTCTTAGCCAATCATGCAATACTGCATCCGCGTTTGCCACGTTATGTTCTAACTACAGGGGCTGAGTCCTATTGCATGGTTCTAACTTATACAGTACTGAGACGAGGTATTGACGCGAACACCATACATACGGGTACTGACGACATGAACACCATACATATGGATAGTATCAAGTTATATATAAGGACATATATATATATATATATATATATATATATATACATATATATATATGTAAATGATCTATATAGAAATATAAACAAAAAGATAGCTAAGTTTGCAGATGATACCAAGTTAAGTGAATTAGCAGGTAATCTGGAATCCATTGACTCATTGCAGACGGACTCGGACAGCATACTGGCTTGGGCAGATAAGTGGCAGACAAAATGTAATGTAAGTAAATATTACACATAGGAATTAAAAATGTTGTAGGTGTCCAGGATTGGCTGGTTTGTTTGGATGAATGATCTGTTATCATCAGAAAATGTGTAATGTTCAAATGATGCTATTAGGCTGCTCTCGCCTGTGACAGCTGGTCATTATTGATGAGTGGAGTGATTTGCATGAAATTGAATTTGCAGCAAAATTCAATGTTTCATTTTACAAAAAGGAGAAACTTGGTGTTTCACGTCACAAAAAATTTGCTAAATAAAACGTATTTTGCTTTCAATGAAAGTTGTGCCATAATGCATCTGCCTGTTACTAAGTATTTAAATAAAGATAGCAACAATAAAAAAATAAAATTGCCAAAACAATGCATATATGGGGTAAGGCAGTCACTTGGTAACAGCTGTGACTTGGCAGTGGCGACTTTTCTCTTTTCCTGTGAAGAAATCCTAGTAGTGTGCACGATGGTGAGTTTAAGTGTCCTTATGTGGAAAGTATGCAGTCTGTCACATTCTCAAAAGAATGCAGTGCACTTCTCAGCGCTGATGTGAGAGAAAGCCAGAAATTGAATTGATTTTACAGGTGAGGAGTGCAGAAAAGGACACAGGTAACGCATACAGATTTATGAATGAAGCATTAGGGAACCATATTCCTTGTTTTCCATTTTTAGGCACCAACAAACTCTTTAGTGAGTTTTGGCAATTGTGAAACCATCTACAACCTGAATTTTAGACTCAATTTTTGTGAAACAGCGTGCAAATGGCCTTTTCGTGCCTCACTACTGGTCTTCTCTGTAGCAATTTCTAATTGAGTACGTTCTACACAGCCTTAAACAATAAGCCATTTCCTGGCTACGCGATGCTTGAGCACATGATGAGACAAGAGCCACAAACAAGAGTTGCGGCAGCCACCCGTATAATTTTTCCTGGCTGCAAATGGATGAATTTTTAGTACAGATGTGTACAGGGTGGTCCAGATGTAATTATGCAGATCCAGATTGTCTGGATGACTTTGATTTATGCGGGGACGATCGTCAGTTCACACAGTTCTCGATAGTCCAGGATTTTTCGGGTGATTTTCTATGTAATAAACTTAATAAGTTATAGCGTAATGAAATTTGCATAATTAGATCTGGACCACCCTATACAGGTTTGAGTGACGTCATCGGGCTTGTGACTGAAAGGGGTGTCTTCTGGACCAGAAGTGATGTCATCTGGCATATGACCGGAAGGGACATTTTCTGGGCAGGAAGTGACGTCATTTTCTGTAACGGGTCTGCAGTGCACCTCGCCACCCCCTGGTCTGGTGTGGAATTACCTTCCTTCGAGCTCCCAAGTGCACGTGTGTGACAATGGCTACCAAAGCCTGTGAATGCCTTGTGACATTATCAGTCTTCTCTGGTCGTCCGTGTCATCTGGGATATTATCCTCCGTTGGCAATTGGTTAGTTTGCCGTACAGCCTGTGTGTGGCTCCATGCCTTGATCTGCAGCCTCTTGCATTGTCCACTATGGTTGTTTGACTTGAGACCCTATTATGAACTTTTGTCATGTTCTTTTGTGCTAGCTTTGGATTCGTTTCTTACCATTCTGAATGGTGAATTGGGTTAAGCAGGTTTGAATTGAATGGATATGTGACCTGTTCCAGAGGCTGGTTTTCACTCAGACTGGACCATCTACTACTGCAAAGACTGAAATTCCAAGCACATTGAGGTCAATTGATTCCATTTCTCCGCTGTCTTTTGCTCAATGGAATGGCTTCCTCAGGGTCTGCCCTTTTCACCTTAACCTCTTGTGCTTCATAAAAAGCAAGTAGTGAAATTTCAAGAAGGCTGCCTCTGACACAGATGCTCTATTTAACTTTGATGGGATTTTATTTAAGCTCAATGTTTCGTAAATTTCTTCTTTCCATTACAAATCTCAAAAGCCGTAAACAGCTGCAAGGCAAACATCCAGCAGCTGTGATCGGGACTATGGCTGCAATTAAAATCTATTCACAAAGAGGCACTGAATGCTCTTTAAAATAACTCTGATCGCTGGCTTTTTTCCCATTGCATGGCATATTCATTTTGCATGAGATTATATTTGGATGGCATCAGAATAAATGGCACAAAGTTGACAGTAGTGTTTTCAGAAGGCAGTGAGATTATGACTCTTTTTAAAACTGCAAATTTGAAGAATTTCCTTCACATGGCCTAATGACTGGACCATGTCAGGCCCATCAAGTCACCCATCTATTTTCTGACCTGCTTAGTGTTTTTGGGTTATGGAACCCAGAGTCCATCCTGGGAACACCTGGCATAAGGCATGAGCCAACCCTGGATAAATATGTGGCTACAATTCAGAGCAGGGGTGTCAAACTGAGGTTCTAGACATCTGAAGTGTCTGCAGGTTTCCCGACACCTTGGTAATGTACTGACTTCACTACATGCCAGCATTTTGAGCGAAGAACGGAACTGGGAGAAGGGAAAGAGACATAGCCAAAAGACAACACTAGGAAATCAAGAATAAAAAAAAAAGGAGGGCCTTGAATTCACTGATGAACACCAACATAACTCATGGAGTTTGTTCCAAAAGCAACAGATACAAGGCTGCAGGCCACACCATAAACTCAAACATAGCCGGAATGTGAACAAACAGTTGTGTCGCACATGCCAGGAGTCTAGAACTTCAACTTTTAAATAAACTCTGTGCTTTACCTATTGGCTTTTCACATCTGAAATAAAAGTAAGCATATTTTAAATGAAAAGAAATGTATGTTGTTATTATGCATTTATGCCTAATAACAAACTCTGCAAAAATAAATGAACAATGTGCCAGATAAGACCAATTAAGTTTTTGTTATTTTGCTGATTTCAAAATGTAACTCATGAAAAGACTTTGTTTTTAGTGTACAATATCAGCTGTAGGCACGACTCAGTTGGGCTGTGGATCATGAAGACCACGAGTACTTCACAGACGTCGCCCTTCATTTCCGGTGTTCAGTGTGAGCGAATGGACTCAACTTCCTGTTCTCTCCGGGTCATACACCTGTCTAGACAGCATCCAGACGTCTCACGATCAAACTCGCTCACTCCAAGCAGGGTAAAGGCCATGCCACATTACACAACTTCTAACTTGACAACTGCCATTCCTGATCTTGTCCGCTGACTATATCAATTTGCATGAACAGAAATTGCAGGATATGTGAAATTAGCCAGCAGTGTAACGACTCTCCAGCACGTTTTCACGTTTCCAGATAATTGTAAGCACACCACTTTTTCTGACACTCAATAAGGTGCTGTCTGACAGGACTGGTGCCTGTGTGAAGGGTGTACAGGTATGGCAACTTCAGTTGGAATCTTGGTTACTTTTTTTTTCTTTTTTCTGTTCTGTTGTGGTATGTGAAACACACAACATCTTCTGTTT
This sequence comes from Polypterus senegalus, assembly GCF_016835505.1. NCBI lineage: Eukaryota > Metazoa > Chordata > Cladistia > Polypteriformes > Polypteridae > Polypterus > Polypterus senegalus. The sequence continues at coordinate 51,937,309 of NC_053157.1, forward strand.
GTGAGGTCCTTAACACCCGTGTTTCTTTGTAGATGTATTGTACTGTATGTATTGTACTTCTCGCCAAGAGCTAATTGGTTATTTGCTCTCATGACAAACAGCGCCAGCCCCTGCAACTGTTTGATTTGGTCAGGATGAGTCGCAGAATGGTTGGAGCATCCAACTCGCTAAGTTTATCTCAATGAAGTGAAAATTGCTGGAAAGATCATGTAATGTGATGGACTTAATGCAGAGCAGCAAATCGACCCAATCATCCAGTTTGCTCCAGAATTTCTTATTTAAAGACAAATATCACCATAAAACAAACAAACTTGGTGTGAATGTCTAAAAAGATCAGTTGGAGTTAATGAACACTTCATAAATGGTAATGAAAAGTCTTTTAGTAGATCTGATGATAAAATTCCATAATCTGCTATACAACAAGACTGTGTCTTACTAAAAAATATTTAAAACCCGCTGAAAATGATATCATGTGTTATAAGTAACAAAGGTTAAGCTTACATCAGTAAATGGCCTGAACTGTATAAAAATACAAATTTTTGAATAAATGCATGAATTACCACTTCGTCCTGCTATAACTTGGAATGGTAAACAGAACAATGACACAGTCAGAATTTAGCAACAAAAATGAACAAAATTATTTTATTGCTTTATTTTAATAAAAGATATTTATGGATCTGGATGTACAAAAACTACCTATAAAGTGCCACACCACACAATATAAAATTATTTATATTTTGTACATTATAAACGTCTTTAAAACAACATATAAAAGAGAAATCGGCCTCCCAGATATATCTGAGCTTTGCTGCATGTCTTTATAGGCACCATACAGGGATTAAACTTTATTTTATGTTGCCTCCTACACACAGGGACATTCATTTTTTATTCTAATGTAGTCGGTGTGTATACAGTTTTGAGTTTGGATGTTTTAAGCCCTTATAGGGTTACAATTTCCTGAATGATGTTTAAAATGCAGCTCACAGGGGACAAAACAGACCTCTTAAAAATAAAATAATTCCATTACCTTTTAGAAAAGCTTCAATCAAAACACCATGTTAAATTACGAAGAAGACAAGAGACAGGAGTCCTGTGAGGCATGAAGATGTGCGCTCGGCTCTGGCTGTCAGAACTGATTGATTTGCTTAATGACTTCTTCGGCTGCTTCTTAAAGTATCACTTTAAATAACCCAAACTTACGATTTGTTGCTGAACGCATGCACATCACTTACTGGCACTGAGTTGTAGCTTTAAACCTTGGGCTTTAGCAAATCACAGTCCAAAATGTCGATCAAAACTCACATGTGGATCTCTAGATAGATTCTTAATATTCTTCTGCTCTCCACAAGAATACAATGAGGTATGTTTAAAAAGAAAACGAAAAAGTACCAAACTGTTCTCTGGCAGACCATAACAGAGCTGCTCATTATCGCCAGCTTTTCATTTGGGGTTTTGCATTTTAAAATTCTCACATGTCACTCTTCATTACGGGTGCTAATTTGTTAACACTGGCTGTGTGATGCCAGCAGAACTCGGCCTCGAAATGAAGCTGAAGGAAAAGCAGGTTCTTAGCCATACAGTCATTTCCTCTTTTCTAAAACACCTTTGCTTCTGTAAAATTATGTTTTAAAACTATTTTTTCAAATTGCACCCCGACTGGGTTACAGCAGCCGTTTCTAATGGATGTCTAGATTTAATCAAATAGAAATGCAATCCCTTCTGCTTAGCTGCTCACTCTCAAACTACCTCTGCTACGCAACTCCATGAAGCAGCTCAAAGCTTTAACATTTCTACGAGAGAAAAAAAAAATAAAAAATAGGCAGAATGGAAAGAATTAGTCGATGGCTGCCTGCGTTCTTCTAATTTAAATAAGGAACAGAGCAAGCCATGAACTAAATGAGGCACTTTTTTGTAAAAATACACATTTTAAAAAATACATTATTTCTTTTTTAGAAAGCACACTATGTCATTATATAAAAAGAAATAAATAATTGCAAATTATATAATTTAGGTGTGATCAAAAAGTTTAAAGCTTTTTGTCTATCGAGAGTTCAACAGGAACATTTTGAAATTCCATAAACATGAGGAAGTTTGGAGGACACATCACTACGCACAACATTGTCTATATTAATGTCACATTCACCAATCTTGCCTAATTTTTTTTTTAATGTGGCATTATTTAATTTAATAACATTTTTATTAACCCAAATGTGGAAGAATTCCTGCATTGTGTTCTAAAGTGGCAGAAATGTGTTGACATAAGAAGGAGAGAACAGCGTGTGTTCTGCTTTTAAAATGATGTTTGCGGCTTAGAACATTTTGATCACACCTTTGATAATCAATGTCTAATATTAACATCAACATAACATTTTTGTAATATTAACATTATAATGAAATAAGTAAATATTGGGAGTAAACATGTGCAATAATACCAGTTTGAAACAACATCCACCCGTCCATTTATTGAATCCACTTAATTCCGTATAAGGCTGCCAGGGATGCAGAGCCTCTCCTTAAAGCATCGGGATCAAGGCAGAGATCGGTAAATGTATTGATAAATGCACAGATTATCGTATAAAACGTAACAACTGTAGACTGGCATAAGCACGATAATGAATATACAGACTCATAAGACTAGAGGAGAAGCTCAGTGATTCAGGACAGCCTCAAAGTTGAGCCGCTGCTCCTCCATATCGAGAAGAGACAGTTGAGGGGGTCTGGGCATGTCATAAGAATGCCCCCTGGGTGTCTCCCCCTATAGCTGTGGCGGACACTCTTGTTTCAGACCCAGGAAACACTGGAGGGATTATACCTCTCGGCTGGCTTAAGAACTCCTGGGAATTCCCCAGAAACAGCTGGAATCTGTACCTGGGGACAGGGAGGTTTGGGCTGACCTGCTGCCACCGCTGCCCTCGATGCAGAAAAGCCGACAGGAAGATGAGATGAGATTTATATTCTTAAATATATATTGTCACGTATGTGCGTCTGAGCTTCACCTTCTGGGCTCATCAGAGGAAAGCTCTACCACTCTGGGACACGAGGGAATGCTCTCGCTGATGGTATCATCTCCTTTTTCTCCCCACAGCCCTGAGAAACTGTCCACTACGAGCAACTGACTCCCTCCTCTATAAACCTGAGGTGCTCCCGGCATGGGTCGTCTCATTCTGGTGTGAGCAGACCACAGAGCGGGGCTCCCATCGGAGTACAACCAGACTACAGAGTGGTGAACCTGGCTGATTACTTCATTATTTTACGTTGTGTTATTGTCTTGTGCTCCATCAAACGCCTGTTTAAGTTATTTGCACTTGGCAAAAGATTAAAAGGGGCGACCCGTTTAGTGCCCCAGCACTTCCTCGGTGATCAATGTGTTCTCTCGGTCAACAACTAGAGAGGGGACTCTTCAAATGCACTTTTTTGTATTTGAAATTCAGTTCAATTAATGTGACAACTTTACCAGAGCAGCAAGCCTCTATCATTAATGTTCTTTTAAATAGTTTTGAACTCCATGCATGAACTCCCCATTAATGTGGGGGATCATGCTGCGTACCCAATGGTGTCTGGTTGGGCCACATGAAACTCCTCTTCGCTCTTTGATTTAATTTAGTAATCTAGTGTTTAATTTAGTAATTTAGTAATCTAGTGTGTCCCATTTTGGAATCATGAACATCTGCTCAGCCGAGCTATAACAGGAGTTAAAAGTGACCTACACTGGACAAAAGCAAACCATACGACAAAAATCTCATGTCACAAAATCCACACGTCAAGATGTCCAGTAGGATGTTCACAATGTTCCAAACGCATGTATTTTTACTAAAATATTGTTAAACAAAACATACTTGTGACCAAAAATGGAACCAGACGTGCCTCGGCATTTCAATTACGGACCCTCCTCCCATCACTACATTTATATTCATAGTGGTGGGCCACAACTGGAGAACCTCAGATTATTTAGCAGCAGTCTGTGAAGCTGCACAAGTTAATCGACCTTCTGCTTGTTGAAGCATCGCACAAGTGCGAGTATCTTCTTCCTGCTAAGGTTTTCACTCCCTCATCTCTTTAACCCTTTAATCTTTAGTTTGACGTCTCTCTCAGTGAAGCACAATTTGAGAAGGTTCTCTCTTCATTTATGAGAGTGTGTTCTGGAAATTGAATATTTAACAAAATTTTAGTAAAAAATACATTTGTTTAGGAAGTTTTAAGTATTACATGTAGATTATGAAACTTCAGCAACGTAAGATTTCTTTTATTGGTACTGTTTGCTGCTGTCCAACAATGGTCACTATTGGGTTCAATTATATCAGAAACTTTTTTCTCTCCATTCTGCGTGAAAATATGAGATTCCATTTTTTTTTTTCAGCAATCACTACAAACTACATGTGACAAGTAAGATATAAAAAATATAAAAGTAAAGAATTCTTTTTGTTCTCCCTGTGTCTGCGTGGGTTTCCTCCCACTGTCCAAGGACATGCAGGTTGGTTTGCTTTGGCGTTGCTAAATTGGCCCTACTCTGTGCGTGTGTGAATGTGTGTGTTCACCCTGCAATGGACTGGCGCCCCGTTTCTGCCATGCACCTTTTGCTTGCTGGGGTAGGCTCCAGTCCCCTACAACCCTGTTCAGGATTTAGTGGGCTTTGACAAGGGTATGGTATGACATGATACTCCTTTAAGTGGATTTAATAGCTCTTTAAAAGTGCTTGCATTCAAATGTGTCCCACTATACAGTCCATTAGTATCTCTTTAGGTTGACGTCTGTGGCCAAAAAAGTAAGTTGACAACAATAAGTTGATGATCTCTTGACGATACAGTCATTTGATCAGTGATAAAAACTCCATATACAAAATTAGTATTTCGGGTACAGCTCTCTCCATATTAGGCCATCACCTTTGTTCTTATCCAGCCATTTGCCACAAAGAAAGATGGTAGTCACTCCGGTGGCTGTGTTGGTGATCTCAACTCGGTCAAGAAACCAACCGGGACTCAAGCTGCTGTTGTCATGCTCGATTTTCACTTTGTTGAGCTCCCCAAGGTCCAGCATCTCAATCTGGAAGCGATCGGTTTGCCCGCGCTCAAACAGGTTCCTGAACTTCTGTTTCAATGCCCTCTTGCCGGAGTCCCCATTGGAGCCGTGGATTGTGATAGAGACATTGGCATCCGTCCCAGCGCCCTTCACGTCTCCTGTGATCACAATAATTTCATACCTGACTGGCACCAAACTGCGTGCTTTGCTGGCAAAACTCTCCACTGCCTTTGTACACTCGAAGGTGAGGAAGTCATCTCGCTTTGATGACAGTGGAACTTTTGCATTGCACCGGAAAACATACCTATGGGGCAGACAAATGGCAGATTGTAAGATTTTATTTTACAAGAGCCTGGTTAAACACTTCTTAAGACCAAGCTTTAGAATTGTTTGCTATAAAATATTTGGCAGGATATGATAAATAAAATATACAAATATAAAATGACATCACAGTACAAATTAAAAATGACTGCACAGAAAGAAACACTGATGTTGTTGTTCTTAAAATGAAACATGTGAAGAATAACAGAACACATGAGAACATACGACTAAGCTGCTGTCCAAACACTAAGGAATTTGAGGATCACAGGCTGTCATGTTATATAAATGCATTGTCCAGATCTGCTCATCGCATATGCCAATTGCACAGTTTCAAAAATACGCGAGTGAATTATAAGCACTCTGCGTCCACTATGGTTTCCTTTTGCTTGCACTTACTTGTTTCCAAGCTCCTGTTCTGTGATTATAATCTCCTGCACGTGCCAGTATGCATCGTTTTTTGATGTAAATTTTCTACCCTCCTTTGGGCAGTGGCCAACACAGATGGTGGCAATGTCGCCAACATTTTTGGAAGAAAATTCAAATTTGTCAGTTGCTCCTCTATCAAAAAAAAAAAAAGACAAAAAAAAAAGTTTTCACTTTTGTTAGTCTAAATTCACTCTCGGAGAAACGAGAAGCTCTACATGTTATCCATTCAAAACAGATGAAGTACACTTTTTTTTGTCATTAACCCATGCTGAGGCAGCACCACCATGACCTGCATTACATGTTCTTTACTCCTGACGTACCCATCCATCCATCCATCCATCCATCCATCCATCATATGGTTCCTCCTTCTAGATAAAGCCTATCACAGCAGTTCATCTCTTCGGCCACCTCTCTGTGGTAATGTACCGCACTATAAGCCTGTTAGAATATTTAGGATTAAATTAAGACAGAATCACATACAATTTCCTGCTATGCCATTGGACTACTGGGCTTGATGCAGGGGGGATGCCAGTCCATCAAAGGGAGAATTCAAATGCACACCTACTGTAGGACAACCGAGACCGGACAGTGTGCTTTCAGACAGTGGGGAAAAATTACAGTGTCTTCTACAAATACCATAGAGAGAACTTGGCACTCAAGCAGGAATTGAACTACGGCTCAAATATTGTGAGGCAGCACCACAGTGACCTGCGCTACATGCCGTTTCCTCCTGACGTATCCATCCATTCATCCATCATACCGTTCCTGCTTCTACCCTAGAAGCATTGTGCACACCGTACTATTCACCTCTGGACAGCAAACCAGTCTACTAACGGTCACAATTACTGTATGCACATGGTCACATGATACTTGGCCAATTTTTTTAAATGCCTGTATTAGGGATTAGATTAGATAAACTTTGTTAAATCTAAGGGGAAATTCTGATGCATAAAGAAATAGAAACATAAAAAACAAAGTTAATACACTCACAGGACAAACAATACAATCAAAAAGATAAAACAATGAAATAATAATTAAATACAGTAAATTAATTTACATTGTGCAGAAATAGCAAAATGAACGTAAACAGTAAAAGCATTTAGTTTGGGACGTCAGGAGGAAGCACTGAATTGCCCGACTGCAGCAGGCAGAAAGGACCTGCAGAAGTGCTACTTATGAATGAGCCTGTGGCTGAAAGTTCGGGGTCTCCTTGAGGGGATTGTTCATGATGGCATCCAGTTTTGCCACAACAATAACTGAGTCCAGTATTAGCCATCTAATGGAGGAGGCTTTCCTGAAAAAGTGTATTCGGGCATTGATGTAGGAAGAATCCAGAGTAACTAGAGAAAACGGGATATTCAGAATATGCACAAAGGCAGTGAACTGAACAGGAGTCCAAAGAATGGCACCAGCATGCAGCCCTTAATCTCACAAAATGTTAAGTTTGAATAAGCAATGGGAGTTCTGAAACTTATGGGAAGGACGAAGGAGTCATAGTGGACTCATCACTGTCAACATCCAGACATTATACAGAAGCAATCAAGAAAGCTAATGGGATGTTAGGTTAAAAGCACAATGTGTGGAGTGCAAGTCAAGGGAGTCTAAGCTCTAGTTATATAACACACTGGTGAGACCTTATCTGGAGTATTGTGTTTAGTTTTAGTCTTCGAATCACAAAATGACATGGCAGCACTATAATAATAATAATAATATTACATTTTATTTATATAGGACCTTTCCAATGCTCAAGGCACTTACAGAATATAAGAAAGAATGGCAGGGTATACAGTATATAGCATTGTACAGACCAGATAAATAAATAAAGAAGATTAAGACAGTGAATTCAGAGAAAAAGCCTAACAGACAACATAATTGATGGTCTAGCACAGACACACACAGGTTACATGAGCATCTTGACAGAGAGGTAAACTGAAAGAAGGGTAGTAAAGTCAGGTAGAGCTAAACGCCTTCCTGAACAGATGAGTTTTGGTTTGTTTTTTAAAAGAATTCATGGAGTCAGCTGATCAAATTAATTTCGGTTGGTCATTCCAGAGCCTGGGCGCTATACAGAAGAAGGCCCTGCTGTCACCCATGGAGTGTAGATTAGTGTGGGGTGCAACAAGATTGCCAGAATAAGAGGATCTTAGTGGGCGGACAGGCACATAGTGATGAAGTAGGTCACTGATGTAGTTTGGTGCGAGGATATTTAAGGCTTTGTAGGTTATTAGTAGGATTTTATATTCGATTCTGTAAGACACAGGGAGCCAGTGAAGGTGGAGCAGGATGGGTGTTATGTGCTCGCTGCTGCTGGTTTGAGTAAGGACTCTTGCAGCTGAGTTTTGAATAAGCTGGAGCTGTGATATAAGATTACAAGGGGCCTGCCAGTAGGGAATTACAATAATAGTTGCGGGATGTGATAAAAGCATGGACAAGCTTCTCAAGGTTAGAAAATGAGAGGAAGGAGTGAACACGTGATATGTTATGGAGGTGAAAGTAAGAAAGTTTCTTAATGTGATTTATGTGGGTGGAATAAGAGAGGGAGGAATCAAAAATGACACCAAGATTCTTAGCAGTAGAGGCAGGTCTGATGAGATCACCGCCAAGATGGACTGGGAAGGAGCTCATTTTATTAAGTTGCATTTTAGTCCCAATTTGCAGGAGTTCAGTTTTGTTGCAATTTAATTTTAAAGAGTTCTGCTCCATGCAGGTTTTAATTTCACTGAGGCAAGTTGCGAGCTGAGAAAGTTCTGATGAAGTTCCACTTTTAACATTGAAGTAGAGTTGAGTATCATCTGCATAAAAATGATAACCCAGTCCAAAGCTACGAATAATATGGCAAAGGGGAAGCATATAAATACAGAAGAGAAGAAGGCCGAGGACAGAGCCCTGAGGATCTCCTTGTGTGACTGGCGCTGAGCTGGATCTGCTGTTGCCAAGACTAACAAACTCTTGCCTATCAGTCAGATAGGACTTGAACCACTGGAGGGCAGTGCCAGAGATAATCAGCATGTTCTCCATTCTGGACAGTAGAATGTCATGTCTGACAGTGTAAAATTCTGCACTGAGGTCTAACTGAATTAATATGCTGGTTTGTCCAGAGTCTGCTGCCGTAAACAAATCATTGAACTAGACAGTCCAGACAGACTAGACAGCACTAGACTGGTGACTGTGGGACTAAGAGAAGATGTGAGCTATGAGGAGAAACTGAACGATCTGAGCAGTTTAAACAAATGGAGCTTAAGAGGTGACATGATCGGGGATATGGTTAGAAACTGAAGACAGTCTGGGTGAACAGAATGGACACTCTTGTTGGACTTGTAATGTTCTTGTTTGTAATGTTCTAAAGGTATATTTTATTGTTATGTACTGTGCCATGGTACTTTTTTTTTAATACCAGCCATTCATTGCTCAATTCAAGTCAAGATCACAGGGGCCTAAACTAATCCAGCAGCATCAGGAGAGAGGCAGGAACTAACTTTGGATGAAACTCCAGTCAAATCACAGGGGAATCTCATTGTTAAAGTCAATAATTAACCTCACACGGAAATCGCTGACACCCAAGTCCTCAGAGAAAATCAGACACAAACAAACACTCAAAGTGCACATGAAATGGAACCTGCCCAGAACGGGAGTCCCGTCTATTTGAGCTGTAAGAGCAGCACGCCATTAGTATACCAAATAAAATTACATCCAGCAGAGACGACTAGTGTGAGTGTGTGAATGTGTGTGTGTCTGGGTTGGCTCTGTGACGGATTGCTGCCATGTCCAGGGCTTTTCCTGCCTTGTGCTCCATTCCTGTCTGTGACCTTGAACTGATGAAGTACAGTAGATTTTACAGTGTAATGTAATGACCAAATGGCTACAGCTGCTAATGTTGCAGGCCAATTTTACCTTAAAAATTTCTTCTTCTTTGATGAATTCTCCAGCACAAACTCTTTAGATCTGCACTTCTTCCCTTCAAATACAATAATAACATTTTCTTTGGTTTCTGCATCCTCTCTGTCACTGGTTAGTGTGACAATTTCATAACCTTAAATGAAAAAAAGGAAAATGATTCCTTCATGATCTAGCAAATGAAACATTCCTATAAGAAAACACCAAGTGAGAGCTGTTAGGGGCGTCTGATGACCAGGGCAGGCAATGTAGCTCAGTGGCTTTCACACATAACTTTGAACCCAAAGGGGGTCTGACCCTCAACCCCTCACTCACTATGTGGCTCACAGGAAATTACCTCACCTCCTTAAGTAAATTCATAAAGTATTTAGACCCTTTCATTTATTTCAATTTGTTTTTTCCTCACATCAAGCAACACTCAATGCACTACAATCTTATTCTTTCGGCTGTTCCCGTCAGGGGTCGCCACAGCGGATCATCTTCTTCCATATCTTTCTGTCCTCTGCATCTTGCTCTGTTACACCCATCAGCTGCATGTCCTCTCTCATCACATCCATAAACCTTCGCTTAGGCCTTCCTCTTTTCCTCTTCCCTGGCAGCTCTATCCGTAGCATCCTTATCCCAATATACCCAGCATCTCTCCTCTGCACATGTCCAAACCAACGCAATCTCTCCTCTCTGACTTTGTCTCCCAACCTTCTAACTTGAGCTGACCCTCTAATGTACTCATTTCTAATCCTAACCACCCTCGTCACGCCCAATGCAAATCTTAGCATCTTTAACTCTGCCACCTCCAGCTCTGTCTCCTGTGTTTTAGTTAGCGCCACCGTATCCAACCCATATAACATAGCTGGTCTAACTTTGTACCATTCATCAAACATCAAAGTGCGCACACCGATCTCGTAGGATCTGCAAAGCAGCTTTCGGTCAAGTGTCTATAGTTAACAGAGACTCTGATGTCACATTCCAACTTTTAGCACACTGTGCCCCCCGACTTTTTGCTGGTACTGCAACTGCATGCGTCACATTAATTTCTGAGGACCTGCTCAGAGGGCGCATCAAATGAACGCTGGAAATGCGTGGCAGCCATGATGAGGGCGCGTACGTGTTCTGAGCATGACGTATAAACGAGCCCTAAGACCTCTATCTCTGCTTTCCGGCTCTCCTGTCCTATTCAGGACCCCTCTGCCTTGCCGTTGTTGCTTCCACAGACTGATATTATGATGCAGTCACTGAGGCCTGTTATCCTCTCTCACACCACTCCCTGGATGAAAAAACTCTTCAATGAGACGGTTGATGTTGCCAGCCATTTGGTCAAACCTGAGCATCTTTTAGAGTGCAGACAAATGGATTTTCCTTAAGAAATGTAATTTGGTAGTCCTTTTGAATGTGATTACCCAATCGCTTTATATTTAAACAATAGAGTTTGCATAATCACATGAATCAAGGTCTTTAAAAGTATCAAACAGCGGACGGACAGTAAAATAAAGAACATTTGACAACAGGTGGTGTGCAGTGGAATTCCATTCACGGGATACTCACTTGTGCGGTCGTGAAGGTCCAAAATGTCATTGTTGGCACACGCCAGCTCCCTTATGACCTGGCCATCGTCCTCATCCTTTGCTAACCAACGATCACACTGGAAGCGGAACGTTTTATCCAGTGTTTCATCTTTTACTTCGATGAACTCCAAGTGCCAACCTGCCCCAACACCTGAATACGACACACAACAAGAAAACATTTGAAAACAGCATGAAAAGACATCCTGTCTAAGGACATCTACTAAATAAAGAACTATAATAAAAGAGTTCATTCTGAAGTCTGTTTTAAAGTGTATGTAGTTTAGTGAAGTAAAACATCTCAACACAGAGTTTCTTTTACCCTTTTTACCTTTTTTTTAGATAAGAGAGTGATGTGCCGAGTTTGGTGTTGCTGTATGGCTTGTGATCCCCCCTGAAGTGGTCCCAGTCACATGGCCTGCTTAACTAAACTTCATTATGTGGCTTTTGCATTATTGAATTGCCATAAATGAGCTCAAATATACATTTCTGAAAATGGATTCCTAGACTAGTCTAAGTGACAGGGCAGCACAGCAACTCAGAGGTCAACATGGCTGCCCCACAGCTGTGAGGATCTGACTTTGTGTGGGCTTCGTCCCTTCCCCTCATGCGTGTCCGAGTAAAAAATTGCAATTCAATTTTATTTTATTTACTATCTTAATCTGGGCAAATTTCTATGTGAAATACCATGGGGGCTCCTAAAGATACAAAATGGAAAGCAACCTTTTTTTTTAAGAAAGTAGCTTTGGACTCAACAGCTGAGAAAAATTCCTCCTCAAGGAGAGATGATGGACAAGATCCATATGTACACGTGCTAATTTTAGACGGTGAAATCTTAAACCAAATGTTTCTTTCGTGTCGGAAAGGGAGATAGGACAGAGATTTCAACAGCACGACCCAAACTGTCAGATTTGATTTTTTTTTCTAATGGAGAACGTTACATTTTACAAATAGGTCATAATAGATAAAAGCGTTTAATGAACATTTGATCTTGTATGAACTTTACATTTAACTTTCATATTATTATTATTGAAATGGAAGAAAATAAGCATGTAAAAGAAAGACACAAGGTTCCTCACTAGTCCAGCTTTCTGGTGCCCAGCATGTCTTCTGTGACGAGCCTTACCTTTATTGTCATGCCACACTCTGACCTTGGACAGGTCTCCCAGGCTTAGCATGTCTGAGAATCTGAAAACATCCATCTGGTCTCTTTCAAACTTATTGGTGTTATTGGATTCCTTTAATGCAATCGTTCCAGTGTCTCCATTCTCTCCAAACACAATGATAAAAACATTGGCATCAGTACCGGCTCCTACCGAAGAAACAGAAGAGGAAAATGAAAAGGTTCATAATGAACTCAGGGAGTCAACAATGGCTACTGTTTTAATCCACTTCTGCTACTTTACACACTGCAGCAATTTCATCACTTGGTATGAGCCATAAAGATATTGAAAAATGAAACCATGAAAGCTTAGATCAGTATAATCAGTGTGTGAGCTATTTATTGTTTGAATACCCAAAATATGGAAATATATAAAGTCCCCCTTCAGGGGCTGATTTGTTATAGGGACATTTCTGAGTATATTCAGTTCTGATAAATCGGAAACCACTACTTAAGTACTGTAAATTAAACACAAAAAGAACCATAAATATAACTCAGGTTTTCAGGTTCCTTTCTTTTGTACGTTTAGTAATAAAAACAAAAATTGCCACATGAATCAAAGTCAGCCTTCCTGATAACGCTTCCCTAAACCAGGAAGCGAGATCAACAACAGCCATTAATCACGAAAGTGGCAGTAGCGTTCAGTGTGCCTTGACAGTTCAGGGGATGTGGACGGTCAGCCTAATGTGCCCCGTGGAGCCGACTGTGGGACTCGGACAGATGAACGCCACCTCGCACATTCCACATGGCAGCCGAGCGTGTGGGCAGCGATGAACTTGAAGCAGAGGGTGGGCGTGCCATGTGGTGGTCAGCCAAAGGTCATCCCAGCCATATGATGGCTCATAATCTACTCATCAATGTACAAACCTGTCCATGCATCGTAATTGTGCTCGTTTTTTGGCTCTGTAAAGTGTGCAGTTATTTAGTCACCCACAGATTCCATTTTAAAATGACTTTTACTTCTCAACTGCTGGCATTTTTCTCTCTCACTCTCTTTGCTAATGCAGTAACAGAAAAACTGACAACCAGATGGCTTGAAGTTTAAAAATTTCACTGGGAAAATTACACTAATTTCTTCATGCGTGTCAGGAAAAATGCCCAAGAAATGCGAAAAAGTGTGACATTAACATTTACAGGGAGAACTGTGAAGAAACAAAGTAAACGCAACAGTCAAAGCAGCAGCTGGTGAAGGGTGTTGAATTTAACAGGGAAGGAAAAGTAACAAACTTACTGTATATTAGAGGCTTATGGCTGGATAAAATAACTGTACATTTTAGGGAAAAAGGCACTTCTATTACAAATGCTAGATATACAGACTGATATGCAGAGCACGTCATTATGCAAAGTGATTTCATACGCGGCACACAACAGAGAACATAATACCTCTGAAGAAGAGGCCCAATTTACTACTATGCTGCCACCGTTATTTTCATTCTTTCACTTATAAAAATTACCTCACACTCCAACACGCGCACACACACACACCCCTCCTCTAGTAGATTTTGCCAGCGGCCCGTTTCCTAGTAACCCAAAGCTTTGCACGCCACCCAAAACTCATTTATAGTCTCTGTGAAGTGGTGAATGTAAATTACAATATACTGCACTGCATAAGAAAATCACTGGCTAGCTAAACTAATGGCACTGCATCGCCTAATGAATGACAAAGAATAAAAGGTTTATATACGTGACAGAAAAAGAAGACTTCAGCTGGTGGGCCATCACAATCGTCTCACACTTAGAGAGGTCAAGCTTCTCTGACACACAGCTCTAAAGAAAATGTACGATCTTAAATAGAATTCCTCTTATTACTATCCATCCATTGTCCAACCTGCTATATCCTAACTACAGGGTCACAGGAGGTCTGCTGGGGCCAATCCCAGCCAACACAGAGAGTAAGGCAGGGTGCCAGCCCACCGCAGGACACACACACCCAGAACAATTTAGGCTCGCCAATTCACCTAACCTGCATGTCTTTGGACTGGAAACCAGAGAACCTGGGGAGAACATGCAAACACCACGCAGGGAGGACTCTGGAAGTGAACCCGGGTCTCCTAACTGCGAGGCGGCATCGCTACCACTGTGCCACTGTGCCGCCTTATCTAAAAGTGGAAAAATAAATAAAAACTGCAGTGCCAGATGAACATGGGATCTTACAAACAATATTCCCTCTAATTTTTTTTTTAACTGATGATCAGATATGAATAACACATGAGCTGGTGCTTACTGTTTAAGAACGATTTATTCAATCCCTAGGGGGTTCCCCACTTTGAATTTTGAGCTCCACGAAATACCCATCAACTGGCTCCAGTATGCGGGTGCATTACAATTAATGGAAGACAATGCCAGCTGTCTGGCATGAATGACATGATAAGAATTGCGCAGCAGCATGAAAAAAAACATGCTTGGCTGTCCTGACAAAATATTGCAGGGCACTCCTATTAAAGTATTAGGAGGTGGAAGTGTAATCAGCTTCTGCAGGGCCGTCAGTCTGAAGCTCATCATTGTATGGCCATGGTGGCCTCAACCTGATTGTGCAGAAGGATCTGCTTCTGCTATCCAAGACTCTGAGGGCTTTCTTATGTAATCCAGGACGCAGAGTTGGAGTATAAAAGCCCCTTTGGGACACACTGGCACTGAGTTTGGAACAGGGAGTTGGGAAACTGGCAATGGCTCAGATGGCAGGAGGAAGTAGAGGCCGTGGTGTGGAGAAGGAGTGTAAAGAGGTGGTGTATTGTACTTATTTGATCAGCCACCCCATGAAGTAGACAAGATCCTTTGGCCTTGGTAGGTCAGCGGGCAACAGGCTTTTGTTTCTTTTTATTGGTACTCTGGTTCCCCCTTGTTGTTTTTTTGGTTATACTTCACCTTTAATTAAACTCTTACTGGTTTTGTACTCTTGGCTTCTTCCACTTGTCTTTCGATTCATGAGTGTCCCTTACAGTCTAAAATTTGCTCCATCATTTCATGAGTAGAGCACAGAGGTGCACCTGTGGCCAGGTTACCACTAGAAAGGGAGAGCCTGGCGTTAGCAGTCAGTTAAACAGCAAGTGCATGAGGGGACACGGCAGCTGACGCGACCTCAGTTGATTTCCCACCATGGAGAGACGACTCATCCTGCTTTGTCTTTTGTTTAATCTCGGTGCTTAGTGGCTGCAAACAGTTTTTGAAAGGGCTGTGAAATCTCTTCACTTGAGAACAACAGTATAAGCACTCAATTCTTCAACCTTTTAACAATGTGAATTCTTAAAATTCTCTTTTTTTATGCTTTGTGTAAAACGTTTATCATAGTAGCTTTCTGAATTGTCAGTAAGATGTAAGCAAAATCTGAGCACATAGTCATTGTTGCCACCTGCCAACTTCTACTTACAGTGCATGTAGCGAGACTGAGACTGAGACAGACAATGTCATTGTTCTCTTCGGTGAGAGCTACTCACTGCCTCTGCCGGCTGCAGCTTCACAAACAGATTGCAAAACATGTTTAACAAAGGAGATACTCACAGTACAGTCCGTCCTCACCAACGGAGAAACGGCTGAAGAAAACGAGAACATATGGCACTTTTTTTTTTTTGAGAGTATCATTAGCCATATATGCATGTTGTACAGGAGCTGATTAATTGCACTACTCTCTATGCTCCAATTTACCACAAGTGCCATCTTTTCGACATTTATATGTATAACCTAACAGCTGGTGTCCCCTAATCTGAACTGTAAAAGACGGCAAACTTGATAATGAGCCTCAGCCAAACTAAAGCAGTGAAGTAAACAAAAAAGAAGCATGAATTTAAGGGGGCCAGTACAGTTGTACCAGTTTGAAATTAATAATAATAATAATAATATGTATGTAGTCTAATATTAATGTAAATCTCAAACAGGCCAATTTGTTAGTTAAACGTTTTATTTACTATAAGGAGGATAGTGAGCACACCAGCCTTATTTTCTTACGATTATTTAACTGTAAAACTATAACGCACAAGGTCATTCCTATCTACAGTGGTTTTCAGCTTGTAGGATATTCATTTCTGTATTATAATTAGGGTATTCAACTAAAAAGAAAATGTAAACACGATACGAACAGCATGGTGACGCACTTGTATAGCTGCTGCCTCGCAGTAAGGGGTCTAAGGTTCACGTCCTGGGTGCTACCTGTGTGGAGTTTGCATGTTCTCCCCATGTCTGTGTGCGTTTCCTCCGCGTGCTCCAGTTTTCTCCCACAGTTCAAAGACATGCCAGTTACATGGACTGACGTTGCTAAGTTGGGCCTAGTGTGAGCGTTGTGTGCAAGTGTTTGCCCTGAGATGGACCGGCACCCTGTCCAGGGATTGGCCTAGCCTTGTGCCCTAAGCTTGCCCCCCACGACCCTGCTCAGTATTAGAGAGGCTTAGAAAATGGAATGGTACCGTGAACATGATATGGCTTTGTGCAAAACAGTACATTAGATATATATATATATATATATACAAGCAAAAGACCTCTGTGTGTGTGTGTGTGTGTGTGTGTGTGTGTGTATGGAGCAGTCCACTCTGCTCACGCTCAACCACAACACTAGATGGCGCATGCATGCACTTTTACATTTTGCACCTCACTTCTCACTACAAACACCTGAGTACAGCAAATGTGGCCGCACAACAGTGACGTCGAGCTGATGACACAGATGACAAGACAACGTCAAAATAAAGAAAACGCTGCAGCTCAACAACGTGCAAGTGAAACACCTCAGCACTGAAGGGCAAGGCTTGAAGATTTCACTAAAAACATTGTCTCTCTGGAAGCATTTTCTCGAGACAGAGATCAATAGGACTCATGTGCCAGCGATACGGTATCACCAGTGGGGCAGCACATGCACAGGCGGGCCCACGTCAACTGCATGGCGTAATTCATAAGAGTGAACTGATGCCTCTCCAAGTTCACAAATATAGTAAAACTGCTGGGGAGTTTTTGGGTTGTTTTTTGTCCTGAAGACCACACACAGCTGCCAGAATATAATTAAAACATATAATCATGCAAAATGCCACAAGATAAGGTGTGCCATGATATATTTCCCAAAAGCTTGGTCAAATTTAGACTTGGTGACTGGAGCAAAGGAGATTCTGTGATAAAGTGAAAATAGACTTTTCGTCTTTATCGATACAATATTGACTGTAGCCTTGGCATTATATCCTAGGCTGGGGTGGGCATTGTCAGTCCTGGAGGGCCGCAGTGGCTGCAGGTTTTTGTTCCAACTCGGTTTCTTAATGAGAAGCCAGTTACTGCTGATGAAGAAGCTCTTATTGCTTAAGTGACATTTTGATGCTTCATTTTGGTGGTCTCACTCGTTAAGATTCCCCACCCTTGGTTGCTTATTTCAGTCTTAAACAGCTGCATTCGCTGTTTTAATGGCTCCTTATTAGCAATACATTGTAAATGACAAAGCAGCCAGCAGTTCACCATCTAGCTTGTTTCGATTTACATCTCTGTGTGTTCATCATGCAATGTTTGATTTAATAAAACACTTAGTAGAAAAATGTGACAGGCTTGAAATCATTTTGATGATATCCTTGGAAAGGAAAAATATCTACGATATAAGAGCCTTACATTGCAGACTTAGGCCGGAGTTATACTTCACGCGACGCGACGCATGCTGCAGCGGACGCTCCTGCTACGCAAGCGTTGTAGTGTTCATACTTGCGCGCGTACTTTACGTAAATCTGGAGGACTCCACCAGGTGGCAGTGCGAGATATTATCACGGTGAGAACATGTTCAGCTTCTCTGTGTTGTGAATTGCCTAAAACACTCATTAAATTCTGATGACACCTTACCGCAGTATCTCTGAAAAGGATGTTTATTGATTAAATCCATCAATCCAGGGATGTGTCCATTCCAGCAAGCATTGGGCACGAGTGAGAAACAGTCCCTTGACGAGGCCTCAGCTCATCACAAGGTGAATACAAGCACTCGCATACACTAGCGTCATTTTAGCGGCACCAAATCTCCAAATCTGCATATCTTTGGAAGGAAACCGGAGCACAGTGTGGAATACAAGCAGGAAATACCAGCGACGTAACTCCCTGCGAGACAGCAGTGCTATTGCTGCGCCACCGTGACACCCCCATGTGTATAATTATTTCCCCATGTGTGTAATTATTAACAGTATTCATTATTTAAACGAAATTATATGTAAAATGTAACATACACATTTTAATGCATTTCATCATGAAAGTGATATCAAGTATAAATCTAAAGATTCTAAATGTGCAGAGAGTTGGAATATCATACATTTAATTTGTTCTGTTTAGCGATCTATTGCTGCTTTCCGCTGCTGAAGCAAAATGCCGACATACAGATGCATTTGTGGTGCTTTTATATTCAAGCGTTGCATATTCCCGATTGTAATGACACGATACATTTTAAAAGTCTTACATACCATCTTTTGTGCTGTCTATTTTTTATTGTTTTACTTTACCTGCTGTCGGGTCCAAGAAGCTCGTAGCGATTTAAAACTGGGATGACGTTTACGACGGTCTGCATTAATGATAAAGTAAACTACGAGGTTAAAGTGGACATTTCGAGATTAAAGACGAAATTTCCACTTTAATCACAAAATACACGTTTTCACCGTGTCCTTTATTTTTTTTTCAGTGGCTCAAATACAACGCTATACATTATGTTGCTGTTGTTAAGTTGCAAAAATTAAAAAAATAAAAAAGACATATATAAATGACACAATACATTTTAAAAGTCTCACATACCATCTTTTGTGCCGTCTATTTTTTTTTTTTTTTGCAACTTCACATCAGCTACATGTATAGCGCTGTATTTGAGCCATTCATCAAACAGCAAAGTGCGCACATCGATCCCCGAAGGATCTCCATAGAGGCTTGCTGTCACATGTAGATAGTAAACAGAGACTCTGACGTCACGTTCCGACTTTTAGCACACTGCGCCCCCCGACTTTTTGCTGGTACTGCAACTCACGCAAGCGTCGCGTAAATTTCTGAGGACCTGCTCAGAGGACGCGTGAAATGAACGCTGAGAACGCGTGGCAGCCATGATGCAGACGCATACGCGCTCTGAGCGTGATGTATAAATGAGCCCTAACACACCATAAAAAGATCTGAGATTGACAAGGACTGGTTTATGATTAAGCAGTTGGGTTGGAATGAAAACCTGCAGCCACTGTGGCTCTCCAGGACCGACATAGCTCACCCCTGTCCTAGACTAACATCTTTATTCTTCTAAAAATGTAAAACATGGGTAACACTTAAATTTAGGTACTGTAAAAAATGCATCCATTACTTATATAAAGTTATGTAAAAAGATATGAAAAAGGCATTTTTGTTGCTAATCACACTTAGAAAGCATCAAAAGTGTTTATTCATCTGGGCAATCTTTTAGCGTACTAAAATATCGTCACCTTGGTACGGTCAGAAGTGGCTTATGTGAGGCATATTTCATTTGGTACTTCAGTATAAGACCTTAACTCCTTCATATTCATAAGTAATCTTACTAGTGTACGACAGGTTCTTAATAGCCCATACTGCCCAGAGCTGAATAACCACTTCACTGGTGCTTCATAAATGTAATTAATACCAAACAAAGTCTTTGTTAAGTTATTGTCACATAACAGTAAAGGAGTAATAACTGCATTTTTGCAGCTCCTAAACTAAAGTGTTACCAAAACATGACCTTCGATATTTTTATGAAATATACTCATAATATGTAGTTCAGGGAAAAGTACACCGTAGCACTTCAGCGATTCAGAAACGGAACAAAAACCACAGATTACACTTTAATTGAGTGAACACAAGTGCTCTTTATTAACAGCTTGCTCAAGCAGGGATAATAAAACTGTCCCTGTTACAATGGAGCTGCAAAAGAGAACCTGAGAAAACAAGGAACAAGGACAACGTAAAAAATTTATCTTAAAGATGTATTTCACATTCAGTCTACTATTACTACTCGTACTCATAGCTATGTAATTTAGCCTGACGAATAAAACAACACCACAGTCCTTTCCTGCAGGTAAAGTAACATTTTTTAAAGAGTTCTCTTTATGTGGTAAAAATGAGATATTATGCCCAAGAATCTTCACTTTTGGGTAAAATTCTTGTTCAGATTTATTAATATGAGTTTCCGGCACAATAGAGCCAGTACAAATATGATGATAAAAAATAATTGGCGTATTAAACATTGGCATATTGTCAAACTCCTGTGAATAGTGAAACAGGTTAACAGAATAAAAAGTGGCCTATCCGCATGTATGAGGTACGTATAACGAATGGCGTGTGCAGCAGTGTACAGACTGATGAAAGGGACTGCGGAAAAAGAAGATTGATTCCCACAAAGACTCGGTCTACCACTGTGAGACAGGAACTGAAACATTTAAGGGTTTAAATTGCACAGTCAGAAATCTATGAAAGTTATATCCTGAACTTGGAATTTTTGAAAGGTGACCCCGAATATTATTTACTGAGACTCATCTGCGTTGAGAGCTTTAAGCTTGGATAGCCAGATTTTCGATCACTGAGTGCAGAGATCTTCGTTTGTTAGCTTAGCCAGAGTTTGGCCTTTGCAACTTGACAACAGAAATAGGCACTCAGATTTCTATGGCCACGAACTAGACTAGCAACATTTACTTCAATGGCCACTTTTTAAAATCCTTACCTTAATTTAACTGATATGTGTCATTGACTAGCATTTAAAGCCAGGGAGCTAGATAATGAACAAGGCTGGGACAATAGAAAAATGATTTTTATATGTCGGCAGTTATGGAGAAGATAAAAACTATGACAATGAATGCAGTAAATGGTGCAATTCAATGATACCTGCGGCATACAGAGGCAAGAAAAAATATGACCTGGTTTTCTGAATTAACTTGTCATAAAATATGATCTGATCTTCATCTATGCCCCACGTATAGATACACACAATGTGCTTAAGCTAATAGCTTACAATTATAATCTTTCATGTGTTTATCAAACACACCCAAAAAACATTCACAGCGTGCTGTGTATAAAAGCAAGTGACTCCTTGGATTCAATAACTTCTCAAACCTCCTTTTGCAGCAATAATCTTTAACAAGCACTTCCAGTAGCTGTGAATCAGGCGAGGAGTTTTAGGTGATTCTTCATTACAGAATTTCTTCAGCTCAGCCATATGCTCAGCATGCCTGGTGAGAACACCTTTTTTGAGGTCATTACACAGCATCTCTACTGAGTTAAGGTCTGGGCTCTGACTGGGCCGCTCCAAAGGGAAGCCATTCTGTAGTAGATAAACAACGTACTATAATGTTTAGGGTCATTGTCAAGCTGCATCACTCAACTTCTACTGAGCTTCAGCTGGTGACAGCCCACCCTGACACGATCCTGTAGGATACCTTGATAGACTTGGGAATTCACTTTCCCCTCGATGATGGCAAGCAGTCCAGACCCCAAGTCAGCAAAAGAGCCCAAAATCATGATGCCTCCACCACTGTTCTGTTTGTTTTTCTGTTGGTATGCAGTGCCCTTTTAACGCTATACATACTTCTTCATATTCTTCCTCAATAATTTAACCCTTTGTTTCATCGGTCCACAAAACAGCTTCCCAATGGCATTGTTGACTTTAAAGAAGGTCTTTGGCAAACTGCAGGCATGCGGTGATTTTATTTTTTTGGAGAGTAGTGGCTTCCACATTGATATTCTGCAATGGCCTGGCCTGTTCAATGTTTTGTGAGATATTAAACTGTTCCAATGATTCCTTCAAGCTTTTAGCTGTTACTCTGGGGTTCATTTTTTATCTCATTGAGCATTCTACATCATGTCTTTCAAATCATCTACACTGGTGCCAACTTCTACAAAGTACAGCCACAGCACTAATTGAGCTCCATTTATACTCAGTTTGTCTAACTGTGGGCCGATTTGAAATTACTTTGTCACCTTTTCCAACAGTTCGTGATCGTAGATCTTCTGAGATCTCATTTTTCATGAGGCATTATTACATCAGATGATGCTTCTTGTGAAGAGCAAACTCAAAATGTTGACTCTTTTTTTTATTGGTCAGAGTATAACTTGACCACACCTCCAATCTTGTTTCATTGATTGGACTCCAAGTTTGAAAATCCCGACTCTGATTAGTTTTTGTTCAAGCCATTAGCCTAGGGGTTCACATACTTTATTCATTGTACACATGTGAATGTTTAAATGATGTACTCAATATGTGCAAGAATGATATATGAATTTGTTTGTTATTAGTTGAAACAGAATGTGTTTGTTGTTTATTGTAATGATCAAATATTAAGATAAATTAACACATAAATGCAGTTACTTCCAAAAGGGTTTACATAGTTCTTTCTTGCCACTGTACAGGTATATAAAAACAGAGAAATGCTACTACTAGTATAAGCTATCATTAGGAACTGTCTTTTTTCCCCATATAGTACTATCAAACTCACTCAAAAATAGATAGATAGATAGATAGATAGATAGATAGATAGATAGATAGATAGATAGATAGATAGATAGATAGATAGATAGATAGATAGATAGATAGATAGATAGATAGATAAAGGGGATGTGTTGCTTACTACTTAGAATACAAAGAATATTTGTCTGACTTCAGCCTTCTAGACAGAGGGTGGCTACAAAGTTTAGTTTGCACCAATCGTCATTGTGAATCGTCATGTAGAATCCACAAAATCACATCCCCAATTTCCACGTTAGGATTCAGATCTGTAAATGACATTTTTTTTCCATAATCTGATTTCGGGTAATCAGATTTAAGAATGTAGATTATTCATTTCCAATCCTTTCTAAATCCGACCTCATTGTTCTGACCGTGTGTGGGTCAGTTTACTAAAAAAGCCGTCATCTTTTGTGTGCAGGTTAACATTTATGTCTAATGGTCAGGGCATTACGTTTAAAATGAAAAGGAAGTGCTTTGATATAATAGTAATTTCATCCCTTGCTTGCAAAAGATAATTTTCACAATTATTGTGTCTTAAATGAGCAAACAAGTACCATGAAAGAATACAATTTTGGGGCAAATTCAATATGTTCTGTTAATAAATGTAATAAACTAAAACCATTCTTTAGAACGGTTTCCCTTAAAGATAGGGTCAGAAGGTCAGTCATCCAGGAGGGGCTCAGAGTAGAGCCGCTATTCCTCCGCATCGAGAGGAATCAGATGAGGTGGCTCGGGCATCTGATCAGGATGCCTCCTGGACGCCTCCCTGGTGAGGTGTTCCGGGTACGTCCAACCGGGAGGAGGCCCCGGGGAAGACCCAGGACACGCTGGAAGGTCTATGTCTCCTGGCTGGCCTGGGAATGCCTTGGGATTCTCCCGGAAGAGCTGGAAGAAGTGGCCGGGGAGAGGGAAGTCTGGGCCTCTCTGCTTAAGCTGCTGCCCCCGCGACCCGACCTCGGATAAGCGAAAGAGGATGGGATGGATGGATGGCATTCTTTAGAACTGTGCTAACTGTGATATTCAGGTGATACAAAAATACCTGTAAATAAACTCATGACTGCCATATGAAGGTCACCGTCAGATTAAATTAGGACAAAAGGACAGTGACACTTAGCTATTTCAAGTCAATGACTTTGATAAAGAGAAGTAGCCTTCAGATGCACTGCACTGGCACAGCCTTAGTGGTTACAAAACAGTAGACCATCACTAATAACTACATAAAAAAGGAAGGAAAAGTGTTTGGGAATTTATAAAGTGACCATCAGATCAAGTTAAACGTTACTAACAAAAAATGAGAAAAGAATAGACAGCAGCAGTTTTTAAAGTCAAAATGTCATTTTATTTCTAATCTTACTGTCGTGACGTACGTCATGTTTGCTCAGTAACTTTACATAATTAAGCTTTGGTGGCTCAGTGGCCTCTGAGTAATGATGTCGCCTCAAAGCTCTTGATTCCCAGCCCAGTCGCTGTCTCTGTGGACTTCACATGCGCCCCACATCTCATAGATACGCATTTTAGGTTTACTGGTGGCACTAAATTAGCCCTGTGATAGACCTGAGATCCACTCATGGTTGGTACTTTTCTAATGCTAATCAGTTATCTGACTTTCAACATCCAGGCAGTGGAATAAATGGATTAAGAAACTGAATGAATGGATAATTCAGCACACATATTTACCAGTAAATTTCCTAAACAAAGTTGTATGCAGTTCAGTTTTCATTTTGCTGTCTGACGTTACTAGCAAAGAGGTTAGCTTACATTTTTAGCCATCTGTTCCCAAAAACTTGATTTTCTGCCAAATTCTAATTTACAATAATTAGTCAGGCAAAGTTGTGAAGGCTGAACAACTTCATTCATCAGCCCATCCTGGACAGGTGCCACTCAGACTCACTCATATCAGGACAATTCACTAAACATGCATGTTTTTATACCTGCGAAATAGAGAAGCATTCTGAAAAACCCACAGACACAGGGAGAATGTGCAAGCCACATAAAGAAGATGGCTGAGGACAGGATTCAAATCCCTGCTCCTGGTCTGGGAGATAGCAGCTTTAACCACAGTGCTACTCTGAAGCCTAACATGATGGCCATGATATTCTCAAATCCAGCCAATCCAATTCAGGGTTGGAGCCTGAGCCTATCCTGGCAGCACTTGGTACAAAGTAGGAACCACTCACACACACACACACACGACCAATTGAGAGTCACTAATTAATGTAAAACTGCTGTCATTCAGAAGACCTTTTAATCCAACTGAAGGTTTAACTGACTTTGAATGTGGCGTGGCTGATGGTGACAGATGGGCAGATCTGAGTATTTCAGAAACTGCTGACCTACTGGGATTTTCACGTGCAACCAAATCTGAAGTTTATAGAGAAAAAGAGAAAATATCCAGCGAGGTCTGTTCTCTGGGTGAAAAAGCCTTGTTGACGCCAGAGGTGAGAGGAGAATGAAAGACTGGTTCAAGGAGACAGAAAGGCAGTACCTCAAATAACCACTCATTACAACCGAGGTATGCAGAAGACCATCTCTGAACACACAACACATTGAAACTTGAAGCAGATGGGCTACAGCAGCAAGACACAAGACCAGGTGCCACTCCTGTCAGCTAAGAACATTCAACTGAGGCCACAATTCACACAGGCTCACCGAAACTGGACGATAGAAGACTGGAAAAACATTGCCTGGTCTGATGAGTCTCAGTTTCTGTTGTCATTCTGATGGTAGGGTCAGAATTTCGTGTCAACCACATGAAAGCATGGAGCCATCCTGCCTTGTATCAAAGGTTCAGGCTGGTGGAGGTGGTTTAATGGTGTGGGGGGTATTTTCTTGGCACACATTGGGCTGCTTAGTACCAATTAAGCATCGTTTAAATGCCACAGGCTACCTGAGTATTGTTGGCCATCATGTCCATCCCTTTATGACTGTAGTGTGCCCATCTTCTGCTAGCTATTTCCAGCAGGATAACGTGCCATGTCACAACACTCAAATCATCTCAAACTGTTTTATTGAACATGACAATGAGTTCACTGTACTCAAATGGTCTCCACAGTCACCAGATCTCAATCCAACAAGAGCACCTTTGGTATGTGGTGAAATGGGAGATTCACATCATGGATGTGTAGCTGACAAATCTGCAGCAGCTGCGTGACACTATCATGTCAGTCCCTGGGGAATGTTTCCAGCACCTTGTTGAATCTATACCACAAAGAATTAGGGCAGTTCTGAAGGCAAAAGGGGGTCGGTGAGTGTATGTGGACTAAAGAAGAATATGAAGCAGAATCTATGAAAAAGGTGATATGGTGGGGTGAAGCAGAGAAAACCCAAGCCAAACGTCATGCACTTGGTGACCCATTCCTAAATTAATCCAATGTGTCTGGAGCCGTGAGGCAAGTGAACATCTATGCAGACATAGAGAGAGAGAAGCCACCAGATCTATAAACAAGCCCAAGTTCTTAGAGGTGAAACAGCCAGAGAAAATCACATGAATATGAAGGAAATGTGCAAACTCCACTCACAGCAGTGAGCCTCGGCCCCCGG
Source organism: Polypterus senegalus (assembly GCF_016835505.1). Taxonomy (NCBI): domain Eukaryota; kingdom Metazoa; phylum Chordata; class Cladistia; order Polypteriformes; family Polypteridae; genus Polypterus; species Polypterus senegalus. Next base: position 51,963,647 of record NC_053157.1, read on the forward strand.
AGCCGTGATCTCCAGTGATAGCTTTTATGGTCACAGCCAGGTACTGTGAACTAAAAGGGAATCAAGCCAAGATCTCTAGAGCTGTGAAGCCCAGGCAAAAACTAAGCTGACACTGAGGAAAACATGTGACTTCCAACAACTCGGTGTCTCGCTAGGAAAATGAAACAAAGTTCTTATAGTTGGGAGGTGATAGAAAGTCTGCGTAGGCCCAAGGTGAAGGTGCAAGAAAGCGAGTCTTGAGCCCAGCAGCTATGAAACGGCACTGACCACTGCGCCTCCATGTAGTTCTACGGTGATATTTCAAAAAAGTCAGAAGGAGGTTAAAGAGTAATTCATAATTGACATTCTCGATAGTCTTGTTTAGCAGTGCCTCTGCCCCTGCATTCCGCTTTAATGGTTTACTTGTAATAATGGACCAAAAATCACTTTGCATTTCAAAACAAATGTTTTCAGCGGAAGGTCTTAATCTGCATGGCAGGTAAAGTGTTTAAATATGAGCAGCACAGTGCCGGATGATTTGCATGTGTTTAACTATCAACTGCGAGCAGTTTGATGGTGAGAAAAAAAGGCTTATTTTAAACAGGCCTATCAGTTAATTATAATTCTCAGGAAAACGGGGGCATCTGCTTCCTGGAATTTATTTAATAGTGTCAGGCCCACTGTATGACGAATCTGCCATTTGCACAACTAGTATACAGAAGTGAGAGAGGGAAATCCCATTTATAACGCATCCCAAAGAATCCATTCATTTTATGCTTGGTGTAATTTGTAACATTAGTCATTAACCAAAGTCTGGCAGCTGGAAAAGAAATAGGCAGTCAGATGCTCTTGTTTGATGGATGAGGTTGGTGGTTGGGAACAAAGGGCTGGCGCTTATCCATGAAGCTACTGTGCCACTTCTGAGATTGCTTTATTATTATCTTTACCGCCAACAAGCAGTCATGTTTACAAAGCACTCGGGTACACAGTATTTTATGGTAAATTTAAGTCCATCCGTTGAGAATTTGGTTTTTGGACATTTACAGTGTAAAGCTATGTGCAGTAAAAGCTTGTGAATATTTACTGTGCTTTGACTTGAGATTTGTTTGTTTAAATTAACATACATTAAAGTACAGAAGGTTTTAATTCAAAGAGTCTAAACGATTTACTCCAACAGATGGTTTTATGGTCCGCATGAAGGGGTATGCCACAATGGCGATTAGTTAAAAACCACTAATTACTCGTGTGTCATATAAATCTTAATGCTTAGTGAGAGCTCCCATTCAGCTGTATAGAATTAGACGCTTGTGAAAAGCAATCCCCCAATTACTTGCAAAATAGATTGCCCGCTGCACCGTCTCCCAAGCATGTCTGCTAATGACAGCTCATTATCACTCAATCACAGTGAAAGGTGACTTGCCACCGTAAAATCCCATTTTCTTTTCAGAATCAATTTTATTAGATTACTTTGCAGCAACCCATTCCTTTGTCCGCTATATGGACTTTAAAAGGTTTTAACAATACTGGTCAAGAGCCACATAATTCAGAAAAATGACCTACAAAAATAATGTTCTAAACCTAAATAATCATTAGCAGATTCAGAAAGTATTCTGACTGCTTTACTTCCTGCAAATTTTATTGTGTCGTAGATTTAATATTAAATGGATATATTTGCCATTTTTGACCATCATTCTACACTCAATGCTCCATACATACATGCTTACAGAAAGGTTTGCCAATTTATTAAAATTCAAAAACTGAAATCTCTCATTCATTTAAGCATTCAGACCCTTAATTCAGTCTTTTATAGAAGCCTCTTTGGCAACAATCACAACTTTGAGTGTTCTTGGGTAAGTCACTGCAAGCTTTGCACACATGGATTTGGGTAGTTTGGCCCATTCTTCCTGGCAGATCCTCACAAGCCTCACTATATTGCATGGGAGGCATCTGTAAACTACCATCTTCAGGTCTCTCCTCTAGGGGGTTTAAGTCTGGGCTTTGGCTGGGCTACCCAGCCACTCCAGCGTTGTCTTGGGTCTTTGTCATGCTGAAAGGTGAACTGTCGCCACAGTCTGAGCTCATGTGCACTCTGGAGCGGGGTGGGGTATCTACTTTGTATTTGGCTTCATTCATCCTTCTCTCAATTCTGACCAGTCTCCCTGTCCCTACTACTGTGAAAGGCCACCACAGCATGATGCTACCACCACCATGCTTCACTATAGAGATGGACTTAGGCAGGGAATGAACAGTGAATAGTCTTCATCAGACACAGTGCTTAGAGTTCTGCCACAAGAGTTCAGTTTTTGTCCAGAGAAACTGGTCCACATGTTGCCAGACACCTATAAACTGTATAATGCCTTTTGCTCAAAATGCCTGAATGAAGGAGTGTAGCTAAGATGATAGATCTTCCGACATGGTCTCCCATGTCACCAGAGGACTTCTGAAGCTCTGTTAGAGTGACCACTGGGTTCTTATTCATCTCCCTAAGCAAGACACTTCTGTCCAGTTAATTAGTTTGGGCAGCACAAACAACTCTAGGAAGAGTCCTGGTGGTTCCAAACTTCTTCCATTTCACAATTATTGAGGCCACTCTGCTCCTGGGTACACTCAAACTTTTAGAAATGGTTTTATACATTTGCCCTGATCTATGCCTCACCACAATTTGATCGTGGAGGTCTGCAGAGGTGTTCTTTGGACTCCATGGTTTGGTTTTTGTCCTAACATGCAGTTTGAACTGTGGGACCTTATATAAATGAAGTCAAGTCAATTCAGTTTGCCACAGATGGGACTCCAGCCACGTTCTTGACACAACTCAAGGATAACCAAAGCAAACTGGACAGCCCTGACCACAATCTGGAGTGCCCTCTAAACGGTCTAATTACTTACATACATGAGAGATTTCAGCTTTTGATTTCTAACAATTTTGCAAAACATTCTGAAAACGCCTCTTGTTCAGAAAGCGGATGCCAAAAAATGCCACTTGTTTTTAAGATTAGGCACCCTTATACTATTTTAAGATTAGGTACCTACTCTAAATTTTTAAGATTAGGGACCCTGGTGTACCTGGCTTTACCCCCACGAACCTTAAGTTCAGGATTTGTAGTAGGGGTAGGCCAGTCTAAAAAAAAAACAACAAAATGGAGATGGCATCCGCTTTCTGAACAAAACCCCTGAAAACATGTTTTCACTTTTTCAATTATGGGTTCATGAGAGCAGATTGATGGGCAAAAATGGCAAATTTATCCATTTAAAATTAAATCTACAACACAAAAAAGCATGCAGAAGGTGAAGGAGCCTGAATACTTTCTGAATCCACTGCATATGAGCTAGATTGACATCATCCAGTACGCTTGTAAAAAACCTATGCCACCACAAAATGGTGGAATTGCGATTTCCAGGCATTTTCTAAATTTGATCATTACACTACTGGGTCCTGGGGAGCAAAACACATCCTGGCAGCACTGGCATACAGGGTGGTGTAGCGGCTGAGGCTCTGGACCTAAAAGTGTAGGTTCAGTTTCTTTAGCCTGCTTCACTCCGAATGACTCATTGAACTATACATTCCTGCAATTATTAAAACATACAGTGAAAACAACTAGATAGATAGATAGATAGATAGATAGATAGATAGATAGATAGATAGATAGATAGATAGATAGATAGATAGACTATATTATATCCTTACTAGTTGTCAAACAAAAATACAATAAAAACAGTAGTTGAGATATCGGCTAACAAGTACTATCAGCCCACTTTAGCCAGACAAGAACAGAACCCACATAAAGATGTGTTTCTCAAATATGAATGTCACAAAAACCTAAAGTTGTTTACCAGCATACAGTATATTGGACTGATAGAAACAAAATTCTTAAAGCAACATATTTACACAGAATTATTACTCAGAGATGAACATAAAAAGAATGAGACAGGCAGAAACCAGAATAACAGGCAAACATCAAATCGCAACATGCAGAGAGAGATGAAAAATAAGGACATGCTAAATCTTTGTGGTCGCATCTTTTAGCTAACGGCCGCACTAAACAAGAAAAAAGATACTGTGAGTAAAAATGGGCCACTTACAAATTAGGACTCTATACAATGCGCATTGCCATATTTTCTAAGAGCACGATGGCATGCATCATGTGACTAGCAAAAGGCAAAGCAACCATAAGCAACATTATCATATGGCCAAATGGTCACAAAATGGTGGCAACTATCCATAAGCAGAAGACAAAATAGCTTTGCTGAGAAAATCTATGACACTGAGAGACAGAAGTACAAGACAATGTAGTCAAACAAGACAAACCAAATTATCACTTCAGTCCTCCTTCTTGAGAGATCCTAGTCAAAAACACCAGGAAAACAGTGGAGGCTAAGACAAGAACCTCCAGATGCCTTAAAGCATGTTCTGCTCTTCTTAGATATCTGCAGGCCATAATGTCCTGTCCAATTAGGTGAAGACCAGTAGGAGGGCTGTCTTTTGTAGTCACATGATCCAGAGTCACCATAATTCAGAGAATTCCAAAGAAGGAGGTCAGCTCACATCCGGACCTTGAACAGGACAGGACTGTGGGTGTACGATTTGGAATACTAGAAGAAGACCCTGCTATGATGACTTGAAAACAGGCCTGTTTGTAGCCTTGGAATTTTTTTTTCTTTGAACTGTGCCATTTTTTTCTAAATAGTAGACATCGACTCTAAAGGCTGGGATGGAAGCCTTACTTTCCTGAGTAACCCTAGCATCACATAACCTGTGCAGGCATTAAATTAAAGATATTAGTACAAAATACAAAAATGTACACATTTTATTAGATTAACAATAAAATAATCATTGAGTTAAAATACAGTATTTGAACCCTCTTGTCTAACTAACAATCATTGTGCAACTCTGTTTTGGTTATCTAATTTTTCTTCCTACTAAAATCACTTATCCATTTACTAAACCACGTTAATTACGTTCAAGGTTGTGAGGTCAGAGTCAATCCCAGTCAATAAATTGTAATCATCTCCCTCTAAGTTTTTTTATCTGCTCTTTCTGATTTCTGCTGTAATTTAGAAGATTACTTTGATATATTTCTTAAGTACACCTCATTTGTTATAGCCATGGATGTGGACGTAACAAGACCACAATGCTCAGAGAAAACCCCTGAGGACACGGAGTGGGTTAGGCTCTCCTTTCTTCTTCACCAGGTTCCAGCTCTGTAAGGCAGATCAGCAGTTGTATGATGGCTAGTGAAGAGCTTCAAAGTTCAGACCACTTCAAATGCTGCCTCCCCCAGTGGGCCGCGGTCAGTAGAAGAAGAAGAATTGCTCCCAAGATGCTCCAGCAACCTGAATTGGCTTGTCGTGCTTTATCAATGATGTAAGAGTATTGGATTTTATGCACATTGTTTTTATATATTTTGTGGGTTTGGGATCTGCAGATCAAATTTTGATTGTTATTTTGTATTTTGATCTTGTCCTGTAAAATTGATTTTGTCTAATATATTGTTTTTACTATTTATGCAATACCACTGGAAGTGTCGATTGACCTTGATAGCACCATTAATGACACTGCAGAGGTACGCTATAAATATGTGACGGTTTTAGCATTCACTGTTCCTCTATGGATAAAACAACAGTCAGTTCAGTGTAGTTAGCTAATTTCCGAGTAGTCCTACTGCTAAACTGAGTTTTGATTTCCTGACTTTTATCTTGCCACTTGGCTAGCACTTTCTCTGCCCATTTCTGAGCTGCTGGTTATGACATCTGACCTGTTTCTTCTTTTCTTTACCATCACCCTGGTCTTTAACTACTTGCAATTATCCTCAGACAATCTGTTTATTCCTTAACAGCAGATAAATGACACATTGACATTGAGCTCATTTTTATTGCTTTCATATCAAATGAGTAGACCTATACTTTTGATGCTTGCAATTTTGTAAGTCTGATTATAGATATATTAGAGCACTTTGTATGCACTTTATGGGATACAATCAAGAGACTGCAACCTTCAACCGCCACATGAGTCCTGACGGCTGGTTTCTTTAGTAGATAAGAAGCTTCACTTTCCATTCCCCTGCCATTTGTCATGGTCTCATGTTCCACTTAACATCCCTTGTTCCTGGAAACTTATGGTAACACACTGTACATCCTGCTAGATCAAAATGAATGTGTTTCACTTTACAAGGCCCTAATGATTCAATTTATTTCAGTGAATCTTTGTCATAAAATTCTCAAGGTAGCTTAGTTCAGTTTAGAGTTGTGAAAGGCCATAGACTATTACACATAAGTATAAATGGAGCACAGTGCCAGTCCAAAGCAGGGCACACTCGTGGGCACATCCAAAATCAGACAGAAAGCTCCACTAAGTAATCTAAACTGTTCATTTTTGGGATGCGCAGCAGAAGGAAAGGTAGAAAATTGTAAAACTAATCAGGTTGGCAGTGACCAGTCTGGGATTCATTCCCCATTTCATCAACCTATCAGAGTACCCTTGTGCCAACAAGCTAGTCCTGCATATTTATAAATATACATTTTCTGAATACACTGATCCAGTACTTGTATACAAATTTACATTTATACTGTATATTGCCTATCAAGCAAATCCAGAAAAAACTATGTGTGTATATATATATATATATGTATATATGTATATACATGTGTATACAGTATATATATATATATATATATATATATATATATATATAGTGGAACGAACCCCAGACATAGACAGGCGGACAACTTTGGTCACCCAGCACACACATTTATTAATAATAATATTTACAAGTTCGGTGCACAACCCAGTGCCTCCAGCACCAATCCCCCAAAGTCCAGGCCTCTCTTCAGTGTCTCCCTTCTTCAGGCCGCCTCCACTCCTCTCCAGCAAGACTCTTGTCTACTTCCGCCTGACTCCTGTCATCACATGGAGGGAGGCGGCCCCTTGTATACATGCCTGGATGGGCTCCAGGTGCTTCCTGACACTCCGGGTGTCCCCGGTCTTTTTCCCCACAGCACTTCTGGGTGTGGTGGAAATGCTGAGGTCCAGGGCTCTCCAGGCACCAGGGCGCCCCCTGGCGGTGACCATGGGCCCCCACAGGGTTGAGATGCCAAGCCCTGCACCTGTGGACCCCAACGCAACCAGGGCGGTCGCCCCCTCGTAGTCTGGAGGAGGCGCAAGCCATCCTCCGGTCCTCTCGGGCGTCCCGGCTGAGTACCACCCACAGCTGCATGCCACTATATATATATATATATATATATATATATATATACACACACACACACATATATACTAGGGGTTTCCCCCCTGCTCTACGCATCAGTCATTTCACGTTTCTGCTGCTCATGTTGTGAACAGGGGGGCTGAATGCACCCCAAGGAGACGCGGTCGCTCCTCTAAAGCCCCCTCTTAAACGGTGATACAATGGGAAACAAATTGTTTTTTTTTTATCCCCTCTTTGCTCGATCAGCTGCTGGCTTGCTGCTGCTGCCGTGCCGTGTGATCTGCAACTCGCACGGTGCTTCAGTCATTTAAAAGCCTGTACAGCAGCTGTCCTACTCTTTGTCTTTTATTTCCGGCCCTGCAGTGGGTAAATCTCTTGGCACAAAGTCTCACCTTACGGGACGTGAGTTCTTGATATTTTTTAGTTTTTATTTAAAAATGGAATAAGAATCTGAAAATCTAACAACATTACTTTAAAGTTTAATAAATTCTGAAAATATATGTTGATTTTAAAATAAGCCCGATTTAAAGCGTGACATAAAAACATCACCGTTGCACTTTTAGGCTGTCTTTTTATTTGCTGTCTTTAAAGGCGACTCTCTCAGCGTGCCTCATGTACCTGTACTCCTCCTTGTGTGTATCGTAATTGCACTTTCTCCTTCATCAAACTGACCAACCACACCAAAGCCAGACTGACCAATTAGATTGCTCAGATGGACTAGACACACATACCTTTGTGTTTTATTATACTGTATATTAGGCGCCAGTCTATTGCAGAGCATACTCACTGACTCACTCAAATAGATCAGCTAAGGTTAAGAGGCACAAATTAGGTTTTAAGCCGGATGGGACCTGAACCCAGAGCTCTGCAGCTTTGAGGCAGTAGCCATAATGCTTTAATAAATGCCCGTTGCCTATAATGCTGCACTAGCACTGTGTGTTAACACTGTGTACCTTTGTTGCAGTCTATTAAGCTTAGCTGGACTAAGTAATGTTGTCTGTAATAACTGATAAAGAATTAATAGATGCAATAAGACTCAGATGTTCCTTTTTGGGTCAGTGTAGTTGGCTGCCACTGCCTGTGTGGCTTCACTAAGGCTGCTTCCTTTTTTCCTTTAAAGCCGTATAGACCATCACTGTTTTATACAAACTTATATGAACATTGCACATTCATTAATCTTACTACACATATTCTGAATATTTTGCTTTATCTTGAAGCAGGATAAGTACCTGCTGTGGAAAGGCTCCAGTATCTGCATATGACTGCATTTGCTTGGTTCTGTGATCTATCTTCAAACTGGCGATGCTGCCAGCAGCAGATTTTGTCATTACTCTTGCTTTGAATCTGGTTGCTCTGACAACTGAGGGATTATGGACTTTTGTAATTCAGCACTGCTTCTACTGCTATCCTTGACTGATGTTGTATTTATGTCTTATTATATTTATTTTTCTGCTCATGTTTGCTGCAATGGTTCTTGCTGCATCATTTTTATTATATGTTGCAATATAAAGTATTATTTTCCTCAGTTAATTTTTACACCCGTAACAATATATTCTATAAATATTAAACATGTATAAAACTGTCTCCCTGAATGTGCTTGCTCACTAATACATTTACTTACTTGGCTGCTCAGCACTTCATTTTTTAGTTGTTTCAGAATATCTTTGACTGATGAGATGTTATTAAAGAGTGATAAATCATACCTTGACATTAGCCTTGTGAACAAAGATGTTGTGTGGGTTCATATTGTGACATGGCAGAAACGCACACACTTTGCTTCACATCTTATTACAGCACATCAAAGCTTTGCATATGAAGGAGATGGATCACAATATCCTGATGTGAACTTGGTCTAATCAAAGGACTTCGGACAGGGTGCCTTTACATTGTACTGCCTGCTTGCACAAAAACCTGCACAGGGCCAATACACCGACACCATTATAACTAGCACACATGTCCTTGGGATGAAAGTACCTTGATGACAACACACAAAGACATGGGGGAACATGCAATCTCCACAAACATAGCAGACACACCCAGGATGCCATCCTAATCCCAACATGCACTTGAGCTGTGAAATTGTGAGCAGTGAGGTACATGTACCCTCAAAGGGCAGATATGACACAAGTATCACAACACAACTGCTTTAACATTCTCTGTTGACTAACTCTTGTAAGCTCAGTATATAAACTTGCATCTGTCCTTTTTTTTAACCCATTTCTCATCACAAGAAGGCAGACAGTCAGCGTCTTTCCTAGCAACTTTAAGTGCAAGGTAGGAACCAAGCATTGATGGGATAATCGTTCATGTCATAGTATATTTAGACAGGCTTATACCGACCCCCAAAGGTCATGCGAAAACATAATGTCCTCTAGGGGATTAATGAAGTAGATAAAATACAATAAAAAATAGCCAATTTGCAATCACAAACTAATGTAAAATGCATAGAAAGAAAGAAATCATAGACACTTGGATAAAACTCTGACAGAAACGGAGCATTCACAGAATTGTGATTCTTACTATTTGAAGTAAAGGAGACAACTGAGGAAGCTACACACAGGAAAGGCTGCAGTACCAGATGGAGTCAGTCCTCAGGTTCTTAAGGTTTGTGCTGAACAGCTTGGTGGTGTCCTCTGTCACCTTTTCAGTCTGTCCCTAAGGCTTTAGAAAGTGCCACTGATGTGGAAAACATCCTGCATTGTTCCTGTTTCAAAGAAGGAAAGCACCTCTTCACCTAATGACTGCAGACCAGTGGCACAAATGTCTAACGTCAAGAGGACCATTGGGAGACTGGTCCTGGACTTTAGAAGTCCTCTTGTGGTAGACCACCTGGAATCTATCTGCTCCACAAGACTTGTTCTCACCTGGAGAAAGCTGGCAGCACTGTGAAGATTATGTTTTTTGATTCTCTAGAGCCTTCAGTACCATCCAGTCATCCCTATTAAGGGGTAAACTCAGAGATATGCAGGTGGATGAGCCTGTGGTGTCCTGGATAATGGACTATCTGTCGGCAGTTTATAAGATTTGAGGACTGTGTGTCTGATGAGGATGTGAGCACCATAAGCAACATTCTTGTCTCCTTTTCTCTTCACTCTGTACACCTCAGACTATAAATATAACATGAAGTCATGTCACTTGCAGAAAATTTCAGATGCTTCTGCACTCATGGGGTGTATTGATAAAGGAGATGAGACAAAGTATAGGAGTCAGGTGGAGAAGGTTGTTTCTTGGTGCAAAGAGAATCTGCATCTTAACATCAGAAAAACCAAGGTACTGGTTATTGACTTTTACCACACCAAACAGCCGGTTTGTCAGGTTACTATTCCTGGAGTGGATGTAGTGGTGGTCCACTCCTACAAGTACTTGGGGGTCCACATCAGTGACAGGTTTCACTGGTTTCATAACACAAAGGAACTATATAAGAAAGAGCAGAGCAGGCTCTTCCTCCTTAGGAGACTTTGTTCTTTTAATGTATGAAGTGACATCTTTCACAATTCTGTGATGGCAAGTGTGATTTTCTACATTGTGGTATGGTGGGCTGGTAACATCACATCAGGAGAGGCCCACCACATCAACAAGAAAATGAAATGGGTAAGCTCAATTATAGGACGCACTCTGCACCACCTGGAGGTGGTAGAGAAGGAGTGAATTCAAACAAAACCGAGTGAGATTATGAACAATGCTGCACATCCTCTCTGTGACACACTAACATTGAGGACTTTCAGCCAATGAATCATACAGCAGAAATGTGTCAAGAAACACTACTCTGGGGCTCCTTTATACCAACAGCAATATATCTGCATAATGCCTCACTGGGACTGTGACAGCCAAGTCTTTTCTTTCTCTTTTAATTTTCTTGCTTTATACTCATTATGGTGTGTGTTCAGACCAAAATGTGTGTTTATACACAGTATATTTATTTATCTAGATAGATAGATAGATAGATAGATAGATAGATAGATAGATAGATAGATAGATAGATAGATACTTTATTAATCTCAAGGGGAAATTCACATAATCCAGCAGCAGCATACTGATACAAAAACAATGTTAAAGAGTAATAAAATGCAGGTAAAAACAGACAATAACTTTGAATAATGTTAGCATTTACCCCCCCGGGTGGAATTGAAGAGTCGCATAGTGTGGGGGAGCAACGATCGCCACAATCTGTCAGTGGAGCAGGACAGTGACAATAGTCTGTCACTGAAGCTGCTCCTTTGTCTGCTGATGGTACATGTTCAGTGTATGCAGTGGATTCTCCATGATTGACAGGAGTCTGCTCAGCGCCCGTCGCTCTGCCACTGATGTTAAACTGTCCAACTTTACTCCTACAATACAGCCTGCCTTCCTCACCAATTTGTCCAAGCGTGAGGTGTCCCTCTTCTTTATGCTGCCTCCCCAGCACACCACCACATAGAAGAGGGCACTCGTCACAACCATCTGATAGAACACCTGCAGCATCTTATTGCAGATGTTGAAGGACGCCAGCCTTCTAAGGAAGTATAGTCGGCTCTGTCCTCTCTTGCACAGAGCATCAGTATTGGCAGTCCAGTCCAATTTGTCATCCAGCTGCACTCCCAGGTATTTATAGGTCTGTACCCTCTGCACACAGTCACCTCTGATCTCTGATCTGTACCTATCTATTTATGTATGTATTTATTTAAAGAGCTTTTGTAAAAATCCATATTTACCCCAGGGGACAAATAAAGTTTTATATCTCTCTCTCTCTCTATCTGTCTATCAATGTAGAGTAAAATAATATGAGATTCAAACAGAATCAGAACCAATTAGCACAACAACCATAAAAATATCAAGATATTTCCAAACAGTAGAACGAATGGGCAAAAAAAAAACCAAAAAAGACACTGTTGGGGAAACTGAGTATCACAATTCATTTAAACTGCAAATCTACTGTAAGTGTCTACCTGACAGTAATCTGTGTTTTGACATTCTCTTGTCAATGAGCATTATGGTGCCACTCTAATCTGGTAGCGCCCAATTTTGGGACAGGAGGTACATAACAAAATATGAAGGGGCCTGCACTGCTAAATGATACTGTACATATTGCATGTTCATGGAAAATGTCTTTAAAAAGAAAAAAAAAAGCTACCCCAGTGGTCCTGCTGCCAAGCGTAAGTAACAATGGTGAGGCCAGCTCCATGTAATATAGGACCAGTCATCACAACATACTACAGGGAATAATTGAATGTACTGATTTTAATTCTCTTCAGTTCAATTTATGGTCAATGTACCTTCCAGTATTTGTTTCTAGTCCCACTGTGTCAGAAATATTAAAAATAAAGTGAGAACGCTTTACATGGTACAATGCTATAGCATAGTAGTCACAGATCAAACAAAGCAATGGCAATAAAAACAACACTACATATCAATAAAATCCATCCATTTTCCAACCCACTGAATCCAAACACAGGGTCATGGGTGTCTGCTGGAGCCAATCCCAGCCAACACAGGGCACAAGGCAGGAACCAATCCTGGTCAGGGTGCCAACCCCCTGCAGGACACACACAAACACACCCACACACTTGGACCAATTTAGAATCACCAATCCACCTAACTGGCATGTCTTTGAACTGTGGGAGAAAACCAGAGCGCCTGGAGGAAACCGACGCAGACACGGGGAGAAAATGCAAACTCCACGCAGGGAGGACCCAGGAAGCGAACCCAGGTCTCCTAACTGCGAGGCAGCAGCGCTACCACTGCGCCACTGTGCCGCCCATATCAATAAAATATTACTTGCAAAATATAGAAATTCCACATATACAACATCATGTACCAGACAGAACACAGAACAACCAGACAACCTGAGCTACAGATGGCCGGTAACAGTGAATCTACAGGGCAAACCGAATGGTACTACAAGCGCTTACGTCATGGTGCCTGGGTCAGAGATCAGCAGAAGACTATATAGACGACATAGCAGCCTGTTAATAACAGCTGTTTGCAAGTCTTGGTGGTACAGTGAGAGCAAATGGTTTGTTCCTGACATGAGAGGTGTCCAAGATGGTCTTCTGCATTCTTTTTCATAAGGAGCTAAAAGTAAATGTAAGTGACTTATGACATAAGTAAATTCATTTTTGTCGAGGAAATGTACCTAATTTAAAACGATTTGTCATGCAGGAGAACAGGTTTCAGCTAATGAGTCACTAGCCTATTCATTTAGCATAAATGAATGTACCAACCTTGCCTGATAAACTCTGTATGGGACATTATGATTACTTATTAAATAGTTTAAGGAAGATCACTTTTATCGAGACGTACACAGTATGAAGATTAAAGGCTATGTTAGTCACCTCTGACACAAATCCAAGGCCAATTCAGCTCCCTCCCAAACCAGCTCTGTCTTGGGACCTGATTAATGTGGCAGAGAAATCTTAGCAAGCAGCTGTTAATTGGTGCTTGCAGGCTTTATATTTTTCTGCCGAATCTCAAAGAAACAATCCATGTTTGCAATGAAAGACTTTATCAGAATGGAAAATGCACAGTTTAGTAAAACGTTATTTTGTAGGTTACTTCATGCTGATTGCTAAATTATTTATTCTCAGCTAGACTGCACAGGATGTTAATGGGTACATCAATTTCCATCTGACTTGTGCTAAATTTATTCAAAGATATTTTGCCAAAAATGAATAAAACCATGAGTCCTTAAAGTACAGAAAAACCTTCAATTTAGTGGATATTAAGATTCAAATAACATCTATAACTGGCAAATGTCTGAGACACTGTGTGATGTTGTAAGTGTAAAAATCACACCGCTTATTGCAAGACCCATAGAGTCTAGCTACATGCTGCTCTTCCTAGGAGTCCACATGCAGCTTGGATGGCATCAGGGATTTCCTGCTAGAGGCTGAGGTGGACTAGACGGAAAACTGGGCTCTGAAAGCTGTATGTCTTGGCTCAGATATTTTTACACCATTAATGTAGTCATAATTATATGAAAGCTTCATTAGATTAATAAAAATCACTCGCTCACTGTAAACTGATCACCATTTGACGATGAGCTGACTTAGATGAATGGAGTGTCCGATGGACAGAGGAAGAGATCACGCTGGAAATGGATAGTGGAAGCCTGTGTTTAGAATGAGCTCAAATCAAACCTGCAGAAGAGGTAACTCTACCCATCAGGGCAGACACTCAAAAGACCACCGTAGAGGGGAACCAAAAGATGATGGGTTCTGATCACGGGGCAACCTTACAAAGTTGAAAAACACATTTGTATGATGTGAATATTAGTTTAAACAGTAACACTTTAGTTTGGGTACTGCAAAAATGTACCATAGGTTTCTTCTAGTGTTAATAACATTTATAAAGACATCAGTAAAGTGGTTATGCATCTTTGCTATGTGACCTACTAAAATAACTTCACTTTGGATTAGTCATTTCTCTTGATATTGTATACTTCATTGTAAGATCTGTGACTCTTACAACTTAACAAGTAATTTTAGCAGAATATCAAAGGGTCTTATGATGCTGTACTGCGCAGAGATGAATAACTTATCTATTGATGCTTTATAAGCATCATGAAGACCAAATAAGAGAAAATAAGTATTTGATGCATTTTTGCAATGCCTAAATTAAACTATTAGCATTTAAACAATTACCAAGGGAAAAAAACAGCCCTCCCAAGCACTGTATTTTCACATAAGTAGAAAATCCAGAAATCAGACACACAATGTACACACAAGAGTGGTGCAGTTCCACTGTTGTCGGTCAGTGTGTTTTTAGCCGCTTCAATCTGCTTATTACTGTGCCACATGTTTTTAAACTCTAAAGGAGCAGGTGTTTAATTAGTATCATACATCTGTGGTTAGACTTCCACGTTTATTCTAGCAGCTTTCACAAAATTTATATTTTATTATATTACCAAGAAACTGATGGTTTTATCGCCAAACAATTGCAGCTTTTATAGTGTTTGGTAATTTTAATCTGATTTTATTCTCATATTTTTTTCCTCTTCTCTTGGGTTTTCTTCAAGCATTCAAAATTAAACAAACCAGCTTTCTAAACCATTTAAGACCAGATGTCAGCTGCTTCCCTCAGGTGAAGGCCTTAAGCCTTAGAATAATGCCTAGCAGCAGTGTATTGCTCCATTATGTTTATTGTTTTCTCTTGCAAATTAGCCGTGAATAATGTTATAGATTTAATACTAATCTAATGCATATTAGGTTTCAGCAGCTTGTACTGTAGAATTCTATTTTTAAAAGTACATGCCTGTATTATAAGATAGTACAAATACAATCTGAATAAAAACAACAGCAATAGTGCAATAGGCCTTAATATATGATATGCAGTTCACTACAATATTTAAACATCTTTGACCATTTAAAAATCAATTCTTCCTTAACTCACAATAACCAAAAGTATTGGCGAGACCTGCAATGTGTACTCCATGACACATGTGAAGAGGCCTCAGCACATCTACTCCGTGTATAACAAAAGAAAAGGAAATCTATGACAATAATACCACAGTATTTTACTTACCATACAACAAGCCTACTACTTCTGGCTGCTCCTTCTTGATGCATTTGATGCCCTTGAAGCCTTGAAGCTTTCGTGGATTTTAACTCTGACCTTTTCCCTAATTATGCCCCCTTTTAACTCCCTTTAGAAGGTGTGTTATTCTTTAAAACCTAGCTTGCCATAGATACCTTAAAATAATACATTTCAAATGTTAACATCACGTTATAGGAGGCATGCCTTTTTAATGATTTAACTATAAAATGCAATTGCTTTAACATTTTTAGGTTGTAATATTAAATAGCACAAGTTGTAATACTAGGGTGGTGTACCATGTTAGCCATTATGAATGTAATGAGAAGTCATGCAAAATAACACCTTTCGTTGGCTAACTAAAAAGATTACAATATGCAGGTTTTTGAAAGCCTGCATATTGTAATCTTTTCAGTTAGTCAATAAAAGGTGCCATTTTGCTTGACTTCTCACTACACCCACAGGCTGGAAATTGCCTTGAGACTGTTACTTGCACAAGAACATATACTTTGTAAAGCGTGATGAAGAACGAGGAACTGCACACACTCTGGTGCAAATACAAATTATCAGACACACTCAAAATCTGCAATTGAGACTGAGTTACTTGTTATTTATTTATCTAATTTTTTTTTCAGCATTTGGCTTTTTTTTTGCAATTTAAGCAATTTGAAATTAATTCTGTATAGATCTAGTGAAAAACGTATGCAGAAGTAATCACCAGGAGGAATTAAAACTGCCTTTATTCTATCGTATATAGTTTTAGTAGACATCCTTTTGCACTTTTTCTTCATTATCAACTGAACTTTTACATTCTTCTATATCACTTGAATTGCCAATACTGCATTAAGCAGGGGGAATGTACTTCACCGTGAATAAAACCTTACCCAGATTTTCAGTTTTAATTATTTTTCAAATGCTACAATATGCATGAATGCCACTTGCATTGACTAACATAAAATGTGTGCTGCTGATCTGAAATGTCTCATTTTGCTTAGTGTATTTTATTGTCAAATTGACTGTTACTCATAAGGTCTGAATTTGAGTACCCAGCCTTGAGTCTTTCTATACTACACAGGATATTATTTGAAATTAGCTGTGTAAGCCCATGCTGTAAAAAGCCCGGGGTCCTAGAAACTATTGAAATTGTCAGAAAAAAAAAAACCTAAAATGTAGAGATGTCAGGTAATTGAAAGGAACTACTCTGGGTGTCTCTCTCCTCGGAGGTTTCGTTTTGCTGACTTGCTTGCATTGCTTGTGTATTAGCGGCGGGAGGAAAAGTAAAAGGGATACTGTTTTGCCGATGTTAGCGGATAATCGACTTTGTCTTACTTCTGAGGTTTTCTTCTGCTGACATGCTGGCCTCGCTTGTGTTATTAGCACCTAAGCAAGTTTTCTGTTTCCTCGGCGGTGGAGCCTTTACTCCAACTCCATCTCTCACTTCTGGGCCGGACAGACACACACGCTTCCACATGTAGATGTTTATTTATAAGATAATCTAAAATTCCACAACTTTTGAAACCTGTGTTACCTTATGTGAGGTCACCGTGGTGCCCAGAACAATATATCAGTAGAGTGTAATGAACATTTTGCGCTGAATGAGTAAGATGAAGAGGCCCACCTGATATGTCACTTGTTTTAACCAGGATCGTGTAAGTTGTTTTTTCCACCATCTCTTCTTCATCAATTACTGCTGCCAACTCACAAACCACTGTTCTCTTTGATCCTCGTGTCTTTGAAAGCCAATCATTATAAGTGAATATTGATACTTCTTGATCATTGAGATTCCGCATGATAATCTAAAATATAAAATGAGTAAAATTAACTTGGTTAATAAGGTTTACGAAAAGTTCTGAAAAGTATGGTATTCAAATCCTGAAATCATTGTTATATAGCAAAAAGAGAAAAGGTATACCTCTGAATCTATCTGGGTTGAACCTAATTATGTGACCACTACAGACATTTAAATACAAATTTTGGAAAAGAAATTATGCATGTGGGCAGCACAGTGGCGCAGTGGATAGTGCTGCTGCCTCGCAGTTCGGAGATCCAGGTTTGCATGTTCTCCCCGTGTCTGCGTGGGTTTCCTCCGGGTACTCGGGTTTTCCTCCCACAGTCCAAAGACATGCAGGTTAGGTGCATTGGCGATCCTAAAATTGTCCCTAGTGTGTGCTTGGTGTGTGGGTGTTTGTGTGCCCTGCGGTGGGCTGGCGCCCTGCCTGGGGTTCGTTTCCTGCCTTGCGCCCTGTGCTGGCTTGGATTGGCTCCAGCGGACCCTCGTGAACCTGTAATTAGGATATAGTGAGTTGGATAATGGATGGATGGATGGATGGAATTATGCATGTGTTTCATGAAAGTTTAATACCAATCAATCTTTTATATGTTATTAACTTAACTCAGGTATGAAGAACTTACATTAATAGGGTTGCCAGTCTATGTCAGGGTGCAAATAAACACAACTGCACCAACATTCGATTGACAATAAATTTGGATGATAAGAAAATGGCAACCCCAGAAAAAAAAAAAACCATGAAATCTCTTGAAAAACGAGTACACTTCTTAAAGAAGGCTTTTCGGCTCTGCCATAAACAGCCAGATGACCTCAAGAATAACTTTTGCCCGACTCTTCCATTTGTCCTCCTTTCACCAGTACATAAGAAATATAGACCTTCATACTGTATGGCAGAACATCATGATGCTGATGTTAAGACTGTACTTTGATTTCAGATTCATAAACATCACAATTGCATTCACCTACTAGTAGTACAAATGTCGTTTTGAATGTCAAGAATGAAATCTGTGTCCTTTTAGGCATCAATAAACAATTTACTCAAACATTACAATTTATTGGGCGGCACGGTGACGCAGTGGTAGCGCTGCTGCCTCGCAGTTAGGAGACCTGGGTTTGCTTCCTGGGTCCTCCCTGCGTGGAGTTTACATGTTCTCCCCGTGTCTGCGTGGGTTTCCTCCCACAGTCCAAAGATATGCAGGTTAGGTGGATTGGCGATTCTAAATTGGCCCTAGTGGGTGTGTTTGTGTGTGCCCTGCGGTGGGTTGGCACCATGCCCAGGATTGGTTTGTGCCCTGGGATTGGCTCCAGCGTGACCCTGTGTTCGGATTCAGCGGGTTGGAAAATGGATGGATTACAATTTATACATACATCTGTTTAGATGGTAAGTGAGTAGGTTTTGCAATTGAGTATGTGCAAAATATGAGGCAAAACTAGGTAAGGAGATAAATAATTGCTATGTCATTCATTTTTGTCTCATTTTAATCACTTCCTATAATGGCTGTGCTTCCTTAGTACTTATTTAGTACTTCCAGGGTGTTACAGGAAGCATCTGATAGATGAACACATAAGACAGAAATACTCCATGCTGTTGATGAACACCTAAATCTGTTCTATTCCATTAAAGATAACGGTGTTATAAGATCCGTCAACTCAAATGTGGCCACATCAGATACAGTATATGGAAATAAAAAACTAGGCCAAGTGGTTAATTAGGGGGTAGCTGACTAATCATGTTTTGGTTTCAGCCTCCAAGCTACAATTCCTCTTCTTCCATCTGGAGAGACATTCTGCTGTGGGAAGTAAAGTGCTTTTTCGGACCTTGAGCTTTAAATGCATCACTTTAAAAATTTAATCTAAATCAACTTTTGTCAAAAGCTGCACAAATGTACTTTCAATGTTATTTGTAGAACTGCTGTGCTGATTTAGAAAGGGGTCAGAAACATCAAGTAAGCAGGACATCTACATTTTAAATTACGTCTGTCGCATTTATTTACTATTCAACGTTTGCAATGGCCACTGCACTATGAGAAATGTAAAATAAAATGCAAATTCATGATTAGCAAATATTTTTACCAATTTTCACAACAGTGAACATTTAGCTGTTTAGCCACAACTTAGGCTCATAGAAATGAATGTAGTAAAATGTTAATTCTAAGTGTTGCTCTCACTACATGTTCAATGTACCTTTTCCAAAAACCAGTCTGGACGGCTTCCTTTCCCTTCTGTTCGAAGCCGCATCTTCTTCAGTGGAGCTATATCATCGATCTCCATGGTAAAGGTATCTTCTTGACCTCTTTCAAATCTACAAAATATCAAATGGTAAGCAATTAGTCTTTAGTTCCACCATCAACAGTTTTAATTACTTTTAAAAAAGAGCTCAGACAAAATAACTGTATAATTGAATTCAATACATTTTAAAGTTCACCAGAATGTAATTTTATATAATGTGCTTTTAAGGAATATGATTCATGTTCTGAATATTCAAAACAATGTGGTGAGAAGTCACAGAATTCACTGATTACTGTAAATAACAGACAAGTAAAATATGACTAAGCAGAATACCACAAATCATGCAAGTTTAGAATTCAACCTCAAACATATCTGTCACACAGACAAATCTTGTAAGTGTTCGCATTTTGGAATTAAGGGATATTGTTCAGGTATAACATAATGCTTAATGAAGGTGGTACTATCCGTTTGAATGAAGCATTTTATTGTCAGATAACTTACAGAGTTGGTCAGCTTCTATAAAAATTAAAGTAAGGGGTAGTTGGATGCAGAGGTGAGCAGGCCATTGGCAGCTGTTTCTAGGATGGATTACTTTGTATGCTGATGCGCTGCATGTGCTGTCTGGAAGACTCTTATATAGTTTGCCTCTCAAATATCTCCGCTATGAAGAGTTTGTGGGCATGTAGAGTACACTACCAATACCACTTGTCAGTGGGCCTGTTGCCCACGTGGTAAACTGAGGTGCACTCATGTGTCTGGTGACCAGTCTCTCCACTGCTATGAGTAGAGAGGAGAGGTCGAGATCATGCGCTGATACAGCAGTGCGTTGCCACACCCACCACACGATAAACCTCCTCAGGATCCCAAATTAGGACTCGAGGGAGACACCTCAGCACCACACTGGAACACTGTGAGGTCTTTTACAGTGGCTGGAGTGCCAGTCCCGCCACCAACCCCCCAAGTTCTCCATGCAAGTTGGAGGACCTGCTTGCAGGGCTGGATGCAGGTAACATTATACCCAGGACAGGGCAATCAAGTTAAGGGCCTTGCTCAAAGGCCCAACGGAGTGGAATCACTTCTGCCATTACAGGATGAAAACCCATAAACCTTTTGATTGCTGATGCAGATCCCTAGCCTCAGAGCCATCACTCCAGCTATCAGTGTGCCCGATCTTGAAAGCTGAACACAGTACTTTGGCCAGTACTTGGATGGGAGACCACCTGGGAACCCCAAGTGCTCATAGCTATGAGTAGAGGTTTAGGATATTTGTAAAAGAATACTGGGAGCAGAAGAGGTAATGCTCATGAGTTCTAATAGCAGTAGTGCGTGACATCAAGGGTGGGTGTATAAAGCATCTACACAACCCAGTCCAGGGAGCCTTTTAACGGCTCTAATATGATTAACCATGGGGTCCACACAACAGGCCCAAGCAAACGGGTTCATCTAAAAAAAAAAGCCAAAACCATAATATCTCTATACTGAAAAACTTCAGAAATTGAGGGGTACACTGAAATGAACTGGAGTGAAATGAACTGGACTTTTCCTTTCATTATTTTTCTACATTTTTTGTTTTTTTAATTTTCAGTTGTTTAATAGCCCAGCTGGAAGAATTTATGTTTAGTGTTTAAAGTGTAAAAGTGTCATACATTGAAAAAGAATGATTAATCAAATTATTCTTTCATTATCCACAGACAAAGGAAAAAGTGGAATGACTTCATTACATTGCATTCCTTTGCTTCTTTCTTTGTGTTGTTGTTTAGCTTGTGGAAATATTAAGGAGATACATTATCATAATTCCACCTTGCATTTTATTCATTTTTTTTAACCCAGATAATCATACAGTCATGGGTTAAATATGATTAGATAAATAATAAATTAACTGTACTTAATATAAGGGAAGCCAGTAAATAAGCTACTGGACCATAAGCATACACCAATTCTACCTCAACATTACACAAGCAATACAACATCTGCAAACATCTGCACAGTAGTGCCAAAAAGACAACATACATGTGTTACCCTCGGGGAATATTTGTTAACAGTTAATGAATGGGAAGGAGCTACAAAGATGGGAGGTGAGCCTGAGCTGCTACTGTGAACCTGGGGCCCAATCTGTCTATTCCACCGACGCAGAGAATTACATTCAGACAAACTGGGTTATCTTTCTTTATGATACTTGTTAATTTGATATATATTTTTTGGCAATTGACAAAAACATGAAGATATCATGTTTCAGAAAATTTGGAAGAAGCCAAGGTAGGGTGGTTAGGGTTAAATTGTCATGCTGAGTAATGCGGCCTTATTAGCACTGGATATTTACGTTATAGGCGTGTGTGTGTGTATGTTCACCTGCTGTTCAATATATTCAGATATAATTCAGTAACTTTCTGGTTACTCTAATGCTTATTGAATGTGCTGCTAGAATATAAATAATTTGATTACATTAGTCAGCTCTAAAATGTAAAATAAAATAAAAGTAAAATACTACAAAATCATCCTGATTGTCTAATCCCAAAATGTTTTGTTGCACCAATAACGGGCTCTGGCCAGCTTTATTGCTATAGGATTATGTACGTCACATACTGTACCTGTACATATTTTACTAAACAGCTACTCAAAAAATAGAGGAAGTAGAAACGGACACTGTATTTCACTGACATTCATTGTGACATCTTAGCAGACCGCTCTCACCTGTCTTCATTCTTTGGAAGAAGGATCTCTTCTGTACTTCCACTGGTTCCGAAGACAGTTATGAAAATATTGGCATCTGTTCCAGCATTTTGAATATCACCAGTGACAACTGTTACCTCATAAAGTACCTGCAAAAATGATGTTCAAGTTGGGAAGAACATTTTGTATGAAAAGGATACTAAAAACAAAGAATTATTAAAAACCGATGTTCTTAGGGCAGCACGGTGGCGCAGTGGTAGCTCTGCTGATTCGCAGTTAGGAGACCCGGGTTCGCTTCCTGGGTCCTCCCTGTTTGGAGTTTGCATGTTCTCCCTGTGTCTGAGTGGGTTTCCTCCGGATGCTCCCGTTTCCTCCCACAGTCCAAAGACATGCAGGTTAGGAGCTTTGGTGATTCTAAATTGTCCCTAGTGTGTGCTTGGTTTGTGTGTGTGTGTGTGTGTGCCCCTGTCTGGGGTTTGATTCCTGCCTTGCATCCTGTGTTGGCTGGGATTGGCTACAGCAGACCCTCATGACCCTGTAGTTGGGATATAGTGGGTTGGATGGGTGGATGATGTTCTTACAAAGTCTACATTACTACATTCCATGCATAACAGCTAGGGAACAGAATGAATACTGTTATGTATTTTATTTTAAGTTCTCTGATGTAATTTAATGTGGAGCTGGAGCCTATCCTGAGGAGGCATCTAGTCCTGGATGGGGT
This sequence comes from Polypterus senegalus, assembly GCF_016835505.1. Classification (NCBI taxonomy): domain Eukaryota; kingdom Metazoa; phylum Chordata; class Cladistia; order Polypteriformes; family Polypteridae; genus Polypterus; species Polypterus senegalus. The sequence continues at coordinate 51,986,745 of NC_053157.1, forward strand.
GCTACTGCACACCCATGTTATTCATACTGGGCCTTATTTGCAGTCACCAAATAACCAAGAGCACTTGGGAAACTGGGTATTGGTGAAAAAAAAGCAAGCAAACACAGGAAAAAACTACAAATTCCATCGAGGCAGAACTTTGAGTAGCCACTGATTGTCCTTTTCAGTAGCAATTTGAATGTAAGAAGCAACATCAGTCTTAATCTTTACACTACTGGTTAAACTCAAATCATATAGCATCAACAAACAAAACATTTGTTATCAACTACAGTACTCAAGTATCTTTATATCTAATATGCTACCGTGGCTATCCAGGATTTTAAATCATCTGTGGCTCGCACACCATTTGACCTATTGACCTGAAATTTGGTACACACATACTACATAACGTCTACTATCTGCTTTCGGGGTGATGATTGACCTCCAAGGTTATTCATCTTTTTAATTTTTATTTTATTTTATTGTAGAATCAACTCTCGGCAGCAGGCGGCAGTGCAACGAATGCGTATGGGTGCTGTTTTCATTTCCTACCACCTTCGCCATCACTTGACACACCTCTTCATATCGTAAATCATTCTTGAGGCAGATTGAAGACAACTGCCAGCTTAAGTAAAATATTAAGCAATTGCAACACAAACACTGACTTATTCAGTTTTAACACAAAAGATGCCGACGACAGAAGAGATGAAGCGGGCCGATAGGTTGGAGAAAAGAAGATCTGCTCAGGAAGCAGCAAGCGAATCAACGTCCGAGCAAACGAATGCTAAACGTACAGAGGAAGAGCATGAAAACTAGGAATGCTCAAGTCAAGTGCGTTGTTACTGGTAAATTAATAATCTATAGTAAAAACTGTCAGAAATTTTAAGAAATTAGGTATTTAAAATAGATAATAATGTGTTTCATTTTATTGAAATCTGGCAAACTTAATATTAAGATGAGTGTTTAAGTATTACAGTAAAAAATTATTTATTGTTCCTTTAACGATATGCAGTAAACAATCTACACAGACAGTTGATGAATGAATGACATCTAACTTGTAATAAGATAAAATTATATAACAATGGCACATTATAACCATTTCAAAAATACAGTGCATGTACTGTATCTTGGGATTAATAAAGTATCTATCTATCTATCTATCTATCTATCTATCTATCTATCTATCTATCTATAATAAAATAATGCACATTCAAAAGATTAACAGGCATTGATGACATGTTCCACAATTAAAGACTACTTGATTTGTATCTGTTTTCCAGTAAGCCATTGAAGGCAGGTCAGTAGCATCTTGTGAGGATGTCCATTTACTCCAGATCAAGCTTCTATCCAAATCAAGTGCTACCTGTACCATGACATCCAATCCAGAATTCCTGCTGCTCACAGTTGTTCCATTTTTTTTAGCCACACATGATACAATTCTGTTTTCACTCTTACATGCAGAACAGTCAAAAGTGGAACACATGTGCTTATACTGTTTTGAAAAAGTATACATACTGTAATTGGAAAAGGTTCATAATAAAAGAATACAACAAAAAAAGCTTACCTTATGGCCAATATTTATATTATCGGCATCAAGAACACTGAAAACCCGAGCCGTGAGACCATCACCCCTGTCTTTGGCAAGCCAGCATTTGCATGGGAAAACGTACATGACTCCTTTGGTCGGCACAGAAACGGTCAGCTCTTCTACTAGCCAGCAACTTTCTGGAGTGGCTCCATCATGACCTAGCTGTTAAGAGTAAACCATTAAAACAGGTGAATTTTGATGCATTCTTTGATTCTGGGTTACTGTAATGTGAAAATCAAACACAGTATAGATGAGTCTGCTTCTGCCTGCCACCTTGCCTATCATTAATGATGCAGGACACTGGTAGCCACCAAAAGACATGAACAAAAGCCCTGGTTTTACCTTTGAATCCTATAGGTGGGAAGTCATCGTTGAACATTGTTGTACAGTTATAAGTCGTGACAGTTCTTAAAAGGCTTGTGCCATTATTTCAAGCAGTGTCTCTTTTATGTCAGGTGGGTCATTTCATTGGTTAAAAAGGAACTGCTTACTTTTGAAGGTTTATCCGCTAAAGTAATTCATTTCTTTTGTGCTTGCAGCATTAATTTCTTTGTTTTTAGCTGATGATTTGCCTTAGCCCTTACGAATAAATGCTACTTTATAATGTAAGCAGTTGTGGTTGTAGCTCCAGTCTAGAACTGGTGTTCACTCAGACTTGGAGGCTAAGAGTAGAGGTTTAGGATATTCGTAAAAGAATACTGGGAGCAGGAGAGGTAATGCTCATGACTTCTAATAGCTGCTGGTATCTGGTGAGTGTTACAGACAGATGGCTTCAAGTGGTAGACAGTGGTCCAATACTGTAGACTACTACCTATTACATCTGTCAACCACAATCATAGCAGTGGCAAGTATCTGTTAGGAGCAGGTATTAACAACACATGGAAATAAGGCGGCTAATAGGGTCATGGACTTGGACTGACTACTGATTTTGATCACTGAGGCACAGCTGGCGGTTTGTAAATGCAGAGCCGGTAATGCAAGCTGCCAATCCTGACAATCATGAAGAGGTTGCCTGCAGAGGTCTGTCTGTTTGTCAGGCAGGGGAATTAATGCCGACAGCTCTGTAGTTCTAGCTACTTTTTATTCCCTCAAATTCCTTTCCTTCTCCTTAATTCTTCTTGGACCTTCAGCTTTTCTGGCCACTGCTACGTTCCTCCATTTATAGCTGTCTAGTTTTTCTCTTTTCTCCCTTAACATCAGTTTTATGAAGATTTGGAGTTTGTTTTACAAAAACATCCATAATCACCAACAGCTGATGTTCAATCACAAAGTCAAGGCTTGTTACATGTCAAGCTATAAGGTACAACAAATATACTGCAAGACTGGAAATGATAATAGAAATAAAAACATGTTAACAAAATATACAAAAAGCAAAGGCATATGTGTAATTTAAAAGAATAATATCTAGCATATTAATTGATAATATCTTTTATTATTAACTAGCCACGGTCCTTGTAAAAGACAAGTAATAGAGTAATGTAAAAATATTTGTTATCTCTTGCCCTAAGTGTATCTTCATCGGCTTTCCTCTGTATTTGTGAGTGTAAACTTCACTTAACCAGCTCTTCCTCTCTCCAACGCATTCCCATGAAGCCGGCTTCTCAGACTCGGTCATTAATTTCGAGGCACCTTTTTCAGCTCCTGTCTGGATTGAAGGCGACTCTCTCTGCATGTCTCATACAGCTTTACTCCTCCTCATACATCTCACATTTCCTATTTCGTCATGTCACCAAAGCTAAACTGACCAATCAGATTGTTCAGAGGGACATTTATTACATAGTAGATGTCTAACAATATAAATGATTAAACAATTGTACAATAGTGCAAGGAAGCTGGGTAAGAAAGTTTTTTGCTACCCCCAGGGTTTCACTGATAAAAATCGACAGGAGAAGATCTATTTTATGGTTTAGTTGTTTGTTTGAAACTAAAGAAAATGCTGGAGTGGTGGTGGGTTGAGTCTGCCTGAGGTTTTAAATTCATAAATGCTGTACCCCCCATACTGCAATGCAGCTGAACTGGGGAAGGGGAGGTCTCTGAGCTGTTTTATTGGTGAGTCAGCAGTTATAACAGGAGGCTTGCAAATGCATGCAGTCTTTCTCTACCACTTCCCATCCGAGCTGGAGGCCAAGTCATCACTGACTCCATTTAAGGCCAGGCTGGGTTAAGTGCCATACTGGACTATGCCAGACCAAACACTAATTTAATAGTGAGCCACCTGAGTGTTAAAACTGGATTTCTGTACACATTTTTAAGTACTTCTCTGCATCATTTTAGTCAATGATCTCAATTCTCAACTCAGTCTTTAATTATATTGTGTACTTCTTGTGCTAGTTTAGCCACAAATTTTGATTTTTCGCTGCGGGTACTAATTCATTCCCTTGTCATTAGGGTAGTGTCCCACATTGCTAGGGGTATGCCCTCCGAGGTTGTGACCCACAGGAAATGACAAAGCGGGTTTAAAGGTCACAGTAGGGAATTCTTCCTCATTTGTTTAAAATCCTCCATGCATATCGATTAACACGAAAGGAAATATGAACAAACTTAGAGCTGTGTCATTTTTGTAGATCTGCTCAGGATTAGGTTGCTTACAAAAGACTCTCAATTAAATGGTCTTAAACTGCGACTGCCACTATATCTAAATTAATTTAAAATATATTTTGGTATCTATAATTGAGAACTGAAAAATGCTAATGAGGAAAAAAGGAGAAACGTATAAGTAAAATAAAATGGAAAGTTAGGGTGTATAAAGTACAAAAAAAGGATGGTTATAATTAAATGTAATATTTCAAAATTCTGATACAATACTAAGAATGTAAAAGACAAGTTTCGCAGAAGGACTTTAACATGCATGACTAAGATTTTCTATTATAATTACCCATCCATTATCCAACCCACTACCTCCTAATCACAGGGTCACGGGGGTCTGCTGAAGCCAATCCCAGACAACACAGGGCACAAGGCAGCAAACAAACCCCGGGCAGGGTGCCAGCCCACCGCAGGGCACACACACACACAACAGACAATTTAGGATAGCCAATGAACCTAACCTGCATGTCTTTGGACTGTGGGAGAAAACCGGAGTACCCGGAGGAAACCCACGCAGACACGGGGAGAACATGCAAACTCCACACAGGGAGGACCCGAGAAGCAAACCCAGGTCTCCTAACTGCAAGGCAGCAACTTCAATTTATCGATGCAAAAACTGTCATTAAATTCTCTCTTACTCTACCATGAAAATCAAACGCCAGTACTTCAGCCCGTGTTTTATATGCCCCCATTCTAAACATCTGAGAAGCTGATAACATTCGACATAAGGCAGGACTCAGCCATTGTTGTGATCCCAGTGCATTACAAGGCACATAAACCCAGAAAGGGCCAATTCAGAGTCACTGATTAACCTGACATTCAAGTTTTTGGGAAGTGGGGAGACAACTGATGAAAACTGGCCTGAACACGGAGAAATGTACAATTTCCACATAGACAGTGAGTAGGGCTGGGAAATGAATGCCAGTCTGTGAGCTGTGAAGTGGCAGTTCGAACCACCACAACACAATGCCAACCAAACTCAGACATTATTTTCTTGGATCTAAGGACATATTCAGCTTCTACATACACTTGCAGATTGTAATGCGTCCCCATAATATATACCACTAAAGCCCCTGCTGAGCTCTTACTTTTTTTTTTTCTCTTTCCTTGTTTCTCATCATTCCTTATGAATTGCAGAGGCAGGGGTGCCTATTAAGACCCACATCAATGAGCCCAAGACAGATCTCTGCATAACAGCTGAATTTCGTTCAAGTTCAATCACGGAGGCTTATCACAGCAAAGAAGCCTCTCCACATTGATTTGTTCTCCTGGGAGGACTTAATAGACCTTTCAAGCTCTGAGAATGAAACACTTTAAGAACTTTGTTCCTGTTAGTTGTAGATTGAGCTTTAATCAGGGCAATTTAAAGTGATTAATTACAAACGACAGTTGTCATACTGCAGACTCCTTGTTATTTAATCATCTTTTGATCCGCTGAAAATATCATCAAGATAGATGAGAAAAAAGGAAATTTAATAGCCTAAAAAGTGTCGTTTTTATTTCACAATCTGCATATTGGCTTTAGTTATAGTTGTTGTTTAAAAATGAAGTGGCAGTTATTTGCATCTGACATTTTCTAAAGTATTTTTAAGAAATCGACAATAACAGAATATGGCTAACACACAACACCTTGCATACTGATTAACACCATTTTGAATGTAATAAATAGTATAAAATGGATGCTTTGTTGAAACTAGGATTTCACAATATAGGAATGTTTCATTGATGCATCCTTTTTGTATAACTGTACCTGCCTAAGCTAACGCTGTGTTAACCATTTTATTAAAAAAAAAAAAAACAAACATTAAGAACTTTATCAATATGTGTACTACAAAAACCTTGTACTGCCTCTCAAGCCACTTTCTTTTACTGGTCTTCTTGCGACATGGTTAAATTACCTCTCCCAGGGGTTTTAATGCACTCTATTCATTCCTAGCTGGCCCCTTTTTATGCTATGGGGGTACAAGCAGCAGAGAATCTTAGCAGCAATAGATTCAAGACAAGCCACAAACAACAAAGAGAACCTAACTGGCCAGGTTAACGGTGACAGTCCATGACACAGGGCAGTTTTGCATTATAAATTTCAAGGCAAGTATAGGTTTTGGAAACAAAAAGCCTACATGAACATGATAATACATGATAATACAGACACTCCAGATTGTATCAGACATTGGCTTCCAGCACCTTCCATACAGTTTATCACTTAGCTGACGCCTACATCCAAAGTGACTGTCAGCATTTCATTTGTTTTTACAATTAGAGCACAGGCAGGTGAAGTGACTTGCTCATGATCCCACAGTGTCCAAGAGTGGCGTTTGGGGGTGGCAAGTGGGGCGACCGCCCCAGGCCCCATGCCTAAGGGGGCCCTGCTTTTGAGGTCAGCATGTCCCATTCGAGCGGATTTGTCAAGTTATATTCTCCAGTACAGATTAACAATGTCTCAAGACAGGCTTTGCGGTCTGGCAATCCAATCTATAGAAAAAGACATTGCATCTAGATTAGACTACGAAGATGTCTTCAATGACTTTTCCAATCGGAAGGCAAGAAAAGTGGATTTTCATCTCTAAACCTGGAAACCGGTAAGAGATTTCATGATGATACCTCTAAGTTAATTTCACACTTCCTGTTGAAACACTGAAACTCACATTTTATTTGTAGGCCACAAACATGACCAAATATTAATGCACAAAAACATGATAACTGACTGACAAGACATCAACGTGAGTTATGACTGTGACATCCTGCATATCGAGACTTGCAATTTGGGTACTTTTCTAGAAGAGGCCCTGCTAATTTCCGCATGACACCGCATTGCATTTTGCACTGTTGTGGTACTGTCATGAATTATGAATTGCACTTTTTTAATAGATTATTATCTTGCAAAAATGTAGCTGAATACTATAATGAGAAAATCCAGTATATGTTAACATTACTTTTATTAAATTCACGCGCAAGTTTATACAGTTCACATATACCATTAACAGCATTTGACGTAACCGGCCCCGTGTGACGTTGGTCAGCCCTAGACTCCGCACACTCCTAAGGCCACCTCTGACAGTGTCAGTAGCAGGATTTGAACCCAAAATCCCAGGGCTGGAAGTCCAAAGCCTTAACCACAACACCACACACTCTCGAATGTATGAAAAATGTACTTTGTACACCTGTCTATGTAGAGAGTCCTTAGAACATCAAAGCCCAGATGTAAAAATAATATTCTGTTTGACGTATTAACCATTTTAGGAGATTGCCATGTGATATAATAAGCCTTTCAGAGAATTGTATTGTACATGATCGATACATTTCTGAACTCATTAAACACACTCATCCTACAATAGACTCTATTGAAATACAGACAATACTAAACTATTACCTCAATTTTCTTTATCTCTCCAACATCTGCTCCGTCCACCTGAAATTTTTCTATGGAACCTTGAGCAAATTTTTTCTTCCCCTCAGGCAGATCAAGCCACAGGCGAGCAGTGTGAGCCTGATGAGGCCCCATGATGATGATATAAGGACGGCTGGTGGTGTCAGCATCCCTCTCTGTACCCGTTGTGATGGAGATGTGGTACGGGATTGCTAAAATGAGAAACATAACATTGGAGAAGTTTGAATCAATCCAATTATTTTGTAATTTAATTATAGAGACAGCAAGGACCTAAATGTTTTGATTGTCAGCAGAATTCTATATGGATTTTCAGAATTTTTAAATATAAATTTTAAGATTCCCTTAAATAGCAATCATTATCCTCAAAATGGAAAAGTGAAAAGGGTAGTAACAGTGTTATAAACAATATCAATAACCGGTTACAAAAACATGTCCTGCAAGGATCAAAAAAGAACACATACAGTACATTTAAACTTTTAAGCATTAAAAGTCGGGTCCTAAAGAAAACACATGCTGACTCAAAAACATCTGCAATGCTCCTATATATACAGAAAGTCTCAGTGGCCACCTTATTAGCCCGTATACACTGATAGTTCATTCATCACTTCAGCCATACAACCTGCAGACAAGGTCAAGAGATTTGCAGCAGTTGTTACTTAAGCAAACATTAGAATGTGCAAGATGTGTGACTTAAGATCTACAACCTCCACAACTGAGACTGTGCTATAATTGCTGGAGCCAAATGTGGTGATTCCTGCATTACACACTCTTGGGATTTTCATGCTCTCAAACCTGCTCTCTTGGATCCTGGAGGGCAGTGGCTACAGGTTTTCAGCTACTTCATTAATTACTATTGATAATGAAACACATTTTTTAGACTTGATTTTAATTAACTTGCTTTTTAAAACAATTAAACATTAATGATATGCAAAGACAGCTAACACAACAAGCTAAACAGATCTGATTTGCAACTCTTGTGTACATCTAAATCGGAAAAAAGGATCAAAAACTCAAAACTAAGAGAAGAAATTACAAAAGCAAAAGCAATGGCTAAAAGCACAAGAGAACAAATGAACTTAAACTGGAGAACCTACAGTAGAACTCACTCAGTAACGAAACTGTGGGGTTAACAAAGTGAAATTAGCTTCATATTATGGTAAAATAATTACTTTTGCTAAGGAATATTAAATGTGACACGCTGAAACAGGAAGAAACCAAGCAGGTTTCATATTCAATGAAAGTGTGACATGAACTAAGTCAAAACACATTTCCTCAAATGATTACAAGTACAAAGTGACAGATGTCGTGTCATTCTCTAACCCACTTAATCCAGACTAGGGTTGTCTGGGGGGCTGGAGCCTATCCCAGCTAGCATAGGGCACAAAGCAGGAATAAACCCTGGACAGGGAATCAGTCCATCACAGGGCCAACACACACACACCTACACACCAAACACACATGAGGGATGATTTAGCATTCCCAGTTCATCTAACCTGCATGTCTTTGGACAGCTGGAGGAAACTCACACAGACACAGGGAGAACACAAAGAGGACCTGAGACAAGAACCCCGGTCTCTTACTGCAAGGCAGCAGCACTACCACGGTGACATAAGTACCAGATGTGTTCTTTGTATGTCAGTTTGGGCAGATACGTTACAGTAGTAGTTTATAGTAAATAAATACTACACCTAGACAATAAAAGTATTACATATAATTATACAAGCTGCCGTAATGAGAGGGTGCTCTCTTAGCCACCCTTATACATGGAATGATGTCAAGAATAAATAGAAAATATAGTTATATCTACTAAATATTCAAACATAATAGATGAATGGCCAAAGGAGGAACTCAAAAGATGAAATTTTAAAGCAAAACAGCAAACCTGCCCCACCTCTGGCCCCAGCTATACAGGATTTCCACTTTCTACTAGGCAGGGTTGTACATTCACTTACCTACCTTATACTGGAAATACCGCAAAGCACTCCCATTCCTCACCCTCCAACACTCTTTCGGCTCTGGCCTGCCTTCATTCCACCATTTAACTCCATTCCTCAACTAAGGGTTATTAATTATGGATAATTCCCTGGAACTACTTCCAGAGCTAGGCTTTTCAAGCAAAGGTAGTGGGACTACCTCATAAGAGGTCCTGACCCATAATTCAGTTGCAGGGCCAGGCATGTTTGGTAGCTTCCATCCTTCTTGTTCTCCATAAAGTACATTCATCAAGTACAAGCTTTATCTGCTGGCCCCAAATGATGTGGGACAGGGTGTGCAGTGATTGACAGGAGGCCAGGCAATCTTCCTCAGACTTTGGAGCCTTTATTGTTAATATTCCTAAAGCCCAATTAAAAAATACCAGGACATACTGTCCCCTGATGGTGATGTACATGCTACATTCACATGACAATGTGCATAACTGCATCATCACTGCCAGCTCCCTATTCTTTCTCCTTCCTAGCGCCTTTCTGAGCCCTAATACTGTCCTGTGGCTCACTTTTCTGAATGCCAACCCGTTGCCTACCAGGTCAACTTTGCCAGAATAAACTTTGCTTTGATACAGCCATACAGTATGTTGTAGAAATGTCATCCATCCATCTATTTTCCAACCCACTGAATCCGAACACAGGGTCACAGGGGTCTGTTGGAGCCAATCCCAGCCAACACAGGAACCAATCCTGGGCAGGGTGCCAACCCACCGCAGGACAAACACAAACACACCAGGGCCAATTTAGAATCGCCAATCCACCTAACCTGCATGTCTTTGGACTGTGGGAGGAAACCGGAGCACCTGAAGGAAACCCAAGCAGACACGGGGAGAACATGCAAACTCCACACAGGGAGGACCCGGGAAGTGAACCCAGGTCTCCTAACTGCGAGGCAGCAGCACTACCACTGCACCACCGTGCCACCCGAGGAATGTCATGAATTTCAAATAAATAGATCACATGTAATAAATAAAATATAAATTTGGTACTGACAGAATACAGTACAGTAGCTGTGCAATTACTTCATTCATCTTTCATCCCAAGTTGATCCTTTGGCCCTAACATTCAAGTCCTTAGTGAACTCTCAGCCTTTTTCCATTACAAGTTAGGAAGCACCACTCCATCAATTAGTCTGTCACACATTGTACTTTTCGCATCCGCCACACTTCTTTCCATGAATAATACGAGTGTATTTACTCTAATGCCTGCACAATATCTAATGTTTTCCATTTTGAGTACATTACTTGATAAATTTTGCATTGCAGTATTAACTGCTTCATTAAATTTTAGACTGAGATACTGATCTGTGAAAATCTTCTTACGAACAACAAAAATTACTTACTTGGTCCATCTTCCATTGAGTCATCAATTATACTCTTCCTTTTGTCTTTCTTGTTCATATTACTATCGAGACTCTTAAGACTGAGTGAAGAGCCCTTGAAACTTTTCTTTGAACTGGTGTAGCTAGTCCGATCTCCATCATATCCCTGAGGAAATGACAGATAAAATTAATATAAGCTTCCCAAAATATATGCACAAATAGATGAGTTCACTACTGTGATCTTGACTGGATGCTCTAAGGCAACTGAACATCTCTGTCCTAACATGAAGAAGACTCACAAATTAGATAAACACATTTTCCAGGCCTCGCATGTGATCAAAACCTCCAATGGACACTCACTCATAAGAAACGGAGCAAAACCTGCTTGGTTAAAAAACAAAACACTAAATAGCTGAATAATTTGGGAGAAGTGGGGCCAACTGATACTGAACTGCACTTCACTCCTCACTGTCAACCTTTTTGTCTCTCTTTTATATTTTTTGGATTGATTATATGTGACTGGTTGATATGCTCTGACTAAGAAAATGTGGATGAAGAAAGCGGATGGAAGAAAAATATATTGCTAAATATTAATGACTAGCAAAATACCCACGCTTCGCAGAGGAGAAGTAGTGTATTAAAGAAGTTATGAAAAAGAAAAGGAAACATTTTAAAAATAACGTAACATGATTGTAAATGTAATTGTTTTGTGACTGTTATGAGTGTTGCTGTCATCAAGGATTTGATTATCATTATTTCTTTCAGTCAGGTTCGTATTTGGAGGATGTGTTGTGTTCAAGATATATTCCATGTTTGTCAACCATTGTAAAGATAACAGGTTTCTGCGATGTTGCAATGTCCACGGCTTTATTTAATGTTAGCTCAGACCCGGCACTTAAAAGTTTCTCTCGCACTTTTGCTGAGTTTGTGCCAAACACTATTCTATCCCTGACCATCTCATCTTCGTTTGCATAAGCACAGTCCTTCACCAGCAATTTTAACTCCATTACAAAGTGATGAAAAGTCTTGTATATACTCTGCGTCCTCTCATTAAACTTGTATCTCGCGAATATCGTATTCGTCGTGGGCATGACAAACACCAGCGGCAGCCTGTCTATGAACTTAATTTAAACTTAAGGTTTACACCGTGCCTTGTTTCCGCAGTAGCTGCACTTATGAATATGCTTGTATGCGTCACTCGCTTCATATTCTTTTGCTGCCTTCTCAATTGTGTAATGCATTTTTTCTACAGTGCTCTTTGGAGCTCTTCCTTGTTCTCTGCGTACTGCGTTCAGAGTCAGTTCACGTGAGCTGCTCAGAGTACATGCATTGAAGGTTCTCAGCTGTACTTGTGCTATGTCGTGCGGTCTTGTGATGTCCACGGCTTTATTTAATGTTAGCCAAGACCCGGCACTTAAAAGTTTCTCTCGCACTTTCGCTGAGTTTGTGCCAAACACCAGTCTATCCCTGACTATCTCATCTTCATTTGCATAAGCACAGTCCTTCACCCGCGAATGTTTAGCGGCAGCGTGTCTATTGGATTGCTGGCATTTTTGTTCAACATTCTTTGGAGCTCTTCCTTGTTCTCTGCATACTGCGTTCACAGTCAGTTCACGTGAGCCACTCGGAGTACATGCATCGAAGGTTCTCAGCTGTGCGTGTGCTATCTCGTGCGATCTTGCAATGTCCACAGCTTTATTTAATGTTAGCTAAGACCCGGCACTTAAAAGTTTCCCTCGCACTTTCGCTGAGTTTGTGCCAAACACTAGTCTATTCCTCACTATCTCATCTTCGTTTGCATAAGCACAGTGCTTCACCCGCGAATATTTAGCAGCAGCGTGTCTATTGGATTGCTGCTGACCGACGGCCTTATATGGGCAGGCACTCAATTACGTGGGAGGCGTGACGATGAGGGACGCAACTCCGCCTCACACGGCGACTGAGCTGCAGGCTATGGCCGTATATATGTACATAAGTAGGTTCCAGTTATGACCGTTACATGTAGAATTTCTAAATGATACCTCCTCACCTTTTGTAAGTAAGCTGTAAAGAATGAGCCTGCCAAATTTCAGCCTTCTACCTACACGGGAAGTTGGAGATTAGTGATGAGTGAGTGAGTGAGTGAGTGAGTGAGTCAGTCAGTCAGTCAGGGCTTTGCCTTTTATTAGTAAAGATCTCTCTCATCAAATACTGATCTCAGTGGCAATACATACAATTGTTTGGCATTATGATCGCTTATCATCTGCTGGCAAGCAAGAATGTTGATCACTCTCTTACAATACAGAAGGTTTTCTCAGTTGTAGTTCAGAATTTAACTACAATCAAGTCCTTAAATGAACACCGGATTGTTCCCCAGATTTGCTTAGTCTGTCATTCACTAGTTTCTATACTTTGTCAATCAGTTTTACTCCGTTAGTCCTGCGGGACTGAGCAGAAGCAGATTCTCATTCCCAACCGTGTTTTGAACTGTACACTCAGAATGCTCATTGCCCTGTGTTTATACTCAGTGAATGGAAACAAAATTAAATTCAGCAATATGCACATCTTTTGGTACACA